>NC_136701.1:16216097-16763733 GCF_947650265.1 Symphodus melops
TATTGTTTGCATGCTTGATATAAAATAAACAAGTCTGAGCCTTTGTTTATAACATGCAGAAATGCAAGATAATAGAATTAACCATGCGCAAGCACTGAAGCAAGGTGGTATTTGGTGTATTTAGTGCATAAGGGTCAGAAGCAGAGTATTAGCTTATGTTACTGACTTCATGTCAAACCAAGCTTAAACAGAATAGGACACCAGATTGGGATTGTGTACTGTACATAAACTCTATGCATTGCTGTCTACATGTTGACTCATTAAAACTTAAAGGATCCAACTTTCTCTCTTGCGTAGACAGAATTAACTGCTATATAAACTGTGCATGAACCCTTATAAAGAGTAGCATGAAATGCACACATGCCATTCTGTGCACATCATAGAGCGGGGGGATTATTAAATCACGCGACAGGCGTGTGACTGATCATCACAGACTGTGAGTGCATCTTTAATGGGGAGCAACACCACCATGATGAAAAAGTCTCATGTTTGTCACAGCATGAAGCTAAGCTGCCATGAAAGAGTGGCGTGGGGTTGGACTGACTGGTGCACATGCATGCTTCTTTCATGCTTCTACATACAACATGTATCAAATACAGACCAAACAGATGAGAGGGTCATAGCAGGACGGGGGGTTGGGGATTATTAGGAGGATGTTCTCACCGCAGGGTGCAGGGTTACCTGTTAGACTAAATCCAGATTGGTGCAGGTTTCTGACAGGCTGTTTGGTGGGAGAGGTACGCGCAGAGGCAGAGGGGGTTCCACCACGGGACATGGAGAACTCAGACACAGGGCCGTCATACATTCCCCTGGGCACTGCCCTCAGGACGGCCAGCTACAGGAAGCAAAATCAGAGGAGACAAGAGAAAGAAAAAAAGAAGAAGACAGGATGGGTTAAAAAACAAAGACAAACAATAGATCTCAAAAGATTTTATGCAACCAACTCAACACCTGTTTTGCATTACATGGTTGTTTGTGCAACTGTTTGTCTATGAATAATTTATGCATTTTTCGGAGAGCCCGTTTTCCTGCTAAGTTGTTTCCAGATTTACACATCCACACAGAAACAAAGAAAACAAAAGGAAACAAGTAAGCATGCACTTTTACACACAGGAGCAGAAAATGCCTAGCAGCACTTTCAGATCAAATTTAAATGTAATGCTAGCAATGAAAAGGCCTTTGTCAGTCTCTCTGTCAGTCAGTCTGTCTGTCTGTTTGGCTGTCTGTCTGTGGCGTGACACAGAGGAATCTTAGAAGCTCAGTCAGGAGTTTAAAAAGAGACATCTGCGAATGAAGAAAGCCTAACAGTAACGGCTACCAAGATAAACAGCACACTGTTGCTGCAGCCACATTTTCTCATCAGCAGCCAGCAGCAAATAAGGAAATGGTCTAACAATGACATTTTTTGGCCCATGAGTAAGAGAAGAGAGTGCAGAAACTGTTTTGAGTTAGAGCTGGTGAAGATCAAATGGTTGGATTGGGCCAACTCGTAATACCGTGAAAACAAGATCTTAAAACTTTTAAGTGTTTGAGGCACCATTTGTTACACTCCAAATCCTGAACATTTCTTTGCTTTCTTTATTTTTTTCTTATTGTGACTTCCTTTCTGAAGGGATTGATGCTAATTGTCTCACTAATATAAAGCTTTCATTTTACAATTTTATTCTGCTTCTTTTCGTCCTTTTTGCAAAACGCAGCAAAGTTCTAATTCATTTATGTCAATAATTTGAAGATTCAGAAAGATGTGTTCCATATTTAAAAAAATATATATTTTTGTGCTTGATGTCTTACTTTAAATAAATGTGTAAAACAATGTATTTGTACCAGAAGAGTTTTTTTCAGATTGGTCATCTCCGACTGTACAGATTTATACATTTGTTATCCATTTGAATTCTAGACCATGGCATCATCATTCTCTATATGATAGGTCTCTCTCTCTCTCTCTCTCTCTCTCTCTCTCTCTCTCTCTCTCACACAAAGCCTTGAATCCCCTCACTGCATGGACCTTTGACATTACTTTACAGTGCTGAAGTGAAGCGAGCACCCTCTGGATGAACCAATGAGGATGAAATCCGACAGACAGTGCAGTGCCTTTCCCCACACTTTTTTTAAATCCCATAATTCTTCACAACATAAAGCACTTCCTTTGGCTTTCCCTTGTTTTCATCACTATTAATAAGCGTGATAATCAAATCCTCTTTCAGGTTGCTAACTTTCTTCATCTATTCAAGGGCAGCATCACACTGTACAATCTACAAGACCACAGTCGGCTTTTTAAACTCAGTTATTTGACAACCGCCCAGATGTTTGTGTAAGTAATAATAGTCGGCTGAATGGAAGTAATTCCTGTTATTACCTGCTTCCTGGCCTTAACCCTCTTGTAGGCAAAGTCAGGGTAAGGAGAGCAGGGAATGAAGCGACCCACACCAGAGGTGATGTGCAGGTTCCCATCTTCCAGAACAATCTTCCCCTGGCAGATCACCACCTGAGGGGCTCCACGCAGCTCCATGCCCTCAAAGACGTTGTACTCAGCAGCCTAAAGCACAAACACAAGATTGTCATTATTACATGTTAAGGACTTGCATGAGGTTGTGTCAGCAGAAAACATGAGAGAATCACTGTTAATGCCAGTGGACAGGTAACCCCGAAACCTAACGCTAACCCAGTGAAAAGAAGTACAAACTTTTAGAAATAACCCATCTGCACAGAATGTGTTTTTTTTTCTTTTAAGTGTCACTTTTTGGCTTCATATGCCTTTATTGGAGAGATAGGACAGTGGATACAGTTGTAAGTCAGGGCAGAGTGAATGGGAAACGACATGTAGGAGAGGTGCTGCAGGTCGGATTTAAACCCTGGCCGCCCGCTTCAAAGACCACAGCCTCTGTACATGGGGCGCTCACCCTGACTACTTGTCTGCCGGTGCCTACATTTATGGTTATTTAAATATGTTCAATGATTCACTGGATACCAGATAAACGTACAAATATTTACAGTGTGACATATTTTAAGTCAGCGTGTACCATTTTCAGTTTAAGGGAATTATTTGTTCATTAGAAAAAGTCATACGAACAGGGAGAAAAAATCGAATCAAACCAATCTAAAACAAACATTAAGCATGATAAAACACGAGGAAAAAAGGCCGCTGAACCTTTCCTTGAGGAACTACAGATGGCATGTTGGAGAGGACAACAGGGGGAGCTGTAGTTGGACAGATAAAGACACATCTTCACATCTTGATCCCACACGCTCCGTCTCCCACTCTTTGTCATTCATCACCAAGTTTCTTACACATGTCTGTGTGGCATGTACAAACAGCTGCCATCATCCAGCTGCTGCTTCATGCCCTCAGTGTCCCCCTCACTATCCTAACATGTCTCTCCACATATCCGTTTCCTACATTCACTTGCATTTTATTCTATGTTTTTTTTTTCTTCCACTGTTTATCTTTGGCTCTCTCTGCCATTTCTGTTTGATTTTTACAATCCTTTACGCCAACTTTCTTTTCTTGACTTGTTTGTGATCTCTCATGGTCCCCTCCCCTCATTCCATTGTAGCTGATTTCCTCTGCACACGGCTCTGTTTTACTGCTGCCGTCCAAATCCAGGCCAGAACAGGACATAACTGAAGACCCACTGCATGCCAAACATGATGTCATGACTAAGCCGAGTGCGTCTCATTATGAGTGTGTGTTTTGCTGCCTGCTTGTGTCTATGTGTCTCAATATCCTCAGCGTATCTATGTATTTTTATGTTGATGACAACGACAAATTCAGACCAGATGTGTTTTTACTGATAAGAAACTAAAGACACAGCAAAGTTTGATGTTTATTCTACAGGGGATTGCATTCCCCAGCATAGTATGCCCCACTCTTGTTTGGCCTAGCATCAGGCTATCCATTAAGTGAACATATTAGAGGGTTTTTGTTTTTGTTTTTTTTCTGAGAGGAAGACAAGCAGGAAATGAAAGGTTGACATCATTATGTAACGGAGCCTCAACGGATGTTCTCCACATTCAGGGCAGACGTATTTTTAGTCCCGTTTTCTCCTTCGCTCTCCATTTCTCCATGTAGACAGAGCTATGTTTTCTTTTTATCATTCCTGTGTCAAACCAGTTTACATTAGAAGCAATTCAATTGTTCTTCAACCCACGTGTTTCTGTATAAGCAGGATTTACAGCAGGCGAGGAAAACTGCCATTTTCTATGAAGGCCCCTCCTCCGCTGCTCAGTGGCCTGTTTTGGATCCTCCGATATCTTTGTGATTATAGAAACATCCCTACTCACATGTGCTGAGTGAACTGAGAACTGTTTGTGTGTGTGTGTGTGTGTGTGTGTGTGTGTGTGTGTGTGTGCATGTTTGTGTCTTTGTAAGGCCCATGTCTGAGACCATTGAGGGAACGAGGAAAAACAAACAAGCAACTGGATAATACGTTTCCACATGTTTCTAATGAGGTTTCATTTGTTTTAGTACTTGCCTCTGATCAAGTCATTGAATCACATGTCCTCAATAATGATTTGATGGAACTGTCTCGTAACAAATAACCAGGAGATTAACTTACTTTTCACTCGGATTTTTTAGGAGTAGAGGACAGCAGCAGTTTGCAGCTACTGCCACTCAGGTCAAATATCACCATAGGATAATGTTGTGCTCCTCAAGCTGTAAGTAACTGATGGCACTTTCAAACGAGTTAGCCTGGAGTGCACCTTAAAATCGCTAAGAATCTGAGTAAACAAAAAGCAAACTGACTTGTATAGCAGAACAGAGTCCATTCTGGTCTTGTTGTACCGCTTACTTTCTAACAGCAGGTTTAGGCGTGACTTTCCAATGAAAACCTCTTACAAAAGAGCCGTTTTCTAGTTATGAGATGAGCTGTTTTTGGGGGTTTTTTTTAAGAGTGATGCATACAGATCTTGCAAATCTCAGAGGTTTGCAAAACTATTTGAAATATGACTATTTACTGTAAACCCACTCTGGTTGTCCAATCATGAAAATATGTTTGGATGATCTGCTGTAGAGAACATGATACATAGGAAGGAAATACCTTGTAATTATTCAGCACATAGTTTCCTTCTTGATGTACTTTTCGGGGGTATTTAGCATTATGTTGGCTTATAGAATGTATTTGTAAAAAAAAAAAAAAAAAAGTGATTGAGTACTCCACATTGTTTGAGGGTTTCTGGATTAAGAGTGGCTGTGCTTTACATTGATAGCTGGTCACGTGGTGAGTTCACTGTGAGTCGTATTAAAAGTGAACATCCACTGGGACTTCATTTCCGTTCAGCGGAACTCAGAGAGCTCTCTGGAAGCTGCTCAAAAATGTGAACCCTCTCGCAAACCGTCTCTCTCGCTCACTTTCTCTCTTTCTTTTCCTCTGCAAACATCCACACTGCTTGGTTTTTCCCCCCCTTAAAGTTAGGGACTTTTTAACTGAAACCTGGAACTACTCCCCGGCTCTGACACGTAGGAATTTGTGGAATAATTTAAAAAGCAACGAATTGAGTTTAAAAAACACACAACATAGTGAAATGAAACTCAAATCATAATTGGCATGTGTACGCCATACGCACCGAGTTGTGCGTCTTGGCAGTGATGGTGCTGATGGCGTCTGTGTCCCAGATGACCAGGTCGGCATCAGAGCCGACGGCGATCCGGCCCTTGCGAGGGTAAAGGTTGAGAATCTTGGCTGCGTTGGTACTGGTGACCGCCACAAACATGTTCTCATCCATCTTACCCGTAGTCTAGAAAAAACATGAGACAAAACGGGGAACATTTAGCTTCTGTCAAAGACTCGTGGATGGTTCCTGGAAGCACATGAAGCTGGTCTAAAAGTATTTTCCTTCAAGATATTGAAGTTTAAAGCTTTAATTAGATAAAGATACAACTGATTCATATGAATTTATTTCATTTTTTCCATTCTTTGAGTGTTGTTTTGGTGCATTTTTCTTGATCCAATTGATAGAATTTTGTATTGTAAATGACCCAATTTCAGACACTTTGAGAAAGCTGTTAAGATGCATCCATTTTGCTTTTCTAGTCAAGAGGCACACAAGGTGAGGAAGTGCAACATTTTCCTGTCTGCGTAAAGGTAGAGAGCTGGATTATTTCTGCCAAGAATAATGAGAGGAAACAGTTGAAATAGCTTCCCAGTGCTCTGTGCAAAATTGCATGTAGCTGCAGTTAGATTCAGGTTATGTTTCTAAGAGCCAGTCACACTCCACAACTGTCTACTTTCTCTATAAGTCTGCTAGCAATACACTGATAATGTGATAACTGGAAGAAAAGGGGAAAAAATGAGGGCAATGTGTTGTACTGTAAGGGGTGAAGGAAAGGACAGATGTGGAGATATAAGAAGGAGAGGCGAGAGGAAGGCAGAGACGATGACAACAAGAGACAGATAAAACTGAAGAGAGGAGGAGGCGACAGAGAATGAGAGAGAAGTGGCTGGGGAGAGGATTGTAGGGAAATGAAGTGACAACCCGATAACAGAAGGGAGACAGAGAACAAGACAGTCATAGAATAAAAAAATAAAAAATAGGATCAGCAGAGATTAGGAAGGTTTGGATTAGACTGCAAAGACTTCAAACTTCAAAAAATGGAGGTGACAAAGCAGAAAGTTTCGATGGCTTTGATTGTCCTCGGGTTAGGAAGTTGAAAAGAAAGTGACTCAAGATAAAAAAAATTAACACATACCGTCATTTCCCCCTTACGCCTCTGTGTTTTTTTGTTTTTTTTTCAGGCTTAACTCTCTAAAGTTTGACTAAATGTAGTCCTCACCACAGCTTTATCCCAGATAAGAGTCATCCTCTCCTCCACTCCATTGACCCCTTCAGGGATCTGAGTGAAGTCATCCTTGCCAATGGCCTTCTGGGCCACGCTGAAGGTACAGTGAGCACTGCCAGTCACGCTCAGGTCTCCACTGGAAGAAAAACAAAAGATGAGAATACGGTGTTGAACTGGAATGTACTGTATATTTTAGTGAAGTTAGTTCCGCAATCACAACAGAAGATTTCTATTCACCGCATCAAAGGAGGCACACGAGCAAGACAAATGGCAGAACAATATTTACTTATGTCTCATGCCAGAGTTTGTTCTTCCAGCTCTAACTACGATAAAAATGTTCCTGTTTCCAAATAACACTCATAACTCTCAACCAGAAACAAAGGATTTCAAAAAGAAGTGTTTATTGCCTCTGTTCCTACAATGCAAAGCCAATGTCTTAAACATGCATTGTGTTGATAAGACACCATATTGTTACGTCAGATGATATATGCTCATGTGAAATAGAATCGCTAGACCGGTCAATGGCCTAACTGGAAGTAGAGGCTGTGATCCTCTACGTACCTGGACAGCAGTGTGTTCAGATAGTCTGGTGTGGTTGGATCGGGGCTAAGAGGAGGTGATGTTACAAAAGAAGCTGCCTTGGCCCAGTTCTTGCTCCAGTAATGTGTCCCATCAGTCCCCAGGCTGGCTGTGATTGGCTCCCCAAACACAACATTCCCTGGGAAAGAAACCACATCAACAATCTGTTAAAGTATCAAACGTAAGGTGCATTAAATTGATTTGTGTCAGTGGTTTTTGGCCTTGACGAAAGAATGCGTTCCGCCAGTGAAGCCTGATTCATTTTGCAGCAGGTTAATCCTGCTAAAAGCGTTGATAATTAATCTGAGAGTTGGCAGAAGTGGAACATTACCTAATCTCTGGAAAGCAAAACGTCACCCTTGGCAATCAAAAAAATTTCAGTTTGACTCGAATGTTTTTGAGCTTGTTCTTGCATGATCACAGAGGGTTGATAGTATCACATAAAGCATGAGAATAGATCCAAACAAAGATATGAAGCTCCTACAGAGTCAAATTACCGCCAAAGGAAGTCACTCTGAGAACAACCACCATCTCTTCAAACCTTAAAGACGTCCAAACACGCATTCTTCTTATCCCACTTCATTCTAAAATTGTATATTTCACCATCCATCACAGCCAGGCAGCCCCCAAGTTCACCTCGTCTCCTTCCTGAAACTGTGAGGGACTGAAGCACTGCAAAGACCTAAATGAATGTCAAAATTCCTGTGTGAGTAGGATCTCTATCATGATGTGGAGCAGAGCCAAAGTCTGCTTCAATTTATAGCTTCAGGAAAGACACTGAATCATGTTCCAGTGGCACAGGTGCAGTGCACTTGTTTGAATGTCCAGGCCAAACATCTCACAAATCAGCAGGAAGATGGCACCCAAGAGCAGAATTGAAAAAAAAAAAAAACCCGTAGTTGGAAAATTGTACAAAGTCTAATGATTTCTTTAGATGTTACCTTTTTTGAATTACTTTTGTTCTTGATTTTAGAGCAAAGACAGCACACAAAAAATAGACAACTAGACAAATTCTAGTCCTCTGACTACTCACATCGCACATCACTACGACTTATGAACACCCACGTAATGCAGATGGCAGAGGCTGCTACATAAGGTGACCATTAGTCGTAACTAATCCCAATAATACACACTTATATGCCACCGATGTAGCAGCAGGCGCAACTTAGGGTTAAGTGCCTAAGGACACATCGGACATGTTGCTGCAAAAGCTGGGAATCCAACCCTCAACCTTCCAGTTAAAACTTGAGAGACGACCAACTCCACCAACTGAGGCACAGCCGCCCCGTAGTGTATGGATTTTTTAAATGGAGTGACATATGTCGAAATAATGCCGTGATAGTTATCCTTTACTCTATTACTACGTGACTAATATGTCAGAAGCTTCTAAAATACTCAGATCTCCAAGAGATAAAATAGTCATTGCCAAAAGAGGAATCTAAAGCATCAGAAAAAATATTTAGCATTTACAGCTTTTGTATTAAATGTAAGACGAAGAACATTGAATCTTTACTTTATTTCATACTATGAGAATGTAAGTGAGTCATTGATCGTAGGGGAGAAGCTGCTTTTTTTTAAACCTTTTGTAAATGTCATGTAGGTAAAAAACTTCACATTGTTGCAATTTACTCTCATGTCCTTGTTTCAATTTGTCTTTTTATGAATATAGCACAAAATGAATATTCCCAAATATCTAAAATATGCAGTTTAATGTTGTTAAGGATTAATGTAAAGTAACCTTTACCTTTTTTCCGGGCCTGTGAGATGATGTCAGCAGCGCTCTTGCTCATGACCCGGGTCACATACAGAGGACAGTTGGTTTGGCTTGCGATGGTGATGGCACGAAACACCGCCTCCGCCTCCAGCTGCAGAAGGGACAGGACATTGTGGTTGACTTATAAATGGTTTTACCATTAGGATTTTCTCCAGCACACTTTAAATATCCTAACTTAAATATCCTAACCACATCATACAAGTAATTTGCAGAGATGTATTATTTCAAAGATTCACGTCCTGAAATGAAAGCTTACTAATCATACACTGGGAAGGTTTATTCAGATGCTTTGAGTTAGGAGGAGGTTCCACATTTAGTTGTCATCAAATGCTAATTGCTAACTGATTTCCTAATGGGAGAGTTTGAAGAGTTTTGCTACTATAATTTTCCTAAATTTTCTCTAATTCACTTCTTTTATAGTCCATAAGCTGACGTAAACATTTCAGCTGGTCATTGTGTTCTCCATTAGTCCACAAGTTCAACATCCAACATGGGTCCAAGAGCCAAGAGCCAATAAACAAAAACTAAACAGGACACCAGACACGGATAAACTAGTCATCCAACTCAGCTCAATTAAATTATGTTACTAAGCCTTTGACTCTTATGAATCAACAACACTGCATGACACTATAAGCCCGGTGGGAAAACTGCACCACAGAGTGGAAAATGCCTGTCAGATGTGTTGCATGCATTAAATCGTGCAGTTTGTTAAGGAAACATTATCACGCTGTCAAATTGGAGAAGCCAGAAAAAGTTCACTCAAAGACTCTAATGTGTCTGAAACCACATGTGTATTAACACGAACAATGTGTGTGTGGTGTGTGTGTGTGTGTGTGTGTGTGTGTGTGTGTGTGTGTGTGTGTGTGTGTGTGACAACGACCTGAACTGCATCAGATCAGAGCGCTCTCAAAATCAGCTGTTTTCTGGTAAAATATTGTGTGGCAAAACAAACCCGTGTCATGGTTACGTGTTTCGTCGGTAAACACTATCATTAAGGACAAGTGTTCCCATCAATGTTATGTTTTGGTGATTTTAACATGACTTAGCTTTGGCCACCTGGTATTGGGCAGAATTCTTGGACTTCTATTTCTATTTCTTCTATTCTAGAACCACTATTGGTGTCACTATTAGGAAGCAGAATATCCATTTAAAACTTCTCTTTTGTAAAGGCATTTCTATCATAAAAGGGAATAACAGTAACAATAACTCAATAAAAACTCTGAGTTTACAAAGAATCAGCTTTGCTATTTCAGTTCTAAAACGTTCATTATAACATGTCTAAATCTTGAAGATAGTTATCCTCTATGTACACTGAATTTGTGTGTCGTACCTCTTCGGGCCTGCTCAGCACGTGACCCTCTGGTCCAGTGATACCCATCTGCAGCATGCGGGCCTGTTCCTATGAAGAAGAAAAAAAAAAGACACATAAAGAAGACTGTTAGCTGCTTAGCTCGTAGATGCAGGAGGGCGCTTGGTATTCAGTGGTCTGAGTGTGCGGGCTGATGTAAGCTGTTGGTCACACTCCAAGATGATATTCTGTTTCTGCTTCTTTCTGCCTGTGTCGAGGATACATGCCGGGGTGTTGTCATGTGGGTCAGGCCACACAAGAAGAGTGTGGGAATCCCCGGGTGGGGTTAGGGTCTTTGTGTTCATGTAGACATACCTTCCCAAAAAAGTTCTGGTTGAATTGTTGTGTCTGTGGTAAATGTAGAGTTGACCCCTACAAGGGGGACACTTGGACAGAGTGTTGAAGTAAATGCTTTTGCAAAATCAAATTTTCCTTTGCTGCCATGCTGTAGTTTGACTTAGCAAGCAAGCTCAGACAATTGTCCCTGTGACTGATAAAGAGTAGCATGAAAATTAGCATCATGGATTAACTGCTGTAGCTCACTTTTAAGAAATCTGACAAAGAAGCCGAGTGCATACTTGAATTTGAAGCTAGCAACAGTAGCTTATCCTTGTAGCTAGTTTCTGTGCTGCAAACATGGCAACTACAGAACAAGGGAAAGGAAAGAATGTCATTCAAGTCAGCGAAGCGAACTGGCAGGTTATCAAGAGAAATATAGGGAGGAAAAATGTGAGTCACCTTTTGCCGGTTGCCAAGACTATATCTATTCCAATTAGACCACACAGACAAGAAGCTCAAGCAAGAAGAAGAATGGAGGCAGAGGCAGCAAAACTTATAACTAAGATAAACCTTTTATTCATGGTGACTGAGAAGAGGGACCTGTTGAAAACATACTTGGAAAATGTTGACTTGTTAGCAAATGAGCTGAAATGCTAATTTACCACTATGACTAACAGTAGTCCGTTGTAGGAGACCATCAAGAGATGAACTAGCAGTCTGTTTATAGACCAAACAGTCACCTGTCTCCATATGGAAAGCAACCATGAATACAACCCTTATAAGGAAAGAAAAGCTAAAGCTCATCAAGTTGACTTGGTTTAGTGTTTGTTTGGAATGATTAAGGAGGTTCATGCTGCTTCCTGTTTCTGTTTAGCAATTAGTTTTCTGTATTTCTAGATAAAAGGTATTAAGTTAACAAGAAGAGAAGCATCCATGTTTTTGGAAAGCTGTTTTTTGAAATGACAAAACACAAACTCATCAATGAGGCAAAACAATGGGAGGATAACATTATGGAGAAAAGGAACATCATTGTGATTATCACCTGGGTGAAGGGAATTTTCAGAGCAATCAGAACAATGGTTTCAATACAAAAGATAAGCTTGTAAAAAACCCTTCCAAACCAAATAATAATGTAATTGTTAAAACATGTTGTATGCCTTTATTTAAAGACAGGTAGACAGTAGATAAAGAAATCACGGCGAGTGAGAGTTGGGAATGGCACAGGGGAAAGCGGCAACAAGGCTCACTAACCACAAGGCTACCAGCAGGCCTGTTTGAAGAAAAGTTTTGGTCCAACTTTTATCTTCTCCAAAGACTTAAGGCCAGCTGTGGCTCAATGGTAGAGAGAGTCGCCTCTCAATCAAAAGGTTGGCAGTTGAAATGTCCTTGGACAAGACACTGAAGCCCCAAGTTCCAAACACATAACCATCAGTGTATGCACGTACAGTATATTAATATGTTTAATATGTGTATGTATGAAAGGAAGAAAAGTGCAGTCTGTAGACCAGAGCAAGTGCTTATAAGTGCAGTCCATTTATCAATGCCATATTACGTATATTTGTACATTTTGCACATCAATTGGCTGACAAGCTCTTTGGAGGCATTCATTTTCAGTAAAGAAAAGAACGCATGGAAATGAGCAGTTTGAAAGTACCGTATGACAAATTTCATCCTTTAACATCAACAAAAAATTTCATTAGAAATGAATAAAGCAAGCAACACCACCTAAATAATGAAATCATGTTAACCAGTTAACGGATAAACACAGAGGAAGAACTTGCTCTAATGTTTAGACTGTGTCTTTAAATAGCAAATGGACTTGACTTGATGTTGTATAATGATTTATTAGCCTTCCGACTGCTCGAAGCGCTTTCACCCGGCAGGTCACACCCTTTTACACAATGATGGCAGAGGTTGCTATGTAATGTGTCCATCAGTCCATCCATCATCAATAACTAATCCATTCATACACATTTATACATCGCTGACACAGCAGTGGGAGAAACTTGGGTTAAGTATCTTGTCCGAGGACACACCGGACATAAGGCTGCAGGAAAAGGGGATCGAACCACCAACCCCTCAGTAGACAGAAGACCAACTCTCACACTGAACACTAGTTGTCGATGTACACCGTTTATTTATTTGCCAAAAAATCCCGTGGTTTTCACTTGCGTTACAAGAGTGACCTCCAGCACTAACAGCATGTATGACACACAGGTTCAATGAGGCCTGAGTTACTTCAGGAGCTTTAAAGTAAACTGAAGTCATGACATTTCTGGTCTTAAAACTGAAGAAAATCAGACTCCCTCAAAGTCCTTGTTTAAGACTGGGTGGGAGGGCTGGGATTTGGAATTAATCAAATCCAAGACACACACACACACACACACACACACACACACACACACACACACACACACACACACACACACACACACAACAGTGACAGAGTCCAGGCTTTGTCTGGAGCGCTGACAAACCAACTCTCTGAATCCACCAACTATTACATTTCACTCACTTTAATGTGTCCACAGTGCAGCACCACCCTGTGTTTACTACACCCACACAGAACTGTCTAACAGGAAACACATTCTCCTTCTCATCACTGACAGCGTGTTTAGTCTGTAGGTAGTGGAGATGATCAGTGATAAGACCGAAAAGATCATCTTAAGTAAAACAAATCAAATGAAACTCAAACAGATCACAGAGTTGGAAGTGGAACAAGTATTCAAAGAAAGTGAGCTAGAGAATATGAGGCCGGGGAGACATGCAAAAGAAATGAATCAGTCTTTTTATTTGTCTTTATTTTTACCTCAGCAATGATCTCTCCATTTTCAGCATGGACCTGAGCGATGCCTCCCCTCTCTGCCAGGAAGGTGAAGATCTCATAGAGCTATAGTGGAAGAAGACACAGAATCAGTGAAATAAAAGTGATGTGGTTTTTCACATTTAAACTCCCGCCTGGTTTGTTTGTACACGAATGAAACGCTACTTTTAATCCCAGGGGCCGACCTCAAGAAGAAGGCCTCAATTTTCAAGACGTCCATCACAACATACTGCAATTATTGTGTGTGGTCTCCCGAAATGGTTAAACCCAATGTGGGTTGATGACCTCTAGCTGTTGTTGTTACGTTGCTGCACCACAGTTCCTCGGTGAGCTGCATGACATCAGTTTTTCAAGCTGGACTATTTGAGTTGCCTCATGTGCTCCTCTGGCTGACCAAATTAGCTACGGCTGTATGAGGAACATAAAGAATACTGCCTCACACTGTCTGGTCTTACACTTCCTTTTTCTACTTTCACCAGCTGGACCAACGGTACAAAGTCACCCTTTACATCACTGACGGTTAGTTACACAAGAACAAGAACAGAGAAAAAGTTGTTTTTACTTGCACTTTAAAGTGGAACACTGCGAACTCTAATAAAGTGGAAATTTTGAGGGTTACATCAAATGCCAGCAAAAGGAATAATCCCTTCCTTTTTTCAGACAGTGTGGCACGAATAAGAGCCAAACCAAATGTCCCAACTCCGTGTTTTCATGCTGGTCATGCATAAGTTCAGTTTGTCAGCAGTGATTGATTACATTGACTACAAACACGTTACTTACATGGAATAATGATACTAAAATGACAGTGTTTGGAGTCTGTAGCCTTTGCATTGCCATGTGTACTGTAGCTGCATGTTTACACTGAAATGGGAAAGCACATTTTGAAATTCTAACTATTTATGTTTTACCAACCTTATTTGGATAAATGCACTTTTCTGTGCCGTGTCTGGACTGTCTCAGCGTCTGGCTCGGTGTGGTTCAAGCACCTGTTTTTCACATGAGCTGTGGATGTTCTGTATGTCTGTATTTCCGATTCTGATGCATTTAAAAAATATGCATTTTAATTTTTGTTGTCGCTGTCGTCATTAGACACAGACTTACCAACATGACTTGTAACTGTTTGACTGCAGAAGCCTCACGTTAGTTTACTATTCTCACAGGGAGAATTGTGGATTTTAAGCCCCAATCTCTTAACGGTGAGTGTGGAAAGACAGAAACTATACAGCTGTGTTTATGCCATGTCAGTTTTGTTTGAATATTGAATAAGAGAGACGTTGTACCTCACTGTTGCTCATCTGGTAGTAGTCCTTGTAAGCCATGTAGACCTGGAAAGAGTTCACACCTGTAACAAAGAACACAACACTAAGAGAAATACGTGAGAGCGTGACTCTTAAAGCTCCCAAAAAAGTTCATGAACTAACTAATAATCAGGATGTCGCTGATGATTGTAACATCAAAAACATGTAATTTAGTGAATTTTTCATGGGAAACCTGTAATCAAATATGTACGGTATATACTTGTACTATTATTGCCTGTTATACTTTTAAATAACTGCAATAACAGACCTCTTTCAAAATAATTAAAAGTAGAGAAATCTATGAGCTCTTTAGGTCTTCACAAGCACTCTCCAATTAGAAGTGACAAAAGTAAGTAAGTTGACAGTCACACAGACGTTGTGCCACATCATCACAGCCAACCTTTCTCCTTGATGAGGCTGTCCACTTCCTGCTTGATGCTGTCATTCCAGTTGGTGATGTCCACATGGAGGGAGTAATCACAGCAGGACTTCTCATCTGCCCACTGCCTCCACTGGTCATACGCCTCCATCAGGCTACTACCAGGCTCTGGGATGACGTGGTCAACTGGAGAGGGGGGAGGAGGGGGATGAAAGGTTGCGTGAAAGAAGGAAAAGTTTTGAAGAGGGAAATGAAGGAGAGTTAGACGGTGGAATTAATGGACAGACAAGGCGTGACAGATTAGGGTGGGTGGGGGCAGTCACACATAAAGACAAGTAGACAGGATGATGTGAGAGAATTTGTCTGCTGGTGTTGCTACTTTCGCTCTGTATTGTTTGTCTTGCATAATCAGCTGTCTGTCTGAGTTCCAGCAGTGGAGACCTTGTCACATGTCACATTACATTTTGAATATCTTTGTCAGAGTGTGTGTGTGTGTGTGTGTGTGTGTGTGTGTGTGTGTCTGTGTGTGTGTGTGTGTGTGGGGAGGGAAAATGCATAGGTTCAGAAACTGTCACACAAATGGATTAGTAGTAGATTTATACCTCTGGGACAATTTCTAAAAATGTATTGGGCAGAGCAATAGAATGCTGTAATAAAACAGGAGGTTAAGAGGATGGAATTCAGGCTTATACAAAAAGATTTTTTATGTACATGTCACTGTAAGGAGCCTCAAGGCCATTAACTTGAAGTTTTTAAAAATTATATTTATATGGCGAAAAGTACAGCCTAACCAATGTTTCAGTAAGCTGATGGTAATATAGCCTAATATTTGTAAGTGAGTAATTGCTTTCCCATAGGGGTAGATAGTAAAAAATGTTTCTTCTAAAGAACACACAATGCAGAGAAGATATTTAGAAATGTTGTCAACATGCAATTTTGTCTAAGGGGACATGCTCGAACTCCATTGTTTTGAGCACTTGCAGCATTATCTTTAGTCACATAATTATTCCAAGGCATTGTTAAAAATGTCGACTGCAGTTGCACAAAAAAAAACATCTCTTAAAAACTCAATTTCTCTCAACCTTTGCATGACCACATTCGTGCTTAATTGGTGCGCAATGCACTCAGGAAATCTCTGTTTACATTCCAGCTCAAAACATTACTGTATCAGTTGTGAGCAGGATCTGGTTTTCAGAGGCAATGAATCAACTGACCTGCAACAATTCCAGCACTCTACACTATACAGACAAAGTGTCTGATCTGTGCATTTTCAGGATGACACTTAGACTACATGTCGGTCTTTCTACACGTCTATAATGTGTATTTTCACTTCAGTCACACACTGTCTGTTTTCACTGAGATGATTCATGGACATTCAATCCTCACCATACACAACAGCATAGCGCTGTGCACAAAAAAATCCTGCTCCATCTTAGTCAGCTGTAATACAGTAAGGCTGCCTGCTGGCTCTCCAACTGACTGTCGTCTTTAGCTCATTAAAGACGACCAAATCTGCTTATCTGCTCTTTGTATGTTAATAGGATAGAGCTGGACGCGGCAGTGACATAAAAGCACTTTTGTTTCGTGCGGTAACCCACTGAACTTGCACACAAACGCAACATCATCTGTAAGTAAGGACAGACCTGTACAGTGTACGCCACACACAAGGAGATACAAAGGACAGTGCATGTTTTCACTTTCTCTCTCACACTTCACCCTCTGGAATATAATCCCTGAATGAAAGGAGCCTATGAATGGAGCTTGCTACAGTGGCACGCCTGTCTGTTTAGACACTGTGCAGGCCTGGCAGACAAGGAGCAGGGTAGCAGCCGGCTCAAAAGAAGTTAATGGTATTAATGAGACTGCGGTATCCACCAGCTGTTAGTGTGTTAGCGCCTGGTGTCTCTGCTACGTGAAGCATACATACAGTATGCACCCACACTGTACACAGACAACTATGCAGACATACACTGGTGTTGTATTACTGTGAGAGCAGAGCAGTGTCTCCCCCCTTCTCAATCCTGGCCCCCCTCTTTCACTCAGTCTTTTGTAAGGTTCTGTTTTGGAGAGCTGCCCAAAAAAAGACCCCCCCCCCTCCCAAAAAAAAGAAAGAAGCTTTCTCGTGTCCTCTTGTTAGGGTTTCGCCCCTCCTTCCCCTTCTTTTACCCCTCTTCTCAGCTCTACTCTCTACATGACACCAGAATATAAAGTGCGCATGACCTGTCCAGAAGCCCCCTACCGATCATAGTTGTGCCCCCAGCCAGGGCAGCCTTTGACCCCTGCGCAAAGTCATCCACGGTCGTGGTTCCACGATATGGCATCTGGAAGTGGGTGTGGATGTCGATGCCACCGGGGATCACCATCTTCCCGTTGGCCTCGATGGTCTTCACCCCGCCAGGCACAATCAGGTTGTCTCCGATCTGCCTGTGGAGGGAAAATGATGTTATCGCTTTTGTGTCATGGTAGGATGTTTAAGCCATACGAGATTTCAGACAATAGAATAAACTGTGTGGTGTTGTATTTTCGGGGCCTTTTTTATTTTGTTTTGTGAGTATGACCAATATTTATGCTAAACAATCTTTGCTAGTTGAGAAAAGACTTAAATTAACTCTCAGAACTCAGAAAAGGTCTCTTTTTTTGTCAACCCAACTCAGTCATTTTAATATATGACACATAAATTATTGCATTTAAGCAGCAGGAACTGTCAACAATTAACTTGTTGCTTGAGAAATCACAACAATATTTATTTTGATTTATCAAAATATTTCTCCAGGGATTTTCTTCCAGCTCATTCGTTGTGTTCTCTAATAATCCTTGTAGCTCGGCATGTGTCCACATTCAAGCTCCCCAATATAGTTTTTTTTTTTATAGTTGCCTCTCCCTGCATGCTACAGGAAACTTTATGATGTCAAGAGCAAATATGTCTATTCTAACCTAAAAGAACCCAAACTAAATAAAGCAGCCTCATTAACTCTTCCTGAAGAATCGTCGATAAATTGACTTCATGGAAAAACAGAAGCACGAGCTGCTTCATCCGGCACGCTGTGTCCTGTTGGCTGCCCTGGACCAAAAACAGAGACGGTTAAGCTAAAAGGCCGTTTGGCTCAAAGACAAAGTGATAACAGCCAGTTTAGTTCCCATTTTTATGTGCTCGCATGATCATGTCCCCGCCCCAACAGATTAAGAGAGGGGAGTTTGAATTCCTCTCTCTGTGCCTCCCTGAATCAGTCTGTCGTCTCTCTCTCCCCTCTGTTCTGTTCCCACTTGATTTTCCCATTATAGTCTCTTTGTCCCCCCGTTCCTCCGAGAGAGGCACCCACAGAAAGCCTGGTGTTGCATAATAAGCACCCAGATGCCTGCTGGAGCATTGGGCTGCTGGCGACCTCACAGAGACACTGGCCTGTGCTCGCCTGTCTGTCTGTCTGGTCGGTCTGCTCCATAAAGTCCGAACAACAGGGGCGAAATGTCGACGTGTTGACATGGTGACAATGTACTGCTTCTAGTGTGACTCACTTTGTTGTGAAGTCATTCTGAAGCTTTTGATGTTCATCCCCAAATAAAGATCTGTTTGTTGAAATCAACGAAAATCTCAGCAAATTTAGCACTCAAATAAAAGTAAAGATGTTTCTGATAATGCCCAGCGGCTACCTTATTTGCTTCTTGTTATTGTTTAGTCAGTGAACATCAGCTCAGTCGCTTGCATGTGTAAACAATTAATACATAACATGTTAGGCCTCAACATATCAAGACTTCTGAAAACACTTCTTCAACTGCCTTTTAATTGTTCTTTTTTTTCCTTCTTCTTCTTTTATTTTTCACTCACCAAGCCTAAAAATATCTTTGTTTCCCAAAGAGCAACCTACATTCCAATAACATAGATTCATTTGAAAATGAAAAGGAACAGAAACTGAATGATGAACCCGGATGTGGGTGGTTGTGTGAAATTCAGTAGGACGGATTAAAAGCAGAGCAGAAAGGAGGACAGCTCAGGACTTACTTAATGACGCCATCCTCCATGTAGATATCGGCATGGAAGGACTGGTCATCGTTCACGACCCTCCCGCCTTTGATCAAAAGCCTGTCGCTCTGAAGAAAAGAGGGGTGGGAGAAGAAACAAAGAAATGTTATAATTCACTAACAATATTACATCAAACAAATATCCAGTTCCATTTAAATTAGTTCTTCATTGGACGAGCCACAGTGTCTTATTATTTCTGTTCTAAACTTTGAGCTGGACAGTCTTTCTCTGTTTTGTTTATTTTCTTATTTTTCCTCGCACAAAGGAAGAACAAAGTGACAACCATTCACTGATTCATGGCTAGGATGTTTGTCAGTTTTGTCCCATTTTAGGGCACAGCAAACCGTTTATCCTTTGAGTCTCTCTGTCCATCTCTCTGGGTTGCTCTGGTTTGTAGTTTGATTCTCTTTGAGAGCAAGCAACCGATCTTTTCATTATATCGTACTCAGTCCTGAAGAAAGAAGAAAGAGCCAATCTTACAGTCCTCCACACTTCATATGTGCAGTCATGTTTTCAAACCACATCTTGGAGTGCAAGTTGGACTCCATTTACACATTTTCAGACTTTAAAAATAAGAAACGAGACGCTACTCAAAGAAAAAAGGCAAAGCAGCTTCCACCTCGTATTTCCGTGCAGTCAAATGGTCCTGACCTGAAGTGGTGTTTTATTTGAGCTGAGATGGTGGCTGGAAGCCGAACTGAAGCTGCTTTGAAGGACTGATCACGGATTAACATTTCAACCATGGTTATCCGGATATCATTGCGTAACATGACCACGGATGGGTGTTATTTTCTCTGTATAAACCGTTTATCTAAAAATATCAAATGCGATTGGCTATATTGATTAGTGATCCTGCCATAAGGAAGACTTTTAAATTAAAAAAAATGCATTAAAAAAAAAAAAATAATTCCATGCAAATAAATCCTGCCGGGACGAGCTACACTGAGACCACGTAGCTTTGTCAGCTCTAAAAAAGCCTTCAACATTACATCTGGTTATGTGGGCTGATCTGGGCGTTCCCATGATGCCACACAGTCAGACATCATATCTGCTGCACCAAGGACTACTCCAGTAGGCCGTTGTCATGGTAACAGTTTGACTGCAGGAAGATAGACTAGCGAGGAGGGAGAGTAAAGCCTGGTTGTGCTGACTGTGAGTGGGGTTAGCTCACTGAACAACTGGCTGTCCAACATGTCAAAGAGCTGTTACGATTAGTAAACTGTGGATTGTGTAGGGCTTCTTTTTTTCTTTTTCTTTTTTTTATAAAATAAAAATAGCAAATGAGAAATAAGAATATTAAAGACCATCATGAATGTCCCTGTCAGAAATATTTCTGGACTAACAAAAGTCTATAATATTTCCAAGGTAAGCGTCAGGAGATACTGTATGTAGCCTTTCTGGTTATACAATAATATACAATTTCAAACCAAGAGAAGGAGCTTTGCTAAAAGGGGCAGACTTCTATATTTTCCAGTCAGCACATGTATCCTCTGATTTACATTCCTGGCTTTTTACCCATTGTTTCATCACTATAATGAACTGCAGACTCCTTAACATATCAGAAAAAAACAGGGAAGAGCTAATATAGGTTTTGTATGAAACTCACATGGTCCGACTCAATATCTGCAAAGCCCATGAGAACATTTAAAGTGTGTATTCATGTGTTTGAGTGTGATGGTGAGGGAGTTGTGCGAAACAGAGCTCAGAGCCTACCCAAGAAACCGCACCCTAAAGCAACACATTACAACACAGTCATCAGAGGCTGGAGCACAAAAGCAGTATACATCATACTATGGAGAAGGCTGACCTGAAACTGTCACTCATTGACGCAAAGACGATATATTTTCTATTTGATTCACAACTTCAAGGAATAAAGGACACATTTATTACTGTACTTTATTTGTCTCAGTGAAAACCACACTCAGATTGTAGTCCAGATTCAGAATCTTTTTTTTTTTTTATTGCCAAGTAGATTTACACACAAAGAATTTAACTTGGTGTGGATTATAAGGACATGATTAAAGTCAGACACTAAAACCCATTATCAGAAATCACAGTATATACTCAACAGACGTTCTCCACACTGGATAAAAGAAAAGAATATAAATCTATTAGTTAACACGTGCATGCTCCTCATTTACATATTTCATCATATTAAGTTTAAGGATTTCTTTCACCTTTTATTTAAGCTAAGAGTTAAATAACTTTACAAAAGCAAACATTTAACTATAAAATAGATATTTCATATTATCTACCTTAAAAAGAAAATAATGAAATCCTCACATTTGCTAGCCATTTACAAAAAAGGCTATAGTGGATGATTTAAAGGGCACATATTGTACAAAATACACTTCACCATGTTTTTCTAACACTAATATGGGTCCACAAACCCCAAAAGTATAGACTTTTCAGACAATGTGTTCTCAAACAGGCTGTTTGGAGATTTTCCCATCATAACATCACAAAGGGCAGTAGCCCCTCCCCCAGGTTGATTGACACTCCCACAGCTAGGTGTTTATTCTACCCTCTGAGGCTGCCTTTAACCTTAAACAATTGGGCATGGTGCAAGAACCCTTCCAAAGAGGGGCGTGGTCAAACACAGCTCATTTACATTTAAAGCTACAGACATAAAAAGCCTTTGCTGAGGGGTTTATAGGCATAATAAAATACAAGATCAGAGTAGAGTTTAACATGAAGCTTCACAGACATGTTTTGGGGAATTCTGACATTAAACAATATTAAATCAACTTATAATTGGAAGAGTTTTAAAGGTACTATATAGGTAGGCTTTTTTTCCTTCTTTCATTATGTTATGTTTAAAAAAAAAAAAAAAAAGCAAGTTATAATTGAGTGTGACTTAGCAATAGACCCGCTCTGATGGATGGGCAACAGTATTTTAAATGTCATTTTTAATACTGCAGCGAGGGGAGTGCACTCATACAAATGTGCCATGCTGAAGTGGTTCTCTCTCTTTCTCTACTGATTCCACTCACTACAGACATACTGAACAAGAGCTATCTTCAGTTGGTGGAAAACAAAGAATAACAAGAATAACCCATGCCATTATTTGAAAATGTAAAGGTATAGCTTATTTGAATGGGGAAAAAAAGCATGACCATACTGTCACAGAATATCAAGAAACACCTCATTTTAATCTAAGCGGTGGCAGTGCTGTTTGGCAATGCAGTGCGGGTAACCAAACTGTCAAGCTTTTCCAAAAACACTTCGCCAGAGACGGCAGTTTTTCGCCAACACTTTTTAATTTGTCATGCTGACCCCAATTCTTGTGGCTTTTAACTCTGTAGCAAATACTTTCCAGCGCTCATGTCATTCAACCACAAACAGCAATATATTACACGACAACATTTCGGGGGGTAGATGACAGCATGCGTTTCAAAAGGGTGCCACATTTATGTAACCAATGTGAGACAAAATGTTTATTGTTTCAGAATGTATCCCAGTTTTAGCACTTTTTTTTTTCTCTTTTTGACTATTTCTACCACTGCAAAGTCGATCAATCAACTTATTTCAGTTCTTCTTCATGTTTACACATCACAAATATTTTCCTTCGGTTGTGTAACAGCATCATTGCTTAAGTTTAATCCATCTGTGCTATTCTGTGGTTAAAGTAGAATATATCACCATTCCTTATGACGTGAAAGACACAAAACTATCCACAAACCAGCCATGATGCTGTTTCACGTTTTGTTGCTGCCAAGCACGATTTAACAACATCCAATGGCTGATGCTGTGTTCAAAGGATTGAGTAAGAGATGTCAGATGGGACTGGACTGTTTAAACGTTGTGGCGAGCGATTCTGGCTATGTGTAGGATAATATAATATGTAAATGTAATGTCAAATAGAATCAATTCAAAACACACATCATGGTTCAGTTGTCTTTGTTTTGGTTATTTAATCTCATTCCGAACTCAGTAGTTGTTGAGAGAGCACCATGGGATATTTCTTTTTTGGGAATATATTATTTTGGCTTGACTCTAGTCGTAATATAATGAAAGGGGAGCACAATTATTCCAATCAGCCTCAAACTGATTCAGACACAGTGGTGTTTATGTATTGATATTAAGGACGAAGTTGATCCTGATTCGCTCTGACCTTCCAGGGTCACTGACCATGCCCTCATTTGTCAATAACATACAGTATTAGGAAGAGGAAAATCATCTTACTGGATGTGCGTTTTACGGTTCTGATGTCACTGGAAAACAATGAGCTTTCTATGTGTGTTCAGACGAAAAGCAGACTATGAATTGCAACCGTTGAACTATTTTTGTTTATTTGCCAAACTGTTTCCAGCCAATAAAAAAAACAAAAGATGTGTTTTTGTGAGATTTTTTTTACTGTTTCTTGACACTTTTGGCTCCAGTCACCACATATATTTCTAACTCATCTCCCCTTAAATGTGTGTGTGTGTGTGTGTGTGTGTGTGTGTGTGTGTGTGTGTGTGTGTGTGTGTGTGTGTGTGTGTGTGTGTGCCCCTGACCTACTCCCAACACTTAGGCCTCATGTAAGCAGCGGAGGATTTGCTGTTTTACTCGTGTAAATCACAGAGTAAAGGATTTCTTCAGCTGGTGACGAATTAGGACAGCTGAAGGATTAGTCTCAGCACAGACATCACAGCAAACAGCACAACTGAGTTATCAACAAATTCTCGTAAATGTTCTGCTTCAATCGCAAAAAAGCAAAAACCTTATAAATGAGTAGGGCCTCATTTATAAGGTTGCGACTGGTCTGTCTAGCAGGCGGGTGTGACGTTTGCTAGGAGGCAAAAGATCCATCTCAACTCTTCTTCTTTGCCTGAAACTAGGTTGACCAAGAGTTAAGAGGGAATTACAAGTATGGGGACCGCTATTGTTGGCCTTCAGATTTTTTCTCAAGAAACCAATGAGGGACAACAATGAGACTATGTGCATGATTTCATTATGTTTCTTGTTTCTTATATGTAATGGGGAAGATCAGCAAAGCGATAAATCAAAAATCAACACAACCTGAAAGTGCCTCACAGGAGCACAAAGAAGGCGACATTGTTTAAGATGCTATGTGCTGCTTCTGATGCTTTTTATAACCAGAATGGTGCCACTGAAAAACATTCCTTTCTTCAACTCCATCATTTGCAGAGTGCTGACAACCTCATTTATTAAATAGCTGGTAACAAAGCAGATTAAAGCTAAAGCGGAAAACAGCCTCTTGTCATTCAACTCCAGAGAAATAAAGCTCCCGAAATAAAGCGGCTCACGTCGCACAGGAAACTGTCATTTTCTGTTCTACACGCAAGCAGATATTAAAAATAGAAGACAGGATGCTGTTCTTGTACTATATGACGGTCAACTTTTTCCACTTCAGCAGATGGGAGGGAGAAGCTCTCGTAAACTGGGATGCAAATTACTCCAGTAGAGTGGCTGCTCCTGTGTGCTGCTTAATAAGTGGGAACAGTCCTGGAAAAAACTGTGCGATTAGCTGTTAGCTCTCCATTAGCGCTGACAGAGACCCCTGTGTGTGGCTGTAGGGAGGCAGGCAGGAACCAGTGGAAGAGGGAAGTCATCCTGAATTAGCAGCAGTGCCTGTGTTGCCTAGCAAGGAAAACAATATTTACACTTTGCCCAAAAACTGAACAGATTTTTTTTACATTTTTGTTTTTACATTATAGGAACGTGAAAACAACAAGGACTATCAAGCTTAATTACTTGCAGCAGCTCCAACCAGCAACAGTTAAATTGAGGGATCCTGTTTGTTTGGACTGCTGTCTCGGTCATGAAGTCTGAAAAAGTGTCTGAAACCAGGCATGTGTGTCGAATCACATTAGCACATGACAACTCCAACAGGGGTTGTAATTTCCTGCCATCAAAACTGTTAGTAGTTCACCATGGCAACAACTAGGGTGGCCAAGGAGTCTTTGGTGTCTGCTCCAGCCCAGTTTTCTGCAGCCTACGTGGTGACAATGATCGCGCGCTCTGGTGTGGCAGAGCTAGTGTTTGTGGTGCGTCTACGGGGCGAATGAAAGGTTTTATTTCCCGGGCAGAGACGCTGGTTCCATGCCCACAGAGGCTGCTTCCAGCTGGAGAGGATTACTGATGACATCTACCAGCCTGGATCAACACTGAGGCCGCTGTGAGCGCAGTAAGAGAGAAAAGGAAGAACCACACCTAGAAATGTGACAGAGCCATTCTGGTTGAGAGCAGATGTGAGGAAACAGCTGGAAGAGAGCAAGTAGCCATGGAAATATAGAGGGAAAGTCTGAGAGAGGAGGAGAGTAAAGACCAAATACACTCTGCTTTTACCCCCCTTATGTTTTTTTGGTTGGTTTATGACAAAAGCACTTACTGTACTATAGAGTTGTAAAGTAAAAAACACAAACAAGTGACAAGACTTGCGATGGCTGTTCACTTGCATTCAGTTCTACCTGCATGTTTGGAATTTGGTAGGCATGTTACATGTCAAGACCTACAAAAAACCTACAAAAACAGTCTCTTATTGGTATGTTAAAATTACTTGAGGAAGTAAGCCATATTTATTTAATTTTCAGATCACAGTCTCTTCTCTGCTTTTTACAGGTTCATCATTTAAACTAACTCTTCCCAGGCCTTTCATCAAACCCTTTGTTTCGGCAAACTCAGTGGTCTGTTCAACACTGCTTCCAAGTTTTATTTCTAAAGCTGGGGGCGATGCCACTTGGACATAACAACATGGTTTGGCCATACCAATGACAGAGCTGTTCTTCCTTGGAGATGTAACTGAAAGAATGTGTTCGCTGTTCTGCAAGTGGTGACTCAAGAAGTGTTTGCTGCCCCCAGAGGTGGCTCTATAAACACACACGTCTTACAATCAAACGCAACAACAGCTGTGGACAAACCAACAAGGAATTACATTTTTGGGATTATGCAACTCTATCTAATACAAAAAAGACTGGACTTACATAATATTTTTAGAGCAAATACTGCTAAAAGCTGTACAGCAGGGTGAATACTGGTGACCGAGTGGTTCGTTTGCACGCTTCAGGTACAGAGGCTACAGTCCTCTAAGCTAGCAATCTGGGTTAAAATTTGACCTATGACTTTTTTGCCCCATGTCATTCCCCACTCTCTCTCTCTATCCCTGATTTCCAACTTTACTGTGCAATAAAGGCCTAAAAGGTCCCAAAACAAACATTTAATTAAAAGTAGGGCGGAAACTTCATGGTTGCATTATGTCTGAAGCCATTCAGATTATCCAGTAAATGTACGTATTAGAAATAGCTCACCGGCTTACCCATTTGGTGTCTAGATTACAAAGCAGGTTATAATTAGGGGCGTGGCCACCTTTTGTTTCTTCCAATTTTGAGATCTGTTCAAGCTGAAAAAAGGCTTAATTCAATGTTCCAATGCTGCAGCTTAACATTCATTGACACGCATGTAGTTTAAAGCCTGTGTTTACACTGGCCATATTTTTCATCCGAATTAAAATGCTAAGTTAAATACTAGACGCACTTGCTAAGTACTTTTCTGGGGTTAGAATTAGCTAAACCAAATATTCTGCTAACTTAGCGGTTTTCTCGCACAAATATGGTCACTTCAGGCTCAAAAAACAAGATGGCGATGGACACAATTCCACAACAGTTCACAAACCAATGGTTGACGATGTGGCTACATCCATGACAAACCGCTTTACGGTTCCTTTTTAAGTGATGGGGAGCCCTTTTTGTCTCTTCTCTTGACAAATACTATCAACACTTTGCTCACAACTTGTTGGAGACTTTAAGAACAATGATGATCCTTTCAGAAAAGTTTGACTTCTATTTACAGAAAGCCTATCTTGAGGTCATTAAGCTTCAGATGAACTGAACTATGGTTCGGATTTTACAGTTTCTGATTTACTGCCTCATACTGAGAGAGTAGGCAGATTTTGTCCTCAAGGGGTCTATTTGTTCTCATCTACTATGGCAGTGGTGATTTGGTCAGTGCTGTGGCATAAGATTCATGCCTTCTGCAGGTCACATACTCAGATAAAAGAAAGCTGAATAGACACCCATCCTCTTTGTTGGGGGTTGGTTGGTAAAAAATCTAATCCCTAATGATTGAGTAAATCATGCCATGAAAAACTCTGGCCCACTTTGGCACATTATAGACACATGCCCTACTTAAAGACATCAAGAGGCTGTGCTCAGAGTGCAGAGGCAGAAAAAAAAGACCTCTAAAGGATAAAGCTTGCCCAGCTTGCTCTCGATCTCCCATTTGGTGTAATATCAGCTGAGGAGACAGGACAAAGCCCAGCAACACACCCCTGACTGCAGCCTGAGCTGCAACAATGAGAAATGGAAGGCACACACACACACACACACACACAGAGGAGGGAGTGGGAGAGGTTTGTCTGCCATTGTAAGACACACTACCAACCTGCCCCAAAATTCACCCTCCACCCTAAGATGCACAGTCAGGAATCTGAATCTTTCTCCTTCTCATGATGCAGGCCTTACTACCTACAGACGCCCTATTACAAGGCCGGCTTATCACAGCTCTTCACAAATGGGCGTGTATTTCCCCCACCTCTTTTTTTTCTCCTCTCCTCTCTCCTCACTCTGCTCTGCACCAGCCTGCAACATGAACAGTAGCCCATGTCTACACACTGCAGAGAACACACTTCATCCCTAAATTAAAACAAAAAAAGGCCCTCTTAGG
Source organism: Symphodus melops (assembly GCF_947650265.1). NCBI lineage: Eukaryota > Metazoa > Chordata > Actinopteri > Labriformes > Labridae > Symphodus > Symphodus melops. Next base: position 16,244,042 of record NC_136701.1, read on the forward strand.
ATATCTTAAAGTGCCTAATTCATTACGATGTATTTCTAAAATGAATTGCAAATTATCAGCATTAGTTCTCTTTGTTGGTTTGCCAATCAACTGACACCACAGTTAGACTATGACATTAGTATATTATAGCCTATATATTATAGTTGATTTTGTTTGAATGAAAATGTTTATTGAATTATTGTAAAGAAAATAGGAACAAAACCGACTTACATCAGTGCTCTGTGCTTCAATATCAGCATCAATTAGGCCTGAAATCCTCTCCTTTAGAGAAGGGCTGAACACATTCATGCCAAAACGACTAACACATTGAATGTGTTTTATTGAAAAGAGTCCTAATCCTACTTTTATCACGTTTGAGTTAGACTTTAAGATAATTCATGTGGCTTTGGTATAGCCTATAAAAGCAAACCAGCGCGATTTTCTCATGAAAATCCAGGTTTAAAAATGTTCATTAAGTAGGATCCGGTCAGTCTAAATCCGCATCCATGCACTGCAGACAGCAGAAGCATTACAGTGCTGTTTTTAGGGGCGAGCCGGCTCGCAGCAAGCATGCATCCCCTCAACAAAGAAGATGCAGGACACCTTTAAGAAAACGCCTCATCTCCCAGCCTGTCTGTCACTATGGCAGCCAGTCATGCCTCTCCACTGTGCGGATTTTTTTTCCCCCCAATGATAATGTCCGACAAGAAAAAATGTTTTTTTAAAAAGCAGCGAGTCGTGCAGAATTCATGTTTTTGATCCATCGCCGCAGCAGCACCGTGTTTTGCAACAAAAAGTTCCAACAGCCAATGAAGCATAAATAACTCCTTTACTCACTGTGATCTTTGGGATGTTCTTTTTTCCTTGGTTATACATTTTCCGTCCTTTTCCACCTTCAAAAACAAGCTCAGAACAATAATACTGCCTCTGTGCGGATGCTGCAGCGGCCCTTCGGCTTGATGGGAGCGTCGGGGAATGGTGGCCGCTCTGTCAGTGCGATGTAAAGTGGCTCAGAGAGCTAAAGAAACGTCTGAGCTTCAGTCACCGGCCCCTCCCTCAAAGGACACCAGCGTTGTTACAGTGTTTCCACCAGAGGGCGCTTTAGAGCAGCATGTAAACGCCTGCAGCCAATACTGTTCTGTCACACATACTTTAGGCTCATTTACAGCATATTTAAGTTATAATTGACCTCTTAAAGATTTTTTTTTTTTTTTGCCTCAAAATGGTAAAATACTCTAAGTAGAATGGTTTAAAATTCAACGCTGTCTGTTCAGTATAAAACCGCCAAAGTCACTCAAATGGTCATTGGATCGATGTGGAACGCCGGTAATGATTAATTGATTAGAGGACAATATGTGGCTCTTTGTAGCCAATGGGAGGAAAAACAGGGCTCATTAATCCCTGCACAGCGTAAAAAGCAATCATACAGATTATTGTTTTGTCATTATAATACTGCAGTTGATTTAAAAAGGTAAGAAATAAATGTGTGTTAGAAGGGAATTTCTGTTGAAATTTTAAATTGAAAACACAGTTCAACACGCGTTTGTTTGTTTTGTTTTACCTAATACCTAATGTTGTCCTTTTTTTGAGAAGAGTGAACACAACAAATGCAGAAACAATGATAGACTGTAACTTCATAAATTCAGGGCCGGGTCGCTTCACGAATCAGAGCAAATATTAGTTTCAAATTAGCTATGAGTGTAAATCTCTATCAGTTATTGCCAACAGATTGTGGTGTTTTGTTTTCCTGAAAAGAGGAGGGGGCTAACTCATGTGGCAGCTGTCACAGAGCTGGACCACCGTCACATTACACACCCCACGTGTCTGCACACTCACTCACTCACACACACACACACACACACACACACACACACACACACGCACGCACACACACACACACACACACACACACACACCCTCTCTGCATGCCCCCAGCAAGCCATGTGTCTCTATTGTTTGAACCTATGAGGACTGATGCAAACATAATGAGGAGGCACATGAGCAAGGGTGTACCACGCTCATCAGGTGTAAACTTAAATATAAATATTCATGTACTATTCATTTATTAATGTTTTTATTATAAATACAGATTCACATCTGATTTATTTGAATTTTTAATGCTTTTGGTCCTGACCGATCTCTTAATCAACATCAATGACTAGCTCATTTCTTCAGGTCTACGCATGCTTTATTATGATAACAGATATCCATATCAGAAGATCATTCCATTTTAATTATCCAATGCAGGATTACTGAATTGTTCTCAAACGTCTATCATCTATTTCTAATTTTCATGATCAAAAAATGCTACACAAGGTAAGGCTTATAATATGAGATTGTTTCTCTTTAATAAATCATCATTGATTGTTTTCTTTCTGCCTCTGGCTACACAGCGCCTGCATGCTGACATGTCCTTTCATGGCAGTGAGGCTGTGTAAAGCATTACTTCAGCATTCCCTGGCCTCTGAGAATGAATCAACCACGCAGTTGAAGTTTGCAGGCCTGCTACCTCTGCAGAGCACATTAAGCAGCTGACATTGAGCGACAGACAGGACTCAGACAGATCAGGGATGCAGAAAACACTCAGTCAGGTCCTCAGAGCTTCATCAGCAAACTCCGCACCCGGCATGGTGGCCCCAAATGAGAAGCTACTCATATTAACTACCCCGGACACTAAGGTGTGTTCACCTCATGCTAAACCATAGCCTTAAAATATGGAGCCTGCATCTTTCTTTCACTGATGTTCTTTCTGTAAAATGCATAACATATTCCATTTCATCCTGGACTCTGCATGAGTGTAAAAAATAGTTGAGCATTTTGTTACAGATCTGAAAGAAATAACTCATTTATGTACTTGAACACCGAATTTAACAATAAAGGTTGTTTGACTTGCAAACGGCATTAAAAAAGACTTGCAGATCTCACATTCATACTGTAAAGTACTACATTTCCCATAATGCCACTCAACAGTGTGAAACAGAGATTTGTCGGTCTCAACCCTCCGTTATCTAACAAATCTGTTACAAAGTTAAAGTGACAAACAGCAAGCTGCAATAACCCTAATGACATCATCAAGCCTGTTTTCTCAGACATAAAGAAGAAGCCACTGATTCAACTGATACTAATGGCTGACATGTAATGGAGGATGTATCTATAGACAGGAACAAGTGTATGAGTGCCTATGATGAGATAATTATTTTTTTTTTTTTGCATGGGTGTGGGTAAATGCTCCACCCAGTCTGACCTCCACCCTGCAGAAGAACAAAGAGGGGGCGGGGGGGGGTTGTCCCCAAAGCAAGCACTCATGGACATCTGGCTAACCACTCCTCTTTCTTCACTCCATTACTGCTGATTGCACTAACAAGATCTCCAAGGAGAAAAGGCAAAAATCTATAACCATTATGTTCAGGGTTTAAAAAAAAACTCTAATATGTTTGCAGAGCCTTAAGAAAATGTATCGAGGGCTTTGTTTACTGCAGCTTTCAAATGTAAATAACAATTTTCCTTTTGAATAAATTCAAATGTGAGTAAAATTGAGTCTTTTGATAGGGGGGAAAGGAAGGACAAAGAGAGACTTGATCATAGCACATCACAAAACTGCAGCACTTTCAAAAAGTCTGCATAAAAGTGTCACCATAAGGTCAGGCATCAGACTGATCTCGACGATGTCAGGAGTAAACGTGTCCTGAGTCTGTTGTCAGTCTGATCTTTTCAAAAAGTTTCCAGACATGGCAAACACACACACACACACACACACACACACACACACACACACACACACACACACACACACAAACACACACTGCCTCACTGGCTGTCTGGGTGCTTCTGCTGAATCATCTGCTCCCTCAGGAGGTGCAATACTGCAGTTCACAATCAGACCACCAGAGGGGGGATGACTGCCAGCTAAACTGAGGTATCATGGTCTACAGTCCAAACAGTAAGAATTTATAACAGAACCTTTATCCTTTAATGTTTGTTTTCTCAAATATTTAGATTTTTGAATATTTCCCGTTTCTCAGCTAAACTCGTCAGTCAATATGTGCTTTACATAAATATGCTGATTCAAGCTTCATTTGGTATTTGTGCCTTAGTTTTGTGATATCTTTCTTAATTTTCTACATTCTACCCCGTATGGTCAATCTCAACTAACCCTAACCCTAACCATGAACAGCATTCTTCTCTCTGTCTCTTATCTTGTGTGGATGAATGGCACATTTGCTGAAAGCTTTGGTATTGGTGAGCAACATCAGAGGTACCTTTCTTCTTCTCTGATGGCCTTTTCAGAGATTTAACCAAATCAGCAGTGACTTTGATCCTGCTGTATTGTATAGCACAACATGCACAGGTTGTTCACACCACCGTTTCTGTATGAATACATGTTTTGCAGTCCCAGGTGTTGACATTGTGGAAGATACTGCGTAGGGCTTGGGGGAGGGGGAAGTAAGAATTAGTCGATTTCTTTTGTATTTTGTTTCTAAACAGAAGAAGTACAATTCAGATTTTCATTAAAAACACATTTTGGCTAATTAAACACATTCAAGCATGTTTCGACAGGTCTGAACACACCTCAGGTGTTGGCATTTTGGAAGATACCATTTTGCACTTGGGGAGGGGGAGGAAATCATTTATTCTTTTTTTTGGCATTTTGTTTCCTAGCAGAAGAAGTGAAATTACCATTTTCCTTAAAAGCATGTTTTAGACTTGTTAAACTCTTGCTTATATCACAGACAGTAATGCTGGTACACTTTATAGCATTTAAAGCCTCACATGGCTGTTGAACTGTACCCTTGATTAAAGCAATCGCAGTATGACCAGGAAGCATTTAAAGCTGTTCTTCCCTGTGGCCATTTGTTTGAAAAAGAAGAAAACTTCCAGAGAACTTCACCTCTGTGAGGCTGACACAGTTACACGTGTCCTGGAATCATGCAGAAAAGGAATACATGACCAACAATAAATGATGACACAAAAATAAGAAGTGCCAGCTGCGGCCCATTAAAAGTGTTCTTTACAGTGGAGAAACTTCATACAACAAACATCAGAAAAAGACCTTGAGAAGAAGAAGAAGAAGGCCTTATAAGACTAGACGCTGGTGACTCCACAGACAGTAAGTACGTTGTCTTTTTTCTACTACCAGCGACATTAGTTTTTGTTTGTGTGTAGATGACACAAAAAAACATAGAAATATGATATCTTAACATAATTCTTGGACTGCTTTGCACATTTTTACTCTCAGACTTAGAACTCTGTACACATCCTTGTCAACAGTGATTTCTTAATATTTTTCCGTACACACATTTGCATTCAGTCGCTCAAATGTCTGTATCTGATTTGGATAAATGAGAATAGAAGTATATCAAATCTGTTACATCTTGTGCACCTGTAGTCTCAACACTTTTGCTGTCAGGCCACACGAAGGGGTTACAGAGGTTTGAAAGATATGAACAAAGAACGGGTCAAAGACTGGAAAGTTAATCCATATATTAATGAGAACACTGTTGTCCTTTCTGCTGTAGATCATGTTTAAAGTGCGACGATCAGTCAAGGTCTTTTTGCTCAGTCTTCATTGGTATGAACCAAACGATGGGGATCAAAAGATCTGCCTCTATGGCAGAAACAGCAGTTTGTTGGATGTGACTGGACTTAAATCGAGCAGTATTTAAGGTGTAGAAACATTGAGTGAGACTTGCGTGATCAGCCTCTACATTCCTTCAGAGTTTTGTGCTTATGTTGAAAAGAAGTAATCATCTTGGACTGTTCTAATTAATCTGCATCTTTGTCAGTCATTTCTGCAGCCACAATAACAAAAAACTCATTTCCCCAGTGCTGACTAAGAGAAACACACATAGTATGTAATGTATTTCTCCTCTCTTTATTTTAAACAAACACTTTAAACTCAACCATTACTGCTGCTGCTGATGTCAGAACAGTGTCTCTGTATATTTTTTGGGTTTTTTTTAAACGTATTCAGTGAAACATTCGTCAAGTAACAAGTTTGGCAGATTGTTTGTTTGTGCGTTTCCTGATTCGTATCTTTCATTCATGATTTCGATTATGTTTTTTCCTGCCTTGCAATGAATAACCACAGTACTAGCAGTCATCCACACGTTGTCTGGCAGTGTCGTTCCATTCTCAGCCAAATCAAGTGCATCTGCGTGGGTGGGTGTGTACCAGACTAGTGTTACCCAACTTCTTCTTTGGCCATCAAATTTCCGTTTATTTGACCCACATGCTCTGCCATGGGGACAAATAAAGTAGTGATGCAGAGAGTCAAATGGGCAGGTAAAAGTCCTGCCAGTCAATTATTGTATCACACAAGGCAGGATGGATATGTAGTCCCAACCCTGATAATGATAGGTGGTGTTTTCTAAAATGTCGACTGGAGTGTCTCCACATCATTTTTGCGAGAACGTCCTTTGTTGAACACAATGGTCCCTCATTTTTGCCTACATTTCAAACAAAAAATGGTCAGTAATTTGTTGCTTCATAATTACAACACAACAGTTGTTACATTTTTTTTTCTGAACCTCAGTGCTAACAACTGATAAACAGTTGTTTATAGACATATTTAATATCTGCTGTTCCAGACCCATAGAGATGATGGAACATTTGTTTGGTTCATTAGACTTACCAGTCCCATCATCATATGGCCTTGGTTGCTTTCTCTTTTTTTCCAGTTTATTCACTTGATGGACTGAATACCTTGCACTATTATTATAAAGAAATTATTGGAGAGCACATTGATAGACGCTGACTTTAGACACAAAAGTCTCATTTCACAGAACTTTTGGCAGCCACTGTGACACTTTTCCACATACACTCTGAACACACATTTCAGTTAGCTAAGCTGAAAGCAGTTAACTAACTGTACCTGTTAAGATGCTGTATCTATTCTCCAATGGACAGCTTATTGAAATGACTTGAATAGGATACAACTTGTAAATAGTTTCTGTATTTTCCAGTCCGATAAGAGGAACCTGATATTAGAAATTTAAGGTGGTTATCTCTTTGCTGCTGGGAAACAGAGAATAAAAATGTATGATCAGTATAATCACTGAACGGGGAAGTAAGAGCTAAAGAGCAGGATAATGTCAGAAAGTGATTTTGGCAGTGGTGCAACAACTGGAGCTGTCATCCAAAACTGAGCTCCAAAAAGCACTTAGCTAAAGTTGGCTTAAGAGCCCCTCATTTAAATGTGCTGCAGACAGCAGGACAACAGAAGTGTCACAGTGGACGTTAGAGGCAATGTAAGGTGTAGCCTAAAGGCCTGTTTAAGTCTGTATTGTATCCTTCACCTTCCATCCGATGTAATCAAACTTTTGCTATGAATTATTCAAAGGCTTCTCAACATTATAAGTAGCCTACATGTTGTGGGGCTATTGCTTGTCATTGTGATTATGTAAATATTTAAAAGTGTACCAATCTTCCAATTGACAAAAAAAAAGTGAAATTAACCAATATGGCTTCAATCTGGTTTTTGACATTTCTGTTTATCAATATTCACAGTCCGTATTTAAATCCGTATTTCTCTCTAATCTACACTTATAGATGCAAAAGTATAACTTCTCATTCATTTCCTTTCCATATGCTGCACCAAAGAAAGTTAGTCCCCTTACCGTCTCATCTCCCAGGTTCTGCTGCGCGTCTTCTTTTCCTCCTCTGCTCTGAGGTGAGTCCCCAGGGAGACTCCTCTCACTGGCCGAGCTCCTCACCTCCTGATCGGTCTCACGTTTGGCGGTCCTCGGTGTGCGGGAGCTCCTCTGGCCGACGCTCAAGGCGTCAAAGTCTATGGTTTTACTCTCAAACGCGTCCTCCACGCTGCAGAACAAGCCGCCGTGTTTCTGCCGGGGTACCTGGTCAGCCGTGCCGGGCCGGGCTAGGTAAACCGGCAGGTCGTCCTCCGCCTTGCCCCGGTTTCCCCTGCGCTCTGCCATTCTGGAGCTCTGCTTATTAAGTGACCGGGAGAGACGGGGAATCTAGAGTTGAAGTGGTGTCTGTCTGTGTGTGTGTATGTGTGTGTGTATGTGTGTGTGAGAGAGAGAAAGGCAGGCAGGAATTTATTTGAAGCCCGAGACTAGAAGGCACAGTTGTGGTTCATGATGCAGCATTATAATGTTTTTTTCATCCCTTCCCATTTCGATTATTTATTAGAACACGAGGCAGGATGATTGTGGACAGGTGATGGACTCTTTGTCGTGTCAAGGAGCATGTGCCAGACTATCCCAATGCTATGTGAACATGCACTGTAAAAAAAAATATTTTGGTACTCCACTTCAAGTTTCTGTAAGGACTGATTGATTGCTGTCGATTTTGGCGCCACCTGTTGACAAAGTCGTGAACATAACCTTTGGAAGTCCCTGCCCTTAACATGAGTAAATTATGTTTTCTGACATGAAATGTCACCCGGCCTGCTTCCTTTTTTTCTCACTCGTATACCAATCCTAGTTTGTATGTACGCACACAGGCTGCAAATCGCTTCGTAAAACACAGACCTGGCTTTAGTGGAAACAAAAATAACTTTATAGAAATACTCTTACTCATAGGTCTCATTTACGTAGGTCACCAAGGCATCTGTTATTTCAGTTGATTTTATAGCAAAAAACTCTGCTGTAAGTTTACGACACAAGTACCTTAACCTCTTTTCTCAAGATCGCCTCATTGGAGGGTTTGTTGGATATATTCGTCAGAGTAAAGGCTTTTTAAGTGAGTGCAGGGAAACTTTATTGACAGATGATAAACAATAATTTGCCTATATAATGTGCAAATATCAGCATTAATATGAAATTCAACACAATATAATTGAGGCATTAGATAAATACTTTTTGACAATTCCATCATAAAATGTCAACTTAATGGGTCTAGTCTTTAAAATAATGTACTGCAGATTCTAGGATTGCCCCTGTAGGACATAGGGGTGCAGCCATCAGAATGTACGTGCAGATTGACCTTATCACTCTATTCAAACAATCGTTTCTTATTACACCTGCACTTTTTGTGTGACCGCAACCTAAGTTGAATAAAGCTAAGGTTCCCTCACTGGCCTTGTCTTTCGTTCCTGAAACCAACCTGTGACACCCACAGGGCTGATTTCTGACTCCAGCTGAAATGAGACTGGGTGGTGTCAGCAGCAGAGGGAGAAGAGCAGCTTTCAGGCTGCAGGTCCCAAACTAAGAGTGCTGAGTGCAGAGGGAGGAAGGAGTCACTCAGCAAACAGACATGATATAATGTAACAGCCACAATTCAGCATGTTTTAGTAGTCGGAGATGGGTCATAAATGTCTCACTGAGTGTTTGAGTTTGGAGGCTTCCTCCTCATCATTTTTCATCTAGACACAAACCAATGTTTTGTCCAGGTAGTGGTTGTATTATTACCCATTCGAAGAAGGGGAGTAAAGAAATTCTCACTGTTTTGCTCATAGACAAAGATTTGTCTTTGTTATTCTCCTTACTTAATATTGATTGGTAATAGATATAATCATTAACACATAAATTCCTACCTTTAATTGTTTAAATCCTGCTTCTTTTTTTGGATTAAAAGTCGGGAAACAAAAGTTTAGTTCAGTTTGTCTGGTTCCGTGCAGTACGACGATGTGTTGTATTTGACCTCTTTGAGGTCGTTGCTTGGTGTAAACTTTCCTCAGGTGGGTTAGAAATAACAAGCAACTCCCCTTTCACATCCCAGCGAAGGGCAACGTGTGTGCATGTGAATGTGGACGAGTGAGAGCGAGTGGTAAAAAGACAAAAAGCCCTCAGAGTCCAAGGTCTTAAGGTCAACCACACTGCAGGCTTTACAGCGGGAATCAAACAGGGCTCATCTAAAAGGCTGTCTTCACTGAAATGAAGCCTGGCTGGGTTTTTTTAGGCAGAAAAAGCCCTCAAAGGGCAAATACATGCAAAAGATATTAAACTATTGACAGAAATAAACATAATTTTATTAATAATTCACTTCATTTTACCTGCTATAAACCATAATCTGGTTTTACTAAGACTCATTTTCATGACTGAGCACTCCTTTTCTGAAAAGTCAGCTTAGTGGACTTTTTTTTTTTTGCAGGGGGTTGAAGCTGGGTCAGATATGATAAGTAGCTCTATTTCCACACACTGACTGCCATGCACCACTGTCACAGTTCCTGTGGCTCTGTTGGCGTCAAATGCAGAGACTTGTCACGCTGGCAGAAAAGTGTCCCCCTCTCATGAATGTGAATGAAACATCAAGGTTTGTGGGGGATGCCAAGAGCTCACTAAAATGTTGTGCTTGTGTAACTTAAAAAAAAAAAAAAAAGTTTTTTTTGGAGCTGTATGTCCTCTCCAAAAGAGCATGACCAGTGTTTGGACACTAAATAAAGCTGAGCGAGGGGGACAGAATACGAAAAAAAAAAAAAAAAAAAAACCTGACAGCTTTCTTCAGATTTTTAGCATGCCGTGGCTTGGTGTTTTGGCCGGGTACACATTTAAACACTGACACAAAAACCAGTTGAGGTGACAGGGGAAGAATTCAATGTTATGTGAGAGAACAAGGACAGTGCTCGGAGGTCTGGTGCAGATGTCTGTCTTAAAATGAAGGGGGTTTATCTATGTTTTCAGGCCGAGCAGACTAGGGAGACAGTAGCGCCATTGGCAAGAGACTGTCTGGTTTTCAATGTCAGAGGGTGTCATTAAAGCTACAAACCAGCAACAATTTAATCAGTTTTATTCTGAAACTTGTAAGGGATTTCTGTTATTTCCTGCAACATAATTACCTATTAACTATTGAATGTGATACATGAATCTATGTTTGGCACTTTCAAACAGCATCCTTTGACTTAAAGAGGCTTTCAATGCAAGAGACTGTATCCTCTATCTTCACATTAAAAATTGATATAAGGGTAGGCTGGCCAGTAAAATGAATGTCCCCAATAAAAAGATTGTTCTCAAGTTGCCACTGGCTGAAGAGCATGTTCATCCAGGCATGATGGAATGGCAGCAGATAGGACAGAGTTTGGCAAATTCACACTCAGTGCTCTTCATGGATCTGGCAAGGCCTCACGGCGAGTGAGACTTACGTAGAAGTGGGTAAGTGGGCCACCTTAACACAGACAAGTCAATTGGAGTGAAATGGTGAATGATAGTTGTCTGTGGTCTGACAAGCAGTAGCCCAGCTTTATCCTGGAAATATAACAAAACAGGTAATTGCTTTAATTTCTGTGTATGCATTACATTCAAGAAAGGTAATCTCTTTAAATATTTTTTTCTAAAATGTAATTCCAAACATTTAGCAACTGATTCAGAGTGATTAGATTTTTTTTTTTGTTAGCTTCTCTACCATAAAATTATTTAATGTCTCACAGCATCTTGAATCTTTGCAATGACCAGGCCCGACTACCAGAAATATTAGAAAACATGGACATGCCTTAAATAACATTCAAATAACACTGTTTGCCTCCCCATTATAAGAATTTATAGTGCCAACATCTATTTTAAAAAAGGTAAATCACTCAATTGAGTGTTCAGCCTCCAATGCTTCATACGTGTACTAGCCATGAGGTCATTGTTGCTTAGCAGCTGAGTGGTGCAGACCCTGCAGCTGCATCCGGCCGGGTTGCTTTGGCTGCAGACCAGCTGCTGCTGAAATAAGGTTAAAGAGCCTCCAAGGATGTTCTGTCAGACTTTTCAGCCGAACAACAACGAGGGCTAACAAGCCTAACACACAATGGCACGGGGGGGTTCACGTCATCCAGAAACACTCGTAATCAAAACTGGAGTTAAAAACTGTCCACCCTCTTCTTAAATGTGTCAGATTAGTTTTCGATGAAGGACTGAGCGAGAAAAGCAGCAGCAAGAGAATTCTGCAGAAGAAGCTGTTTCCATTTGAACACAACAAATACGTCATCGAGGATTAACTGTGCAGAAACTCGTTAAAGACTTTCTATTGACTGATGTTTGGAAGGTTATTCAGTCAGCGTGCAATAAAAGCTCTGAGTGACGGCAGTGTTTGTGACGAGAAGATGACAGATGGAAGTGCTTTAATTGCAAACGTCCACTAACAGAGCTGGTGCTCATTATTGAAACCTGGCCTGACTCCTGTAGGCTACTCTTCTGGTTTGGCAGGGACAGTCAGGAATGAAGTAACGCTGGACTGATTCTACTCTGTTTCCTGCATAAAAAGCCCAATGAAGCCCACTGTCAACCACAAAAAGGTTTTGTTAATGTAAAATAAAGAAAGTTGAATTTTCATTGAGGGATTAAGTTGACCCGGAGAACAAAGAACAGAAATTCCCACAACAGCAATTCGTATCATGTTTTCAGTCATTTAAAAATATGCAGGACATGTCGAATTTAAAAAATAATAATAATGTGTTAAAACCTGTTTCCTCTTTCTGACCTGCACACAGCAGAGCTCTGCTATAGGCTGCACATAGGCTCCCTTTAATATACATTATTTTAAATACTTTTCTGAAAAGATGAATCTAATATTCCGAAAATACTTAAAATATGAAAAGAAATAAAACGTATCAAAGTCAGGCAGAAACTTTAAATAGTTTAGATACGTGAAAATGCACAATTTGAACGTTTTTTTGTAGAGCAGTCATAGTAAAGGCAATTTTGCAAGGGATGTAATAAAAAATCTGCCCTTTCAACACAACCTGAACAAGCCCACCTGTAACAAAGACGGGAAGAAAGACAATTTCTCCTTTACAGTCAAAGGCCTTTAATTTTTTGTTTTTTTACAGCATTGCTCATTTTTCTCTGTTTATTTAATAATCTAGACGGAAGTAGGGAAAGGGATTAAATTCTTGTTGGAAGACAGACGGGTTAAAGATAATTTAAAAAAAAACTCTGTTAAATAATAACAAAAATATACATTACAATACATTACATGATTATATCAACCGCCTGAAAAAATAATTGTGGAAAAGAATGGGGAAAGTGCATTTAAGGCAACTGCTTGTTAGCTGAGTTTGCACAGAAATAGTCTCAGTCATTCCCCTCAGTATGAAGTCGATGACGGTGATCATACAGTTACTGCCTGCTATGTAATGAGATGCCGCCACCCTAGACCTAGTGGTGGGGGGTATTATGGCAGATACTCTAGCTCATGTGAAAGGGAGGAGAAGAGTTAACTTGTAAATATTGCAGGGAGTGGAAAGAGTTAGCTGAACAGGAGAGAAGTGGAGCAGGTGTAGTGTTGTGTTCACTTTCTCCTGTTTCACGTCGAGAAAAAAGATGCCTGAAGCAGGGGTGTGTCCATGAAGTGGCCTATAGATGGCATGAGCCCCTGGATTCTGCCCCCCCACCCCACCCACCCACCCATTGCTTTCCCATAATCCTTAGCTATGATTAACTTTCTCCACGGTCTGTGACATTTGAATGTAGCACACTGTGATATTTTGGAATGTTTTGGGTTTTTTTATTTCCGAAAGTAGTACTCATGCCAAAAAAAAACAAAAACTATTGCACAGGAGCATTACATTTGATTGCTAATAATAGTATTTGGAGACAACGATTGGAGATATGACTGGATCATTTGTGTTCTTTACTTTGGATATTGGTGTGTGTACACATACTATACTTCAGGCCACCACCCTATAGGCCCATGCTCATGTTTGGCCACCCCAGTTAAAAAGTCTGGACACGCCCCTGGACTGAAGCAAGAACTGTTCAGTAAAAGAGGGGTTGCTGCTGTCAAAGACTTATTGGTTAGTAAAAAGAGGAATAGAGAAGGAATCTGCAGTATACTTGGGACAGAGGATTAAGTAAATGTCTTGTTACGTATTAACCTTTCTCCATTTTGGTTTCAATCATCAAGCCAGAGCTGATGAAGATCTTCTGCAAGGTATTCTGAAAATATTTACAGGTTTGCTAAAAGATTGCGTCAGTTTAAAGGGAATATTGGAGGTTGCTCATGTAGAACCAGCACCACCTGCTGGTCAAGCAGAGTAACTGACTCAATAGAATGACAAATACAGTATTCTGGTGGAGAGAACAAAATGGGGGTGGGGGTGGGGGGTCCCACATTCATAATCCAACAATTTTCAGTTATTATTTCAAACAAATAAAATTCATCTTTTGCAGCTGTCACTACAATAAAACATACGTTTTTTTTGACTCATTTATAAACTGCCCAGTACATCAACTGTTCAAGCTGCTTTTGAGAATTTGAAGAAAAGTGCAACTATTCACAAAAATAAAAGGCGAGGGGCGGGGACGACATGAAATAATTTAGATACATGTACATATCAACAAATGTCTATATTACAGTACAGAATAGAGTTGATTTTTTTCCTCAGTGGGAATCTTGGGACACAGTGTCCGAGTGTTAGGTAGGCTGTAAAAAAGAGAGGAAAAGAACAAAGAGACAACCAGAGAGTAAAGCTCTTACAGTCTGCTGGTTTTGAAATTAAAAAGCAGTTTGATGATTCGTGTGTGGAGCTCCAGATTGATCGGAGTTTAAATCCTCCCCACTTTCTCTTTTCAATCTTTTCAGTGAAGATGCTTCATCCTGAGTGTCCTCTATCCCCCCTTCCAGTGTCCGTACACACCCATCTCTGCAGTGGAGTTGTTTCCTTTTCACAGGTTTACCCTCTGGAGAGTCCCAGCTGTCTGTGTAAGCACCAGTTTTCTTGGGAACAGTGAAGGCAGGCCAGCCGGTTACACACCGTGTCCCCGGGTCTTCTCCCTTTTATTCTGACTTGAAGCAGCCTCCGCGCTCGTGGGGCCCTGAGTTGGCTCTGTTCATTTCACCAATAGGTTGCATCTTTGATGTACGTCCGTTCAGGTTTGGATTGATAAAGACAGAAGGGAAGGGAAAAAGAAGAGAAAGTGTGGCGGCCTGGGCGGTTTGTTTGCCTCGTTGTTTATGAAGTTTTTTTTCTGTCCTTTTAGATTTTCCACTGTGGCTGTATGGTGGTGAATGACATACAATTACCCCTGCATGGCAGAGAGAGCATTTCCCAGGCTTTGGTTTCGATTTGTCAAAGCGTGTGTGTATGTGTGCGTTCATGCATTCACGTGTCCATAAACTGTACGTAGGCATTTGTGTGTCTTTGAAATAGTGTTTTTCGTTCTGGCAGCCTGTCACAGCGTTCCCAGCTGTTCTGGAGAGATGTTTAAGGTCCAACACCGCTCTTAAAAAAATTAAAAATTAAAACATCGTCCCAGGCAGTGTCCTGAGAACCTCTCCCCTCCGTTAAAAAAAAAAACAACAACAAAAAGACTCAAAATCTGATGTGAACGTCCATGACCAACACACAACACATCCACTTAAACCAACAGCAGTCACTGATGTTATGACACTAACAGCCACTGCCACAAACGTTGATCCACACTTGTCCTGAAAGTAAATAACACTGCAGTCACAAACAAGATCTCCAAGCTGACAGACCACCTGAGAGAGAGAGAGAGAGAGAGAGAGAGAGAGAGAGAGAGAGAGAGAGAGAGAGAGAGAGAGAGAGAGAGAGAGACAGGAGTTACAACAAATCAAAAGTAATTTACCACAACAATTTAAACGTCTGCTGCACATTTGAGACCTTTTACAAATACAGGCTCATTGTGTTTTTCATTAAATATACTGTGTTATGAAACAAACTTAAGATTCCTCTGTATGACCAAAAATCTACAAAAATCTAACGTAGTCCTCATTCTAACACTGATTATTCTATGTCTGTGTATTTCTAATTCTTGTAAGCATTGCCTCCATGTTGGCATCAGATGTTTTCAGAGCCGTATTTTGTTTAGGATGAGATTTTCACCATTGAGCATTTCTGAGACGAAGACTTCAGGATGTTTTCCTCAGGAGCTGTGCGAGACCAACCCACATACTCACTTCAAACATGTAACCTTGTATTGATGATTAAATGTCAGCATGGTTTTTACAGCTTGCTTCGTTTTCAACAACACTTCTTGATGAACACATAAAATGCAGGTTTGATGGTTGTTACAGAGAAGAAGCCATGGTTAGTTAGAAAAAAAGAGTTTTTCCTCCAACCCCATTTACAAACCCATGAAGACTGTTCTCTGTCTTTTGAGAACAAATGCAAAAAAGTATGAGTTAAGGAGGGTGAGAACAAACAAGGAGGCATGGGGATGTTAATGGTCTTGAACTTGTATATTGCTTTTCTCGTCCTCTGACGACTGTAACACCGACCCATTCACACACTGACGGCAGAGGTTGCTATGTAAAGTGACCATTCGAAGAAACTAATTCCATTCATACACATTCATATGCCGCTGATGAAGCAGCAGGAGCAATTCGGGGTTAACTGCACATCGGACATGTTGCTGCACGGTCGAACCCCGAACGGTTGCGAGACGACCGACTCTACCAACTGAGCCACAGCCGCCCAATGTTTGTGCTTCCTGACAAAAACATTTGTTCAGTACAATAAATACATGAAAATGAATAAACATGCCTGATTTAAAACGAGAAGATGAAATGAAAGATGAATGTTTCAGTGGAGCTAAAGGAGGGGGAAGTTATTGTGTGTAGCAATCTGGCTAGACCAAGGTCAAATCTGTTTTTCACTGAACTGCGTGGTTATACTGCGTGAAATAAAAAAAAATTTAAAAGAAATTACTATCCAAAATGTTCCATTTTAGAGTTTTTGACTGGTCAGGAGTTTTGAAAGAAAATTAGAGTGAGGATGAAGTAGAAGCAAAGAGAAGTATTTTTGTTATAGTTTAGTGTACAGCTCATACTCGTATTGTTCACTGAGCCGGTTCTCCTTCGATGGGTGTTTAACATTAACTCGTGTACATGGTATATCTTTAAATGAGTAAGAATAAGCCCCTATTTGTATTCTGCCATGTCCATAAAATAATTTTACATGAAATGTTTGTTTAGTGAGCATTTGTCCGTTTTAATTCAGGCTCTGCGTCCAGAGCGTTGCCAGGTTGGACGGTGGGGTCGGAACGAAGCCAAAACAAAGGAGCTCTATGTGCGAATGCAAATAATGTAATGTTTATATCCTGTGACCAGTGCATGTATGCGAGCGCTATGCTCCAATCTCCGTTTCATAAGTGTGCTCCTCTCCACTGTTTTGCTGATATTGCGGTTCGGTTGAATCGCGCATAGCAATGATACGAAGATATATATTTCCGTTATAGCTTCGCACGCGTGAAAACTTTCTTCAAGAGAAAAATATTTGACACAGGTCCAGCAGCTAGACAGAAGAGGTTTGAACTGTCTACTCGAAGCCCTCAAAACTCACCTCAGCTACTGGAAAACGCCAAAGACTTCAAGGCCAAAGGATAAAGGCAAGAGAAAAGAACAAGAACAGAAACAAAAACTGGAGAAAAGAGATGAGGAAGGGACAAAGAGAGGGAGAGGATTAGAGGAACGCTCCAGTTATGTTAGTAACAGCAGAGACAGAGACAGAGGTTCAGTGTACAGGAAAACATGACACAGTAAGCAGTCAACACACTCTTCTTAATATTACCAACGATAGCATCTTACGTGGCAGTTTGACCTTGAGCTTGATGAGAGGGGTGTTCTGTTCTTGATGTGGCAATAATCAGTTGGATATTGATTTATCTTATTTTTGGCGAAGCAATCTTAAAAACTCACAAACCCTTCAGGCTGTCCTTTTGTGATTTAGTGTCTTTAAGATTCTCATCATCTATGTGTTCTGTACTCAACATGTTTTTTTTTTTTCAAGTTCTTATACACAGAGACATCAAACATGGCCTACCTTTTCTTCCAGATCTTTAATCTGCCTCCTCTGGATTTCCGTTTTGTCTTCGAGATCGCGAATTCTCTGCAAAAAATAAAAATAAAAATATTCAGACCAAAAGTGTGAAGAATGTGTTTCAGCCATAGACCGAAAACATTCATGGACAAAGCCTGAGTCTCCATCCGACGCCTACAGCGGAAAGAAGTTTCAATGAGATAATGTGGACGGGATAAATACAGCAGCAAGCTTTGGGACGAACTTCCCTGGAACTTTACATGACAATGGTTTTATGTCACTCAAATAAAAGGCTGACAAATAAATAATGCTAAGCAGGCAAAAAAAACAACAAAAAAAACTTACATATTTGGTGGCACTTCTTTTTTACATCTTGAGTCAAGATGTTAAAAAAGACGATTTATTTTGTGAGTCCCGGTCAACATTAAACACTAACTATTTTACCTGTCTATTGCTGCGTTTAACTTAAATATTTGAATAAAGGTTTTAATCTTTTACTCTGCACGGTAACTTTTAAATCCTTTTTATATTCTTCCTTAAATTAATTTTATTTGAATTGTTTTTACTTGAACAAATTTGAAGTTTTAATCATTTCAGTGATTTTTAACTTTTATGTGTATGTATCTTTCCTTTCCTCTGTCGTGATGCTTTTGATGTCTTGTATAAAGCACTTTGAATTGCCTTGTTTTTGAAATGTTCTATACAAATAAACTTGCCTTGCCTATTTCAACCCTAGAACATCATTAATTTATTCCGGACTTACAACGTTAACTTTTAGATATTTACAGCTGTAAGATACTTTTCTTTTATCAGACATTTAAAACGACTGTGCAGGCGATATCACGGAGCGTCTTGGATGACGAACAATGACAGGTGCAGACTCATTAATTGAGGGTTGAACGAAACCCTCCCAACACCGCCCTCAGAGATTTTGCGTGATGATCATTGTGGTTGACTCTCCGCTTTAGCGTTCGAATGGAGCGGAGAGTGTGTCTGGACATGGTGTGGGGAGCGGTTTGAGAGAAAGGCCCGTAGTCAGACCTGGTGCGCCTGGTGCAGCAGTTCCATCCTCTCCTGGAGGATCTGGCAGTCGTACTCTCGGCTCTTCCTCAGCATCTGCCTCCTCAGCTTCTCCACTGACGTCCGCAGCTCGTCCCTCTGAAGCTCATCCAGAGGCTCTCCGTACTTTATCACCTGCAAGACGGATACATGCGTGTCAAGACAGAGTGGGAAGAAATGATCGAGCCTCTGGTTTTACTCTTACCCAGCTCGACAGCTTTTAACCATAACTAGTATGCTTCAAAAGAGGCCTTACATGGCACAGTGATTTAGTTTTAAGATTAATAAGGCTTTAAACTGTTGTGACCTGAGGCACCTTGTCCTGCTGCAGGGTGTTGTATAACGTCGCCTCCAGCTCCTGGATTTGCTGTTGGAAGACGAAAAATTGCTCGTGTTACTTTTCACAACAAAAACATGAAATCATTACCCTCAATCTTTTTAACGTCAGACCGTCAAGTATTGACCATTAAAAACAGACAAACACGCTCACCATGTAGGCCTGGTCAAGAGCCTGTTTTCTGTAGTCCAGCTCTTCTTCTAGATACCCTTTCTGTTTGCAGAACATCTCCTACAAACGAGGTAAGAGTTTATTCATTGATTTCTGCACAGCCATTGTAGCATAATGCATGATTGAAAACACCATTTTCTGACGGGGGCTGATGGGTTTTGGGGAAAATCAATCACTACATGCAAAAGACTCTGTTAAATAAGCCGAGCTGCAGTTCTTTGGATTTGCACTTTAATGTGCCACTAAGTAAGAGCCGGGCCGTTGAAGACGCTGTGCTCATGTCGTGAAAAAAGAAGAAGAAAGCTTTTAATGCTACGGACTGAATACTGGATGAAGGGAAGACTCTATTGGAACTGTAATAGTTCTTAAACATCTGCACTATATGTAGGAGGGTGTTCATTATATGGCTAAATGGCTCGAGCTCTTACAACAAATCACAGTCAAATATTTTCAGTTCTGAGTAAGTCCTTAGTGTTACATTTAGTAAACACTCTGCTCATGGGGTTTTTTGTTTTTTTCCCCGCCTGGATTGTTGAGGCTTACCATCTCTATTTCTAGGTCCATCATCTTCTGGTGCAACGCTGTCTCCGTCCCCTCAATCTGTCGAATCCACTAGAGGGCGACAAACAGCAAAACATGAGCTGGTACATCGCTGGTGTGTTCACATTTTCATCTTGTCATGTAAAAAGCTGAACAGTAGTTTCCTAGCTTACCTTTTCTGCTAGTGACAAAACAGTGCTAGCCTGGATTATGGCCACTTGTTCCTCATTTCTTAAGTTCTAGACAAAAAAAGGGGGGGGGGGCGGGGGAACATTTTGGGTTAACAAAGAGCTGACTGAAGCGTTGAAATGCTGAATTCCTGGAAGCAATGAGAATTACCCCATTATCTCCCAGGATGTCAAGGAGTTTGATGAGATCGGGTATGCAAACATCCTGGAAGAAAAAAAACACACGCAGTATAAACCAATAAGGATCATACAATGTAATGTTTCATTGTATTCCAGACTTTCCATACTACTACATACAGTAACTGCATGAAAATCTTTGAACTTTTTTTTGTTGTTGTTGTTTTTTAAAGCATGTAACTCCAAAACGATCCATGTGCTGTTGTCTCACAAAAAGTGTTTTGATCTGTGACAGTGGACGGACTGAGAAAGCTCCATGTAACTACTACAATAAAGCACAGCTCACCTTCACCCCTTCTTTCATACAGTAGATCTGCAGAGCACTGACCCCCTCGGAGAAAGGATGCATTCGCAGATGATTGAATGGAGGGGATCTCCTCTCACGCTCCTACGGCAACAGGGAAGAACATTTCATCACATGACAGAAAGAAATATTTATAGTGAAACTGTTACCGCTGTTACGCCTTCTTGATCTTGTTAAACGGATATTTGTAACTTTTAACTGCTGTTTTTCTGTTTGGCACATATAGACGACCCTGATACTCTTTGTCAACCATTGATGCTGCCATGACGAGTCCAATTAAATGTAGTTTATGTTTCAATATTTAACTGTTTCCACATGAGACTTCCCGACCCACACACACACTTTGCCACTGATTATCTCAGCTTCTTAAAGTGGATCTTTGCAATCTTTCAACATTGTCTCCATCTGATCTCCTCTCTGCTCACTAGGTGGCAGCTCAGGGCCTCAAAAGCTTGAAGTCTAGTTTGTGCACTGCAGCACAGAGATGACAAAAAAAGTCAGTTACTGTCAACTAGTTTTTAATAAAAATGGCATACTGTTGGACTCTCTGTGCATACAGGACATGACTGAGTGTCCGTCATCGATATTTCTTTTGTGCTTGATAACTAAATCATAGCACAAACTGGCCCGCAACACAGGAGTTTTAAAGATCCCTTCTGTAATTCGTCTTCGTTGTTAATAAAAGCCGTGAACAGATGTGACAAACCTCACTTTACAAGACCGACAACACCCAACTATGAAAAGATTTAAGAGCGCACAGCAGCCATAACTAGTCAAGTGAAATGTGTCTTAAGTCATAAACTTGATATTTTATAAAAGACACAAAACAAACTTTTGCAAGTTGATAATTGTCTCAGGATGTAATAATGATTAATTTTGAAATTGAGCTGCCATAAAAAAGAAAATAAAATAAAAAATCTGACTTCTGACAGAATTCTACTTTTTTTTTTTTTTTAAATCATTATTTTGGATCTTTCAGGTTAGCATCAGAGAAAATAGTTTAAGGTGCTCGTTTTAGAAGGACTTCTTGTGACTCACCTCCAGCTCCAGTATCCTGAACTCCAACAGCTCATTCTGGTCTTTGGAGTCTTGTAACTCCTGCTGCAGCCGACTGCTTTCTGAGTCCATCTTTTCCACCTGCACGCCACAGAGAAGCAGCAATAATGAGGAACAGAGGGTATCCATGTAATCAGAGCAACATTGTCATAAGTTAAACAATGAGATAAGGAGGAAATGGAAAGCAGGAAAGTTTAACTCTTTGACTCCTGGTTAAATAATGCTCAAATCAAAAACACAACAGATAACGATCAGAAAACAGACACAAACCTTGTCTAATAGCTCCTGATTCCTCCGAAGGAAGAGCTGCTTCTCCTCCACCCATTTGGAGTCCTGAAGGAAAAAAGAGAAGGTTCATATTTCTCCAGTGAAAGAGACTTAACTCGTAATCATGAGTACTGGTATGACAGTGAGAGGGGTTGCCATGTTAAAGATGATGTGGTTAAGTGATTCATTCCTCTTTTGATAGCAATAAATGACTTCATTATTCAATTTTTTAATTTAGCCGTCTTTGGTCGTATATTTTTTAGCTCTGTAGTGTATACATTAAAAACAGCATGTATGGCATAGTATACAATATACAGCACTCTAGGTAAGGACTCAAACATCAACTTGAAGAGGAATTGTGGTCAGATGTATCCAAGTCCTGTTCGTCCTCCTTGGTATGAATTCAAAGTTCTTGTGTGGACTGCAAGTACTTCTTTTGTACCGACTTAATAACTAACACTCCACAAGAGAGTCTGTCTGCCATCTTCAGTTACGTGTTGATTTTACAACATAGCCCAACACGATGTATTGATTAAGTTCAACGAAGAAGAAGAACTGGACACAGTTACTAAAGAGGGTCCTTTGGGGTTGGATCGGTACGCTTGACACCCCAACAGAAGCTACCAAAAAAATAACACGGTACAGATCTCTTATTTTGGTACCATTCCCATCTTTTGACATGGGAAATGTCAATAAATGGCTACTGTGCTGAACTACACTGGACCAGACCGCTTGGTGGAAAGGTGGCTTTAGTGTTTAATGTTTTGCCATGTTTCTGGTTTAGGGAGCCTATTAGAAAATTGTCAAGGCTTTTTTTTAGGACAGGTAGAATTAGTAATATCTTAATCAGCTCGCTTGCCCACTTCCCTTGCTGCACAACCTGTTGGTTTGCTGTTTGCCTGACAAACTGAACGCTGTGCGGGGGCACCGTAAAACTGCCTACTTCTCCAGTCAGAAACAAAATCAGAACACTCCAGAGTGAAACTAAAAAGGAGAACATAATGGCTGCCGCATTGTTGACAGAGAAGCCAGCACTTCAACATGTTTCCTTATAATCTGTGATGATATGGTAAGGTCATTTAATGATTTTAAATGTGACATATTAAGCCTTTTAGCTTGTGCTATCATTTCTACCATAACTGATCGAAATGCATCCAACACCACGTAACTTGGATTTCCTTTACTGTCATTCAAATTTAAAGCACATGAAACCCCCCTACTGTAGCAAGTTCACTTCAGAGGTGGCCAATCTTTATGGTCCGACAACTATATAGGATTGAATAATGTTGTTAGGCGTTCCTGTTGATTTGTCCAACACACTTTGTCATCTTTCTTTATTCACGTGTGTGTGTTCGTGTTTCCCACCTGTCCCTTTTGGTTCAGTTCCTTCTCCAAGTCCTCGATTTTGGCTTTATACCTGAGAACATCTGCATGGAGCTGCTCATGAGCCTGAAACACACAAACAATCTGTGAGTCAACATTATAGTCATGTCTAGCACAGTAAAGGAACTCTTAGTGGCCTGTGCTTCAGCTGGAGTACATGGCAGACTTTTCTATTTAAATGTATTAAATTACACCAGACATTTGCTTTAAACATTTTGAAATGATCTATGTTTATACTTTAATGACAAAAAGACACTCGAGTGGCGGTCCTTACAGAATGTGGAAGACGAGGATAAAGGAGGAACATAGAAACAATTTGCATTTCGTCACATTAATTGTATTAATCTCAGTCAAACAAAAAGGAAATGAGATTTTCTACCTTTGCTTCCATCTCAGCATCCAAAATCCCTCCTTTCTGTTCCTGCAGCAAGGCGTAGGCTCGCTGTAGGGCCTGATACTCCCTGGTCAGCTGTCGGAAACGTAGCTCCGACTCCTCAGTGGATAGACCCTTGATTTACACACACACACACACACACCAGTTAGAGATCAAGCCAAGTGACTGAATAGTGCTTTAAGTCTAAAACTATTCAGAAGTAACTGGACAGATTACTTTATAAAGTGACTGGGAGTTACGGCATGGAAACAGAATAGTATGAAACAGAATTCACGCGTTGTCAATGCTCAACGTGTATCAGGCGAGTCCTCACCTCCTCCAGGTCTTCATCTGGAGTAGCTGGAGTTCTGTCCATCCTGAGTGAAGCTACAGAGGATGTCTCTGAGTCCATCGACTCCTCATCATACCCGAAGAAAGTGTCTACCACAATGTGCCTCTGCAGAGATAAAACACGGAATCACAAACATTTGTTAAAATCTCTGACAGTGTATAAATACCAGTCAAATGATCTTACTGACTGTAAATCTTTTTTACTTCAGAATGTGAATAAATGTTTGCAGGTTTTTCTGTTTTTTTGTATTGATACAAGACCCACAGCTGTCTGTTACTTTTTGTTTAAAGAGCCAAAGAAAAGAAGAAAAGAAAAGCAAAGTGGCTGGACATTTCGACTTCTAATCAAGAATCTTTATCAAGAAGTATGATGATGTTTAAATCAGCACACAGTTGCATTCAATGTCTGTCTTAAAGCAATATGACTCTTCTTAAACGGCCTGATAAGTAAACGCTTAAGGTCAAATGTTTCAATGAGTTTAAAGAGGCTGGATTCAGATGGTGCTGCTCGACACCATCTCTTCATGAGACACAGATGACGTCTCAGAATCAGAATCATTAAAGACAGGAATACGATTCAACTTTTCAAAGAGGATGAAAGATTCCATTTCATTTTTTTTCAAAACATTACACTGTCCTGAGTAAGTGTTCATCGACTTGAAGCAATTCATCTGTGTTTACCTTTATGGGCCTTGAACTTCTTTTATGCCTTTTCTTCCTCAGTAGTTTTTCTCGGTCCTTTGGGGGAACAAAGAAAAAAGCCGTCAAACCACAGGTCGATCAAAGTTTAAAAAAAACAAAAAAACGTTTGTGTACATGTAATCAAAGAAAAGCACATCAGTGATATCTTAACACACTCCCTCCTTTATTTCATTGAGAGTGTTTGGCTTCATGTGACATTGTTCGTTCAGGGGTTTGTTCATATCTTTTAACTTTTAAGATCACGACGTTGGATGTAGATGAAGTTTAAAGGAACAAAATGTAATTCTGACACCTAGTGTTTAAAATGGGTACTGCAATCCAAAATCAAAACATTGAAGAGCGCTGTCTCTCACGGCACCCTTCCTCCATAGAGTCTCGACACTCGCAGGCTGCCATGTTGGGACACTTGTTTTTGTCCATCTCTACATCGGTTTTGAAACTTTCTACGTTCTAACTTCTCTCCAGTTTTCTAAAGAATCTGTGACATTTATCCTAGTTTGACCACCATCATTATCAGAATTTAAGAATTCTTTAACTGTGCGATGTGGTTATAATGTTTAAAAAGGTTTCTCAAAAGTTGCCTGTGTTTCCCCCTTAAAGGATAAGGTAAATTGTGTTTTACATGACTCTAAACTTTTTGGATATGTTAAACAAAAATGGTGAATTTATCCGAGGTGGCTAAAAGAAGAAAAAAAAACCTACTCTTGTCAGTTCGTCAATCATGCTCTGTTGCTCGAGGACTTGAAGCTTGAGAAAAGCTATTTCCTGGTCATCGTGGGCCTGGTCCAGGTCATTCAGAGACTTGAGCTTCTTCAGTGGAGGATGGGAGCTGATTTTTTCCTTCTGCAAACACATAGACGAGCACACACACAGGAAGAAAGTACTTTAAGATGCCAAAATAAAATAGTAAATGTCACAAAGATCTTTATGTTGCTGCTGTGAGTCTGAGCTGACCATCTCGAGGTTCTCCTTCACCAAACCCTTGAGTTTGTCCTCCAGCTTCTGAATCGTCTGAGTCAGATCATCGTTCCTTTTACTCAGCAGCTTGTTCTTGTCCAGCAGAGGCTTACACTGCTTCACCGACTCTCGAACGCGCTTCAGCTGGTTAGGGCAGGAAGGTACATGAGCATACGTTTAAAATAGGACAAACCTGAGCAGCATTACGAAGGAACTGGGAGATTTGAAGGATAATAATAATAAATAACAGAAAGAAGTCAGAAAGTGAGATTGTACCAGTTCGTTCCTCTCATCGACCAGCAGAGAGTTGCGATCTTCTAATTTGCGGATAGTCGAGTTGAGTTCAGCCATGCGCCTCTGGTTTCTTCTAAGGTCCTGGAAAAATAAAAAAACATGAACCCTCATTAAATTAAAACTACCATGATAACTACTACATAAATCAGGAGATACACAAAAATCAAAACCTTTAAACTATGGGCAAGGGAAATCCTCATACTCATATCCAGAGGGCAGGGACGAGGAGCTTCAATTTATGATATTTCTCATGTGATGGTTTGATTCTTTGTTTACTTGTTTGAGTTGACAGACAACAGACTGAATAGAATGTAAAACTGGAAACAGAAGTTTACACGGAGCTATGATGAGTCAAATGACTTGTAAATGCGTTCAACCCTAAAAAATGTATCTCCATTATTAACTCATAAAGTAGATCATTTGCAAGCAATCCCATTGTTTTTCTTTTCATTTATTCCAAACACACTGTGTCAAGAAACGTTGACACCTCAGCTGTCCTCTAAAAACAAAAAAGGGCACGTTTAGACGACGAGTCAACACTTCAGTGAGGGGAATCGGACAGCTGCAGATGAGCACGAGCAGCTTTAATCATTTACAAGCATGAAGATGCAGTTACACAATTCACAATTTACACAACCCTGAGAGTGCTTCTGTTCTGCTTGTATGTCTTACACTCGGGCACAAATCCAGTTCTGATCCTTAACATCTGTCTCTGTGCATTCACAGAGGTCGACTAGCAGACTGAGCAGGCCTAAAATGTGTTTGTGTTCCTCCGAGTGTTTTGGTTTTTTCGAGAGACCTGCTACAACTTTAAAGCTGTCAAAGTGCTGACTTATCTCAGGTTTATATTATTTGATTCATATATTGGTATTTCCCACTTCTTACCGGGCTTCCACAATGCTCTGCTCCGTCTCCAGCTCTGCCAGGAATCTCTCTTTTTGGGCTTCCCAGGCCACACTCTGCCTCTTTTACAAGGAAGAGCTGCTCATCTAGAGCATCCTTTTGAAGCTGCAGCTTCTGTAAGAAACCTGACGTTGACTCCAGTTCCTTCTCCAGAGCAAAGATGGTGCGGTCTTTAGATTTGATTTCGTCCACCTATAGAGAAGAAAAAAGAAAGTAATTTTAAACGATAACAAACTCTCCCTCCAACTTCTGATGGTGCATAGATATCCCATACAATCTACCTGAGATTATTAAAAAAAATCATCACTGTAAACTCAGTTGAACATACCAGTCTACGGACGTCCTTCTCACAATCCCACTTGATTTTGGAGATCTGCTCCTGGTGCTGCTGGTGCTCCACTCGCAGGTCGCCGGCTTTCATCTTGTCAGCCTGGATCATGGTGCTGAGAGCCTCGTCCGTCTGCTTCTTAGTAGATTTCAGCTCCGCTATCTCCTGCAACAGCTTCACTCGTTCCTGGTCAAAGAAGCGCCGTGCGTCCTCCTTAGCCTCCAGAGTCAGGGATGTGCGTATCTGATAGGGGAAGGGAGAGACGGTGAATTGTGGAGACTATGAATGGCTGGGCAGAATTTATTTCAGCGATATTAGGCACATTTTCTTAAATATAAAAGGTAGCTGTCCAGTGCAAATTACCACCTGTTCTGGTTTAAATTCTCTGCTGCTGCCTCAGGGAAATGTTACTGCTTATCTTACAGTCTTTACTGTCTATCTCGACCTCACCTTCTCTCCACTGCCGTCTCGCATGGCGCTCAGGGCAGCTTTAAGCCTCTGGTTCTCCTGGTCTTTTATTTTTGCGTGGCGGGCCAACTCCTGCTCGTGCTGCCTCGTCAGGTTTTCCCTCAGAGCCTGGAGCTCCTTCTGCTTCTCCTCATGCCATTTAGCCCGCTGCTCCGTTAACATGGCAGTATGACGGTGCTGCTCCTGCTCCCGCACCCGCTTTACTTCCTGCACCTTGTCGCGCTCCAGTTTGCTCACCTTTGGGAGAATCAACAGAGCAAGTGTAAAGTTGAATAATGTTTTTTTTTTTTCTTACTTTAAAGAGGAACTACGTAGTTTTGGTAGTGAAATATTAAAGTTGATAAAGTGAAACAATTCTATGCTATATTTTTTAACTAGATACACAAACTTATTAAAAGGAAAAATGGGTCCCTGGAACACTGTTTGGAGCTAAAAAAGCTATCAGGAGAGTTATGGTTTTTACATTTTTGTGCACCCACCACCACAGCTTCTCTCGTACCATTTTAACTTCAAACATTGTTAATTAGTGACCCAATATTCCTCTGAGGACAGTTTTTATATGGAGTTGCGAGCATACACCATAGAACTTGTACACTTCTCTAACTTTGACATGTCTCTATAAGACTTAGTTTATTACAGTAAATTCATCATAACTTATCAGTATAGTTGAGGTTTTAAAAGCAATTCATAGTTTCATGTTTCTTTAATCTTTCTGAGTAATATAAGGGTTGTAGGATTGGTTTAAGATGGAATAGGCATTCAATAATACAGTCTGTTTATCGCCTGCACCTCAAGCAGTAACCTCTAGAATGCAGAAAAACTTGAGTTAAAGGCAGCGTTTCTCATTTTTATGAATTGGGGTTGATTGATTGCATGTTATACTTCGGGTGCCATTAAGCACAGCCCCTGTTGGATAAGCCAACAGAGGTACAGCCATAAAAGTTATTGTATGTAATATTGTAACTCCATCTCAATGACAGCTATTTCCTTTGGCACACAAGTTTTACTGTACAAAGTTCTGCAGACTCAGGAATGCATTTACTTAAATGTATGAATACTTATCTAAGCCTACAAGGTCAAAACCGGGCCAAATAAATAGTTAACATTTTTACAACTTAAAGCAAATTTTCTACTTATTCTTACAGACATTAACAATTATTTACAAACAAAACAAACATGACAAAATGTGTTCTGTCTATGTGCTACGTTCATAAACATAGTTAAATCTAAGCAGCCGACTTTTAATGACACAGAGCTGTACATTAACAACAATATTGCAAAGGCTTCTTTTCATACATAGTTTGGTTTTGCGTTAACTCTGCAAAAGTTCATATACACTGTACAACCGGGTTGTAGATTCACTTTTTTGCCTTCCTGCCACTGTGACCTGCCACTTCAAAAATCTCCCTGTCACTCATTTCTTTTACCTGCCACTTTATTACTGTCTGGAAAATGTCACAATGACGTAATATCAAATCAAGGCTTGCAGTATTTCCATAATTTACTATTTTATACAGGGAATTTCCTTTAACAGTTAAGGAAAATTCTGGCAGCCTCTTTATTTCACTAATAAACAGAAGAAAGTTGACTTATTTTAGTTTAGAATTTTTAGAGTTTCCATTCAGTTATGCCCTTAAAGGCTGATTTAGCTGCACCTAGGCTCACCTGGTAGGCAAGATAATCAGTTTATGTGAGGAGAGTCACAATCACAATCATCAAAGGTTTCTGCTGAAAATAATTTTATTTATATAGTCTTGTGTTTACTTTAGTCTTTAGTGTGTTTCCCTGTGTCCTCCTATGTTGCCTGTTACTTTATTTCCTGTTTTGTGTTTTAAGTCTAGTCTTTGGTGTTTCCTGTTTTATTTTGTATATCTGGTTTTGGTGGTGTCAGTGTTGGGTTTTACTTTGCACTTGTCCTCTAGCGCTCTGGTCTTGTGTTCTTTGTTTTGTCCTTGTGTTTCCCGCCTGTGTGATCACCCTGATTGTCCTCACCCCTGTCTATATAGTCTCTGTGTGTTTCTACCTTCTTGTCGGTTCATTGTCTTTGTTGCTGGTAGTCTGTCTTTTCTCTTTCGTAGTTTGTCATGTATGGTCTGAGTTGTTTTTTTGCTCCCTGGATTTACTTAGTTTTTCTCATTATGGATTTTGGATTTATTTGAGTGAGTTTGTTTTTGGATTTTGTTTTTTTTTTTAAATCACCTTTTTCTGCAATTGGGTCCTCCTCCCCTGTTTCCTACCCCTGAACGTGACACATTAACCTTAAAGGTTCAGGTTAGATCTGTGAAAATGTTCATGCACACAGGCTGCTGCACAGGTATCATATTTTTCTTTTCATACATAGTTTGGTTTTGCGTTAACTCTGCAAAAGTTCATATACACTGTACAACCGGGTTGTAGATTCACTTTTTTGCCTTCCTGCCACTGTGACCTGCCACTTCAAAAATCTCCCTGTCACTCATTTCTTTTACCTGCCACTTTATTACTGTCTGGAAAATGTCACAATGACGTAATATCAAATCAAGGCTTGCAGTATTTCCATAATTTACTATTTTATACAGGGAATTTCCTTTAACAGTTAAGGAAAATTCTGGCAGCCTCTTTATTTCACTAATAAACAGAAGAAAGTTGACTTATTTTAGTTTAGAATTTTTAGAGTTTCCATTCAGTTATGCCCTTAAAGGCTGATTTAGCTGCACCTAGGCTCACCTGGTAGGCAAGATAATCAGTTTATGTGAGGAGAGTCACAATCACAATCATCAAAGGTTTCTGCTGAAAATAATTTTATTTATATAGTCTTGTGTTTACTTTAGTCTTTAGTGTGTTTCCCTGTGTCCTCCTATGTTGCCTGTTACTTTATTTCCTGTTTTGTGTTTTAAGTCTAGTCTTTGGTGTTTCCTGTTTTATTTTGTATATCTGGTTTTGGTGGTGTCAGTGTTGGGTTTTACTTTGCACTTGTCCTCTAGCGCTCTGGTCTTGTGTTCTTTGTTTTGTCCTTGTGTTTCCCGCCTGTGTGATCACCCTGATTGTCCTCACCCCTGTCTATATAGTCTCTGTGTGTTTCTACCTTCTTGTCGGTTCATTGTCTTTGTTGCTGGTAGTCTGTCTTTTCTCTTTCGTAGTTTGTCATGTATGGTCTGAGTTGTTTTTTTGCTCCCTGGATTTACTTAGTTTTTCTCATTATGGATTTTGGATTTATTTGAGTGAGTTTGTTTTTGGATTTTGTTTTTTTTTTTAAATCACCTTTTTCTGCAATTGGGTCCTCCTCCCCTGTTTCCTACCCCTGAACGTGACACATTAACCTTAAAGGTTCAGGTTAGATCTGTGAAAATGTTCATGCACACAGGCTGCTGCACAGGTATCATATTTTTTGCACATTACCTTGCATTTTTCTTGGTGTAGCTCAATTTGAATGTCTGTTAGTTTGGACCTGAGATCTTCATTGGCTGCCTGAAGGGCAGAGATGAGCGCCTCGGGCTTCTCGCCCTTCGTACGCCCCTTCTTGGCCATTGAGTCGAATACTAGAGAGGCTCTTCTGCTGCTTTCATTGGGACTTCACAGAAACTTTCAAAGGCGCTCAAAGGGTTTCCAGTTCCTCCTCTTCCTCATTCTCCTATAAGACAAAGGGGCTAGGGAGTGGAGAAAAGACAAACAGTAACAAATCAAGATACAGTAATTGCTGCAGAGGTAACACAAACAAATGATGTGTGTGAATAAAGATGGTGGTGATCATCAAAATTGTGGAGGCACGCTTAATGGTACAGGTTAACTTCTTCAAGAAGACGGCTTCTTTTACTGCCAAGGTACCGTAAACAAAGACTCTCTGGAAGACTGGAAAGTGAATAACAATATTGCTACAATAATCCTAGCATGCTAACGTTAGCGGTTATTCTATACAAAAGTGTGACGTGTTTGGGTACTAACATTTGTTAATAAGAACTGTGGATGTTTGTCATGTCAATAACATTGAAGACATTACTTTGGTAAGTCAGAAGTTTTGACATTTGTTTTTCTTCTCTCTTCATTTTTCGGGGGGCTAGCAGTTCAAGGCTACATTAGCTGCAACTGGCATATCGCTCCTAAATCTGAGATTGAACTAACACCAGTCCAAATGTAGTGAGGGCCATGAGGGCGCTAAGTCTTAATGAGAAAAAAAAAAAAAAGCATGGAGGAAGACTTTCTTTTCCATTACTTTTAATCCAATTTTTAAGTGTGTGTTGTTCCTAATGCATCAAGTCCCTAGCTGAGATCGACATACAACAAAATACTCCGTACTACTTTGAGAGCATCAGTAGTGCATTCTGAACAATTCAGAATATGGATTTCTGCGCACCAAATCTGATGATGATCCATTTAATCTTTCACACAAAGACTCAAATGTCTACCTCATGGTTTTACGACAAGAACAAACATTTGAGGACACGCTCAAAGCCAAGTAACTGATCAGTAAACATCCCACAACACAATAACATAAGAGATAAATAATTTAGGATGAAGTTAACCTCTCCAATGCAAAGGACACAATTTAAAGAGGAAATTGGTGTCCATCTTCCCAGCTGAGCAGTAAGAGTGGAAGAAGAACAAATGTTTTTCAAATTTGACAGTGTCCCCATAAAGAGTTGTTTCCACAAACTGTATTGAACCAAACCACACGGTTAGGTTCAAACGGTCTGGTACAGTTAACCATTGTCTTGCTTGCGTTGATAGGCAAAATGTAAGAGGGAAAGAAAGTCGTGTCAGCGTGACACAGTTTATGTGGCTGTTTATCACAAGAAGAAGACAAGATATTTAAACATAGCACATTTTGTGTTTGTCCATATATTACAGCTGTCACATGGGAAATGACAATTCTATTGACAATCAATGGACTATATGGATCGGTCATTTTGTACCATTTCCAAAGGGGAAATGCCAATAATTGCGTATCGTACGGTACCAAACTGAACCGGATCACTTTGGCTTTTTTTTTTGGCTTGTATCAAATAAAATTAGTATAGCTTTTTAGTAAGAGTGTCTTGAGTAGAGAAATAAAAAGAGGGACTGCTTCTGAAAGTCTAATCTCCTCTGCCAGGCTGCTCCACAGTTTGGGGGGCTTTGACATTGGATGAACCAACAGAGCTCCACCAGAAGATCTCAGACTACATCCTGGTTTATAAGGGCTGCAGTAAGAGTGGAAAGAAAACTGCAAGCTTGTCTTTTGCAAGGCCCAGACTCCAGACCAGTATTGGTGCCACAAGTAGGGCTAAGTAGTGGAATTGATTTCACAGCAGATGTGCTTCCAACACACCCTAGCTCAAATGGACTTTATGGATTGAACCAGAAATCCTGCAGATAATGGTCAGCTAAACTCATATGGTGGGTTGAACCCACTGTAACTGTACTTTTGACTGTTCCAAGATGAAGCTATCTCTACTGATACTCACATCAACTGATGCTTTATCATCCTCGGCTGTGAAGTAACAATCAGTACATCTTCTGAAATGATTATGCTGAAATTAATTTTTAATTTAATTTTTAATTACTCTTGTAGTTATCTAACAATGTACACATAGGTTACTTCTCTTGTGTCTCAAGTATTTCCATTGGGTTTCCTAACTCTGTTCTTATGATGAACTATCACATACAGTGGCTGCTCATGAAGGTACACAGCATTCTGCTCAGCCATGATGACTCATCAGGAGTTGGACAGTGTCTGTGATAATCTGAGGAGGCATGACATAACATCGCTGAAAAGAGTTTTAGAAGTAGATTAGCGATGAAGCAATCATTATCCTCACGCCAAGTCTGCGTACATGGGCTCATCCCTTCAATTTAATGGGATGGATTTTTGTGCTGCTACTGTTTTTAAATTTGGGATCATTCATGGCAGCTGGTTATGACTTAAATATTGTTGATATATTATTCACTGATTAAGTACATGCATAAGGTTTTGTATACAACTGTTTTTTTTAGCAAAAAGTTACAATTTCCTGTAACAGGCTGAAGATGACTCTCCACATTCAGTAACTTTTTGATGATTATTCAATTCAAAAAACATTATTTGTCCCCGGGGAGCAATTCAAGGGCACACAGAGCAGTAAATGAACAACAGTGCAGCTATACTAAAACATTTCACCAAGATAAGAGTCAGCAAAGAATAAAGTGTCAAGAGTGTTAGTACAAGTTAAAAATACAAAAGTTACAGAGTAAGATCCAGAGGAGTAAGATGTAAATAGACTTATATGCCTTTAAACAGATATAAGCAGACATGTGAACAGACGTATATGATGTAAACAGACATGCAGCAGTAGACTATTGAGACAGATGTATTATTTGAAACAGGTTGTAAACAGAACTGTAGTGCAGAAGAAGGTATAAGTGGACAGAGATCGGACTAAGATGTAATCAGACATAATTCATATGCAGTAATGAACAGATATAAAAGAACTATAGTGCAGTAAATGACAATATAAACAGATAAATAAATAAATAGAACAACAGACTAAATATGTACTAGGTCTGTATAAACAAAGATGAATACTGAAGAATAAAGTGACCGTAGTGCTATGATGGATACGATATAAGAGCTGATATCAGAGAGAATAAAGACCGTAAATAAGCATACCTAACAGAATAAAGTGGATTATGTGGATTAAGCAATGTTTTGGAGGAACCCTTTGTGTCTTATCATAAACTAAAGCAAAGTATAGCATTAATTATAACCTTAAATGAGAAGTACTTTTGCAAAACCGACTCTTGTGCTGTTGTTATAAAAATCACCTTCAGAACACTGTAACTCTCCAGAGCCCAAAGTAACAGTGCAAACATTGATGCGCTTGCAATTTGTACTAGGACTGACTGAAAACAGCCACATTTCTGTTCAGTTGTAATAGTTAAAATATTTACTATCTTCACTTTTGCAAATTGTCATTAATGAATTTTCTTTTTTTCCAAAATGATCTGATAAGTGATGTTTCATCACTTATGAGCTTTTAAGCACATTTCACAGGATTCATATGTAAAGAAACCTTAGCTCAACAACAATAAGCGACAATAAGTAAGTTGATATTTCTTGACTTTCTTGACTTTACTCTATCCAAGGCTTATATTCTGAGTTCTAGAGCTGGACTACCCAGTCTGATCCACCAGTGAGGATGGAGTCCATTCCTGCCTATTACGTACCATCATTGCTCACACAGCACTTTCACTTTACAGCAGAAGATTCCCGCATTCAAGTGATTATCACTCACTCTGCTAGTGAGTCTGCTAGTAAGTCAGTAGCAGATGATGCCAGTACTGTAGTGGTGCCTAAACAAGTGGGTATACCCTTACTGAACCCTAAATGATGTTTTCAGGGTAAAAACAGCCTTTGTTATAGACAGTGGCACGTAAGACTCCCTCTTGAATATTTAGTCAGTGCGTACTTTCCAACTAGAGAGAGAGAAGGGAGGGCCGTCCATTCACCATCCTTGGAAAAAAGAATATTGTCAATCAATCAGTCAGAGGAGATTTAGAAAGAAAACCCTGAGTCGTCATTTATGTTTCTATGAGAGCCTGTTTATTACTGCTGATTCAGCTGTTGGTCCTACTACATGATCCCTGTTAGACAAAGCCAACCACGACTCACCATGACGACTAATACTGTATTGACCTACAAACTGGCCACAGCAGTTAGATACTGTTCTGCAGGGTCAGACTACATATGAATTTGCTTAGAGCCTGAGCCAATCTGATTACTGTCATTTTCCATTTTCAGACTGCACTGAGAAATAATCTGCTGGCGAGTCAAGTGAACACAGCACTAGCACAGACAAGCATCATGGGTAATACTAGGTCATGCACCGGATGAAACCTCGACTGTCTTACCTGGATGACATTAACTTGTATTCATAAATGTATTACTGATGACGTTTATCGTTTGACTTCTTTGAGGGTTTAGGACAAAGGCTATCTTTACTCCATTGTGCCTTTGCTCTCAGCACTTCTTTTCACACAGTGAGATTTGCATTTCAATTGCTTAAATACTTAATAACAGGAGGAAAAAGAAGCTATCTTTGGTCTAAAGTAAGGATAGAAAGTAACTGTTATCTAAAAAGTTTTTAACAAAGCTTGCTCACATTAATCACATTGCAAATTGATGCTCACTCGTCTTCATCTCACAGATACTGATCATGGTATTGATAAAACATTGAACGTATCAGAACTACGCAGCAGTCTTAAATAGACCTCATCATCCTCTAAAATGTCCCCCCAAAAAAGACCACATGAGGAACTGTTTATAAAGAATATACAATTTTAGAAAAAAAAGATTAAATGCTTAGAGAAAATTGGGAAAAATATGAATATGGCAATGTATCATCATTCTGACTTATGTGATATTATAATAGTAGTCCTGATGCCAAATATTAGCCATCTTTAGACTTCATTTTTGGCAAAAGTTCCATAACCAAGCTCAGCCTTTAACATCTTTATGCGTTCAGATCGATTCTGCAACAGCGTAATATTGTTACCCTAGTCTGTGAATTCACAACATGTCTCGTCATAGCAGTGTAGACACATAGACACACAGTCAGACATGCACTCACACACACACACTGCACTGTGCTCCCCCGCTGAACCGTCTCACCTCTGTAGCACCTCCGTCGCTACCTCCGCAAAATTCAGAATGAAGCGAAATATCGCAGGGGCGTACCTACTGTGGCTTTGAATGGCTGTCTGAACGGGGCTATTGATAGTTTAGTTGTTCGGTTTTTTTTTAAATACAAAGATTTCTCTGCCAATTTTAACAAACAGTGTCACAACTTCATGACTCCTCGTGGTGGAGAGAGCAACATGAACAGACATTAATTGGCCAAAGAATTTGTTAAAGCAGAACGAAAGAAAACAAGAGCCAAATTATGTCGGGGAGTGGTGAAATGAAGTTGAAAGATGAAAGTGACACCATATAGATCAATCCTCTGTTTTGAACTCTTCAGTCAATAAGATGTCACGATGTAGCGTTTCGTGTTGTCTACCTTGTAATACATAAATCATGACAGAATATCTGTATTGTAAAAAAAAAAAACCTTATCATGGGCTACGTATTGCATAATATCATATTGTCCTGTGCTCACCCTTAATACATAGGAACAAGGTTATTAAAGGGAAGTTCCTCATCAACCTTGCAGATATTCATTTCCTCCAAATATATTCACAGCAAACACCGAAACAAATTGGACAGAAAGAAAACCATCGTTTCAAAAGGTTATAACACCTTCTCTCACGTTTCAAACACAGAATAGAGAAATGCTGACATTGCATTAACGAGACAAAAATATACTGCAGGCATCCCTACTAAAGTGACTGTTAAAGTCACATCAATGAAGGACTTTATAAAAGAAAAAAAAACATTGTTCAGAAACACGTAAGTAAAACAGTACCTTACACATCTTCACTTGTAGCTCCGCTAAGAAGAAATGGCACCATCTGACAAACATGAGGACTGATTTACATGATTTAGACTGCTTACACAAGACATGTCCACTGTATGCCAGAAAAGGTTTAAAGAACTGAATCTTCAAAGAGCTATTACGTTACTTTCTAAGCAGCAGGGCAAGCAGACAGTTGGCCTCTATTTAGACTGTCACATGTATCATGTAAAGTGTGAGCCAAAAAAGACTCTTCAGAGACAATATCATTGAAAATGAAAATAAACACAATCCTTGGCCACGTTGATTGTGTGTCTTGAACGCGACTGTAGTTGCCACCCGAGATTAAAGAGGGGGGGGGGGGGGGGGGGGAAGGCGGAGGAGAGCTAAACATGCAGGGTCGCAGAGATATGTGGAGGCGGATAGTCAACAAGAAATTGCGTTCAACTTCCGGAGTTTAAAGATGTCTTAGCTCTTTTTTTCCATCTTTTTCTTATCTTAGAGTATATTTAAATATTACATTTGTATTTATGTCAAAACATGTTTTTTCCCCTGTCAAATGAAGTTGTTAATGTTAAGTTAGCTGCAGACACAGTGAGAGTGAACAGACTCAACGGAGTAAAGTCAAACCGACAGTTTGAGCAGATCCCTATGAAGCCAGAACAGTGACAGCTAAATGTTGGCATTGAAAAAATAATATTTGACATTGAATTCTTGTGTAATTCTTCATGTAACACATCTGAACTAAAAAAACACTGAGACGGCGCGATAGCCTCTGAGTTTTCGCTGGGCTCAATGGACTACAAGGAGGGACTGTTCAGAGGACCTAAGTGGATTGGATGGGGTGTAGGGGGTTAAAAGATCTGTTAAATAAGGAGGGGGCGAGACCATGCCGGGACTTTAAAACAAGTCATAGCATTTTGAAATGGAGTCGGAGATCTACAGGGAGCCAGTGCAGGGAGGCGCTTTTGTTTGCTTCTACCTGCTAAAAATCTTGCAGCAGTATTTTGGACAAACTGCAGGCGAGAGAGGGAGGACTGGCGGACTCCCACATAGAGGGAGTTGCAGTAGTCCAGGCGGGACATAATAAAGACATGGATGAGTTTTTCTGTGTCTTGGAATAATAAAAATGACTTGTATTTTTGACAGGGTTCGTAGTTGGAAGAAGTAGCCTTGAACAACTGAGTATATTTGTTTGTTGAATTTGAGAGTTGAATCAAAGGTCACTCCCAGGTTTCACAAAGGAAGACAGTGGGGCAAGCTTTTTGCACATATCATTGGTGGAGTCCAGTGGGGCAAACATAAGACAAACATATTTGAAGCAGTCGTGTAGTGGTTGCATTGAGAGAGGATTGGTGCACATATATATATACATACAGTATATAAACACTTGCAAACACATATATTAGCACTGAAAAATTCATTAACACTGAAAAACGTTTTCATGAAGCACAAAGATAATATATTAAAAATATATTTCAACAGCTTGTGAACTACACCGAACATCAAAACCGCACTCCTCTGCACAGACTTTCCACAAAGTAGGTGGCTCAACAATCTCTATTTTGGCCCACTTGAAGGCCAACAAGGAAAATGAAGGAGGACGTGAAGGGGCACTGGGTGACCCACTAAGATTAGGACAATGGTGATAGTGCACAGTCACACTGCAATAGAAACCACAATATTCTTGTTTCATAAATGTTGTCTGTAACAGTATCTTCAATCCTTGTTATCACTTATTAACAAGCTGTTTGAGAAACTTGTAGATCATTGCTGTTGAGGTCTTTCTTACCCAATGTCTCTCGGCAGACCAATGTCAAATTGGTCTGAAAGCGAGCAGTCGAGCAGCAGGTACCGTTGTCTTAATCTTTTACCACCATAAGAAACACTTTGCTTAAGTTGACCACAACACTGAGTCACATTCATTTGATTGTTTCCTTGATTTATAGGTAACGTGGTACAAAAAAAAGTTGCCAATTAACACATTCATCCAAGGCCCTTTTTGTATTTTTGTACTTTTCTAAGTTGTGACCATTCATACGTATAGGTATATGTCTGTAATTGGTTTATTAGTCATCCAGCTCCACTCTTTGAGTAAGCTGATGAGAAAAAGTTTTATCTCTAAACTGATATCAGAACTAAAGTGCAGCTCACAATCTGTTTTTGTTTTTATCTACAATTTGTACTTCAGTGAATAATCAGCTTGAAGCTGGGTCGCGGAACAAACCAAATCAGTGTTTAGATTTCTAGACTTCATTGAATGCGTCAGAAATGATCCATCTGACCTCCATTCAACAAACAAACGTTTCAAAGATTCTTCTCATTCCTCTCGAGGACAAACCTTACAGAGCTTGCATTTAAACTGTTTACACAACTGCATCAATGAACTGCTAAGGATCCATTAACTGGTTCCTTTACTGTCTCATATCATTAAAGGAAAGCTTTGCGTAACCGGTATTTAAATTACCAGTAAGTGATGAACGGGCACTACGGGAGATGAAATGAACCGAGAAATGACTAAGCTTTTTTTGAAGACATCTTGATGGGTGAACTTCTTTTCACACCTGATCTGGAAACACAGCAGCTTATTTTTTTTTTTTTAAAGATTTATTTTTGGCCTTATTTTATAGGAAAGTGGATAGAAGCGGAAATCAGGGAGAGAGAGTGGGGAGAGACATGCGGGGAAGGGAGCCACAGGCCGGACGCGAACCCGGGCCAGACGCGAACCCGGGCCGCCCGCGTGAGGACTGAGCCTCGATACATGGGGACGCGCGCACTGCCGCTGCGCCACCAGCGCCCCCAACACAGCAGCTGATAATTGGACTCTAAACAGTGCAGTGCACAGAAGAGATAGTCTCGGCTGGAAGTCGTTTCATGCCTGCTACTGGCTGTACTGGAATAACCGATAAATTGACATTTGTTCCCAGGGGTATTTTAACACTGTCAGACAATAGACAATGGTTGCCTGATGGTTCTGAGATTGGCAGGTTGCTCGCTCCATCTATCTTCGATTTGTTGCTGATCAGGGACTGTACTTTGGTTCAATATGAGTTTATTCACTAAAAACACTATTGACTGTTAAACAATTACCAACAATCTTCAAAGCAATACAGTGAGCTCAAACCCAAAGCTCAAGTTTGACTGCAGCAAAATCTTTCACATAAAGCACACTGTCTGGCACCATGACCCACTTTTGATTCCTCAGACATCAAATTTGGATATTGTGTTGCACAATACCGACAGAGTCTGGCAGAGTAGAAACAGCAAAGCCAACCATGCTGCTGCCTGCAGCCTTTAGTCGGATGTTATCCTGAGTATTTAATCATTAAAGACATGAAAATATGTTACAATTTTGGACTGACTAGAAATGCTGCATATTGCAAAATGTGACAGAATTTTTGACAAATTTGCCCAGTTTATCAAGCTATCATATTCAATAAACTGCACCAAAGAGAGTAAAAGCCAGCCAGTTGCATTTTGCATCAATTTTGGGCTCTATTACTCAATAGAAATCGGCATTACATATTCATTCAGGATCATATAAGAGTAGAAATAAGTGGGCATGGTTCTGCTCAACCTGATGGTGTTGCGTTATGTAGTTATTCCCAAAATAAATCTTTCAACCTTGAGCCAACATTTTCTATATCAGGATCTCACCATCTGCCATCCACTACACACAGTCACAACACTGCATACGAGCCTTACTCAGCCTTGGGTCTAGGATTAAAGACATAACTTCTCTTTTCTGGATCATGGATGGAGTTTTCTCGCGCCTTTAAGAAATGTGCTCACAACACCTGTCAGGTAAGATATCAGAGCTCTGAAAAAAAAAAAACTGTTTTTTTTTTTTGCTTGTTTCCCACCACGTTCAAATAATAATAAACAGCTACTGGAAAACCTCAATGTTCAGAAATACAATGGCGAGGAAGGAAAGTATTATATTTGTATGTTTATCTAAAATGTAAATACATGTGACACAAAGTAGATTTCTACATTTATGGGGGCATGGTGTGGATGGAGCTTGGTCAAATGCCACATTTTGAGGAAAGGTCAAAGGAAAAGAGTGACTTATTGTGATTATTAAGTTTGATCAGTATCAATATATCAACACAGAATGGGCTCTTTCTTCAATGTCCTATTCACAATAAAGAGCAGGAACACAAAGCTTTACCAGATGTAAGACCTCGATAGCCGGATGTACTAATGTCATGTGAAATACTTTATTTTTGTTTCCCTTGTGGTCAATATAATATACTGTGAAATGTATTGCATTGTATTGTATTTTCTGTTTTTACTAATCCAGGTTACATAATCTATAAGCACAAATCTGTTAGCGTTGCCAGAACTCTAAGGTCAATCAGCAACTTAAGTTTAATCAGAGTGGGATGTGGTTGTGATGTAAGTTGGTTCAAAGCACCATCCCAAAGTCAAGCTGCACACTCGTGTTTCTTATGTCAGACCAAAAAAGGGCTTCTGATCCTTCAGCTGCAGGGAGGTCAAATTAAACCGACAAACGGAACCCTTCTGATGCTGGAAATAAAGCATCGTAATCGTCTCTTGTTCACATATTTACATACATACATTCAGTGTATTAAGTTCTAGAACATTAAACGTAACCAAAATTTAGTTTGAGTTTTTTCAAATCCAAATAGTGGAAATAAACCGACTTAAAATGAGTATCTCAAACTAATCTGGAATGTGTTTTTCTCAAAATGAATGACTATTTAAAAAGGACCAATGAGGGTGCAGTATGCGTGCTGTGGGGTATTTAAGCTTCTAGAAGACATGAGAGAAAGACTCACCATGTCTGAGAAATCAACCAACTACAAAATGTCCCTTATAACAGAGAATGTCTTTTTATTTAAAAAATCATAATGGAAATCAACGCCTGTGTGTATTTATCAAAGTTAGAGTTTACACCAAGATCCAACCAGCGCCTCTGAGTTTTGTGTTATATGCTGGTAAGTAATTAGACCCATTCTCCTAATTTAATATAGGCTTATCTTTGTATATTTGAATTGATTTTTATTTGTCTTTATATTTCCAGTTAACCCGGTTAACCCTGAGGACTTTCATTATCTGCCGCTCATGCAGTCGGACATAGGTAGGCCTACAGTCTGTTGTCTTCTACTTAAAGTTTGTTTCCACTTCCGTTTTTGTTTTTTTGTTTCATTATTTATGGGTGTTTTTTTCTTCTGTACACTACTCACAGATCTTATGGACGCTGCAGAAAGGCATCACTCCGATAACCACCAACACCGTGTGGAATCATTTGGAGAGGAGGATGGTTAAAGTTTAGCGGTTCTTGATGCAGAAGCCACTTGTCCAAACAGCACTCCTATGGAACCCTATAGTCCTCCTCTTAAACCTGGTCAAACTTCAAACCCTCCAGGATCCCCAGCAAATCCATCAGCGTCCAAGTTGTCTCAGGTAACTTGATTTATCTTATTTCAAACTTTTAGGTGTCAAACCTGATGTTTTTTGAAACAACCCGATGGTCAGCACTTTGAATGCTAAGTCCGAATAACAGAGAACTCAGCATTCACGATTCTATTCCCACAGGTTAGTCGGCTAATTGTCCTAGATTTCACATACTTTTTTTGGGCTCAACTCCCGTCAAACACTGAGTATAGTACCTCTGATCGGGGTTCTTTTGGGTCTACTCGACATTGGGGCTGTCGTAGACCCAGATCAACTGCGACTACAAGGACACTGTTTTTAATTTCTGCTTTGTCAGGTGAGTGTTTTGAAAAGAAATAAAATGTATCATTATTATTTATTAATATTACTGCACGGACATTTGTTGAGGTAGGTTTTTTTCTTCTTATTTTCCCCACACACACACACACACACCCACCCACGGGTATCAAGTAACATTTTCCTTCTCACGTCTATTTATTACTCCTTTGACTTTATCTCAAGGAGGGAGGGGTCTTGGATCCTGGTCATCTCCTACTGTGTGTCGGGGGGGGGGATAACATTTCACACACACAGCATTTTTTTATTTATTTGTTGTCTCTGTGTGTCTCATGATAAAGGCTGTGCAAAGGAGAAATCAAATAATCTGGCAACCTTCTGAAGCAGTTCAAGCCACGCAAGCATCTCCACCTCAAAGGCAGAGAAGAGGCCGAAACTGTCATCAGGAGTGCTCAGAATTTCTAGTCCTCCTTTCTAGCTTTTGTGAGAGATTGTAATTTTGAATTTTTAAAACACGGATGAAAAATTCGATTGAGGATCTTTTTACCCTTCTGACGCAGTCCAAATATCAAACGAAATACAGATAGCTATAGACTATTTAAATCTCATTCCGTCCTCCCTCTTTCAGCTAGATGTCGTCCATAATGTGGATGAAAATCTTCCAGTAACGGAAACCAAACATATCTGTGAAGCTGGAAGCTATTTCCAGGCACATGATCTCCAAAGCTTAAAACCAAACCCCTTTTTCCCCCCCAACTGTACAACACGAGGCAGAACAAACGGATCAAAATGAGATTGAACCCCTTACCTCCTCCGCCTCACATAAACGCACCCATACGTCCAACTCCTCCACAGAGTCTTCCTGCTCCACTGCAGGGAGGGAATTTGAGTGAGACACAGAGAGAGAACACTGCCACCCAAAGATCCTCACGCGAGCGTTTTAAGCAACTTGAGATCAGACCCCCCCCCTCTTCTTCATCCGGCAAATGTCCCCGATTTTGCGAGATTTTATCAAGATGTGATAGCGACGCTGCGAAGAACCGGCTGACCTGGCAACCTCAGAGGCGAGTCGTGACGACGTGTTTCAACTTGAG
The DNA here is from genome assembly GCF_947650265.1 of Symphodus melops. Classification (NCBI taxonomy): domain Eukaryota; kingdom Metazoa; phylum Chordata; class Actinopteri; order Labriformes; family Labridae; genus Symphodus; species Symphodus melops. Next base: position 16,287,715 of record NC_136701.1, read on the forward strand.
CTCACCTGTGAAAAGGTGCAACAGCCATGTCTCAATCACCGTCGACAATGAAAGGTGAGCATATTTTGCCAGCTTTTGTAGATTTGCTAGATCAGTTAGTGCAATCTAAAAATGGCATTGGATCCGAGGTGAGTTTTGGGGCAGTCCTTCAGGTTGTAAATAACCCAGGCGGAGGTGTGAAACGAAAGCTCGAGAAATCTTTACATGTGTGAATTAATCAGTCTGAAAAGATGTCACTTGTACATTGTAGGAAATATGATTAATCAACTCTGCTTTGCTATCAGCCAGTGTGTGTTTGCATGTGTCGTATACCCCCAACACAACCAATCTACTCATTCATTCACACTTCTCTGTAATAAGGGACATTTTGTAATCGAATGATTTCTCAGACATGGTCATTCATTTACTTTTTTTTTTTTTTTTTGGGGGGGGGGACACACACTTATTGGTCCTTTTTAAACGTGTGCTATTCAAATTTTATTCAAAAAACCCACTCCAAAACATCTGAGTAAAGGAGCGAAAATTAAAACCCCAGAAGAGAAGGTACTCCCGGTTTGAATTCATCCCATTTTAACAGAAAGTTTTCATGAAGTCACGAAGGTGAGCGGTGGGGGGAAGAGGGGGACTAGGGGTCAAAGGTCACCATCCATCAAATTTTGTGAGCTCGACATCCTGAAGTGGCAGACGGTGCTGGTTCTATTCTCTTGCACCTATGTGATGCCAATATTTTAAGGCCCAGGAAAAAAAATCAATTAGGTTCAGATAAATAATCAGTTGACCAAAAGAAACCTTTTGACTACATATTAGTCAAAGCTATAGCAAAATGTCCGCAATCAGTTTTCTTTTTTTTCAACAAACGTTAAACAATTAAAAGACATTATCAGATTTTTGAGAGGTAGGCTAGAATATGGGCCAATGCTAAAGCCAAGGCATTTAAGTCAAACCTCAATGACAATGTGCAGTGAGCATATGGAGCTGAACTTACTGGCAGGTAAGATGATCAAGAGGTTTATAAACACTGCCTCTGCTACTCAACCAACAGTGATGTTCTCTCTTAAAGACGGAAACAATATTCTAAAACCTTATAAAATTCTGACGATATTAAAATTAGACAATCCAAAATAGACATAATAAACATCATGATTAAATCATGCATTATTGAGAATATCTCACTTCATGCAGACTCTTTATATATTTTTCTCTATTAATTTGCTCCATCAATGTGTGCTATTGAATGGCCCTTCTTTTGACCAATAATCTATAAACTATTAACTTGTAACCAGTCACTATAGCCTACATCTGTGCTGACCCTCAAACAAAAGTGTGACAAATGCCCTCCCGAGCACGACAGCGGTGTGTAAATCAGGCCAGTGTAACACCCTGAGGCAGGCACAGGCTCCAGACCTGATGCCTCAGTCTGGATCGGGGCCCTGTCTGTAAACTGTCGGGTAGACTGTAGCATCCTCATCCTGCCACATCGCTGCAGAATCCTTTCAAAACAACACTCACTTCTGTGTGATGACCTATCAAGCAGGGGGGGGGGGCGCACGCTGCAAAGCATGCATAAAAAAATAAAATGCACATCTGCTTTTACCTGAAGCACAAGCATCAACAGCTGGGAGCTTCACAGCACAACATATAAGGCAAGTAAAAGCTGCAGAAACAGACAACACACACACACAGCCGACACGAGAGTCGGCTGTGTGTAAGATGGCCATGCATGGTGAGAAAAAAAAAATCCCCCATAGCGGACACGAGCTCCATCCTCATCCTCTTCAAGCAGCTTGCTTGTGTAGGCCGAGCTCTGCCACTTCCGTACATGCAAGCTATCGTCGCCGAGCGCTCAAAATAAGGAGGATCTTTTCTTAATCTAAGCAAATGAAACCTGATAGTTGTACTATCGCTGCAAGATTACCTTGGCACCTACAGCAGTTCAAAGCAGAAGCACGATAAAATGAGTCTTGCTCGCATCTCGCACCGCTGCTGTGATGATCAACCTGACTCAGACCAGCAGGCCCGCTAGTCCCAGTAACTACCAGTTCAGACGATGAGAAAACCAAAGACGGTGTTTAAAGACACTTTGCTTTCCCTTACCTTGGAATCGTACTTCATCGAGTGTGGAGTCCAAATCTTTGAGAAATCGTGCCCATGACAAGCTCCTCGATTTGCAGAATTTCTCCCCCCTCCGCTATGATCTCAGCATCAGCAGCAAGCCGTACAATGAAGCAGTGATGGCCGGTGGTGATGATGCTGGGAGCCCCGCCCTCTTCCTCCTCCTCCTCCTCCTCCGTGCAGCCACAATGAGCTCACTGGTTTCGAGCTCAGCCACCGGCTCCAGTGCCGCATCAGTCCACATGCACATACACAGGAAATGTCCATTTAACTGTCCATAGAGTCCGGAAACAAACCACACAACGTTTCTGTCAAATATCGAGCGGAAAACATTCTGTTCGTGACGTTTCACATAAAAAATAGGAGTCCGCCACAGTGATCTGTTTGATTTCACATATTGCACTGCACAAAGTTAGTCTTTTGTAATAAAGCTAGTCAAAAAGCGTCTTTGAAATGTACTTTTAACATATTCAAGTAATTGCAACAATTAGTATTATTTGACGTTTTTATAGGATTTAATATTTGGCAGATAAAAAATAGAAATTATAATCAACAAAAATATATTGCCAAAATATAATGTCTATAAATCCTTTCAAGCCCAGTTTATCTGTAGGTTACCATTATTTACACTCATTACCTATCCCAATGTTGTTTTGTTTGTTTGTTTTTTCAGAATGAAATCACAAACATGACTGTTACACCCCACCATCAGGCGGCCCCATGGGGCTAACAAGAACCCACAAATAAACCCCTTAAAACACATTAACACCAAGTCAAACAAAGGGATTTATTACAATTACACAAACTAAATGATAACAATGATCCACTTAGACCAACCTGACAAAACACAACAGACAATCCCTGACAGACAACCACAGCAGTCCCAACCCCAAAAGTCTTCTGCCTGCTGAAGCCAGCACAAGCCTTTTAAGCACTGAATCCAGGTGAGCCTCGGTGGACAATCAGTGGCTACACCTGTGCAGGAGACAAATAGAAAGGGAAGAGGGAACAAAACAGCACAGGTTTTTGGACTGTTTTTGCCTTAATCGAAGAGGACAGCTGAAGAAAGAAAAATCATATTGGGAGAAAAGAGAGTGGTTCAGGACATGCAGTAAGGTCAACTGACTCTGCCTCAGTGACAAGTATTAAAATGTTGGTACATGGGCACACATCTTGACCACAAGACCAAATAATTGATATTTGATCAAATAAACGATCCAGTCTTCAAATGAGAGCAGATAATGTTTTCCATGGTTTCACGATATAACACAGAGCCACTATTACCTTGTTTGACTCCACTCGGTTTATTTAATGCTTTTGTTGTTGCTTTCACTCTCGTAAAAAAAACTGCAAAAATGTTTGAACAAACTTTTCCTATTATTAAGGTAAAGCCATGTCACATTGAAAATGTGTTACAGTGGATTCTTGACCTATCAGAAAGTCTTCTTTGCAGAATTGAGTTGTACTTGCTCATGCATTGCAGAATACAATGTCCTCTTGTTTCAAATGTTATTTTGGTAAATGGACTTTTAAAGGTTAAATGTGCCTCATGTTCCATGCGCTAGAGTGTTCAATGCAGTAGTGCAGAGATCATCAACTGACGGCCTAAGGGCCATATCCGGACACCCAAAACTTCCCATCCAGCCCTTAGAATTTAATGAAATTCAGAAAATGTGAGAAGGAAAACACATGTTGTACACTTGAGGGTATCTTTACATCCATATAGCTATCAAAACAACACAAAATAACTTACACTTGATCTGTTTTACAGAAATGCCCCTGTAGTTATGGGCAAATATTCATCAGTTGCAAGCTACAGGCCACTGCTCTTAAACTAAACTGTGCCTGCTTCAGTTGATGTGCACCTGATAGTGGGGAAGCTGAAAACAAAATTCCCTCTTTTATGACTGAAACGATGCGTGGGCCTTAGCCTCTTTACATTTAAGGGTGAGGAAACTGTTCTCATTTAACATTTGTTTCGCATGCTGTTCTAATGTTACATGCCTTTGTATAATATTGCTTGGATTATATTTGTTTAATCTTCAAAACAATCTTCAACACAACAAACGTACCAGTCAAAAAAAGCATGGTCATGGCTCGTCATTTGTTTATTGAGAAATTAAATAAAAATTACTTTTAAAAATGAGAAACCATACAATATTTTGCCAGAAATCCCAAACGTGCAAAGCCCAGATCGATTAAATGATTGACATAAAAATATCATCACAGGGCCCAAATACTTGAATTAGGTTAATGGCATACATTTGATTTTCACTTTGCACCAACTTCTTCAAAGAAAGCTCCACAGCTTTGTGAAAGCATGTTAATGTCCAAACCCGCAGTATCTGTCTAGAAAAAAAGTTATGAATGTTGTTGATGACCCTCACAGTAGATCTACATCGACGTATTTTATTGAGAGTAGTGCCATCTAATGGTCAGTCCCAGAGTTGAAATACACTGCTTGAGTCAATCAGTCTTAGATTTAGCTAACAACATTAAACTAAATAGATTGGCACAATTAGCCGAGGGCACTCAAGCTCATCAGCACCATGCATTCTTGATTTATTTAAGGATATGTGAAAGCAGAACAGTCAGTATGGACTGCTTCTGGTCCTGTCTCCAAACGTTTTCTTTTCATTTTCACTCAAAGGAGGTCTCCCATTGCACCTCATCCCACCCTATACACACATGCCTTTGCATGCATCTTAAAAAAAATCACTGTGACAGCCTATTCTAGAATCCTGTGTACCTTTGCCTTAAAACCAGCCAGCAATGTCATTCATGACAACATTCTGTGGTCTGGCTTAGTGGGATCAAAGGAGTCTTTCTTGGGAAAATAATGCAATTTTCTGCATTTTTGAAACATAACAACCAAACACCCAAAGGGTAAATTTCTCAGTCTGAATGTCGAACACTGACATTTAATATACAATAGGTTAAAAAATGACAATGGGTATTCAGGGGCTCCTCTAGAGTCTGTAGGGCCTAAGCAGCATTTATTAGGGGCCCCTCCATCATTATTTTCACAGCAATGATGCATGCAACCCTTCCAAGGGCCCTGAGAGTATTTGCTGTCAGATGGGGCCCCAATAGGGAGGTTTCCTACCCTAACTGCAAAATATGCACATTTGGTTCGAAGTTTGTCAGTCATTGATGGGCCCCCTACTGGCCTGGGTCCCCAAGCAGTTGCCTGTCTAGCCTGCTGACAAGCAGCGCCTCTGTGGGCATTTCAAGAGTCATTTTGGTGATTTACTCTGAGAATGGGGGGAAAAGATAGAGTAGGTCAGCATGTGAGGGAGAGGTTGTGTGTGTGTGTGTGTGTGTGTGGGGGGGGGGGGGGGGGGGGGGGGGGGGGTTGATGTGGGGGTTGGAGCTTCTATGGTACAGAGAGTCATGATGGGGAGGAGGAGGCTGGTGTTGATGGGGATTGGAGCTTCTATGGTACATAGAGTTATGGGGGGGAGGGGGGGGGGTGTTTTGTGTGTGTTTCATGAGTAAGACAGCTCTGTGGTAGAAGCTCTTAAATTCCGTGTTCATGTGCTGCCTGCAGTGGACTTCTGGCTACCGTACGACATCTGATGTCATTTTAAAGTTGTCTTTACCAGTTGTTCTAGGAGGTTAACGGTGCAGTGATTTGAGAGTGGACGCGATGGGACTTAATGAACAGAATGGCGGGCAGAAACGCGGACACTGGGGTAATAAAGCTGAGTTTATCCTGACTGTGATGGGAGCGATCATCGGACCCGGGAATGTGTGGAGGTTTCCTTACTTGTGCTACAGAAACGGCGGAGGTGAGCGCAACTGCAACAGTTACTCTTCATCTGTCAAATGGGCTTTAATTGGCTGCCTGTGATGATAATATGATATATATACTGTGTATATTTTTTTACCGCCTTTACTCACTTGCATTCAGTTTAATGCATGTACTTTTTCCCCCCCAGGTGTCTTCTTCATCCCTTACGTCCTCTTCATATGTACATGTGGTGTCCCCTTATTCTTCCTCGAGACAGCCTTGGGACAACACACCAGCCAAGGGGCGATAACTTGCTGGAGAACTATTTGTCCACTTTTCCAGGGTAAAAATAGGGGCATTGTTGTAGCCTACACGGACACAGACAACACATTTATGCCGATACAATATATGTCGCCTGTCACCCTTATTAGGCTATGACAATATCAGGCAAGACGTTTATGATATGAACTCATTTTTTGTGCAACATCAAAATATTATCTGTAAACCTCCTTTCTTTTCCTTCACAGGAATGGGCTATGCCAGTCACTTAATCATTGCATTCAGTGCCACCTCCTATATTACTATCCTTGCTTGGGCATTTTTTTACTTGTTCTCATCCTTCAGTGCAGAATTACCCTGGGCCACATGTGGAAACGATTGGAACACAGGTAGGCTGTCCTTGAAACCTTTAAAATTAAGCAGGCTCTGCTTAAAAATTCCCAAATTAAGCATGAGGAGTTTCTTTTAAGCAGATACTGTATCGAAGCATGATGGCCTAATAACTCTTTTCACAGAATATTTCTGAGAAGAAAATTGCAATTATTGTTTAGCACTTAGATAATATGTATGTTAATGTGTGTGTATACATCAATGTTAAAGATCTAGTTAAAAATGTTGAAATAACTTATTTTTTTTCTTTAGACTCTTGCTTAGACTTGAAACAGCTCAACGTGACCCTAAGTAATACATCCAGACTGAACACTACTCTTCCTGTTGTGGAGTTTTGGGAGTAAGTCAGCTCACTGTTTAAATTCCTGACCTGTTCTCACTGCTCTAAATACTTTTTTCAACACTCCATTAAAATCTAGAACGCTTTTAGTATTTGTACCCATTTTACATTTACTGATATTTAGCATATAGGCTTGCTCCAACAGTATTTTGATGTACTTGTAAAGCAACAATAAAGATCTCTTATCTTAAAGGGATATTGTGTGTGATAATGTGTTTTTCTTTGCTTGAAAGTTTCCTTCATGTGATGCAAAAAACGTCATAATGAAACACATGAAGAAAACTTCCAGGCAAAGAAAACATATTTTTCTCGTCTCAGGGCAAAATGAGGTCTGGACTCACAACCATTCAACACTACTACCATGTTTCTAATGATACAAAGCTTCATGCAAATGGGTGAAGTATCCCTTTATCTCCCCACACAGCCTGCCTACAACTTTCCCTCACTCATCCTGACACATTGTTTTAATCCATTATTGTGACATGGCCTGTGATTCAACCTTTTCGTAAGCAAAGAGTTTTAAATGACTGGAGAAGTTATTGTTTGCTCCAGACTTTCAGTTTGGACTGCCTTTTCTCATCTTAAACGTTGTTACCAGGACAGTTCCTTTTTTTGTATTAGTTGTTAGATTTTTGTCCCCTGTTCTTAAAGAGCACCTGATTCCTTTACTTTTTTTTGACCCAGTGCAGCACTCATTGCTTCCCCCCCCCTTTTCTAATCCCCCTTTGAATGGACTAGAGGCATTTGTAGAGAGGAGGATGTGGTGCTTTGCATCCATTGTTAGAATTAAATGTTTTCTATTCAAAAGGTCTTTTAGAATGGGAAAATGTGTTTACTTTAAGTTTAAATGAAAGAAAAAAAAACAATTCAAGGAAAATTCAAGGATAACAAACTATTTAAACTGCTATTTAAATGTCTCTCTTATTTACACCTCAGGGTTACTTGAAGTTGCAGCCAGGTCTGCTGTCTGAACAGGCTCTGCATCTAATTCTTAGATCAATGTCTATCTTTCTGAGATCAAAGTTATAAAAGCAAAGATTTGATAATGTAAGCGCTTTGAATTTTGAGGTATCCCAGACCAGTAATCACTCAAATTCACTGTTATTTTTGTTTGTTTAGCTTCACAACTGTAGAAACATTCCTTTAGTTAGTCCCTTAGTGAATCCCTCATTCAGGATATCCTTCAGGGTAGTTTTGTCACAAACTATGTTTTTAGGATGTGAGTCATCATGAAGTCTTTGTAAAAAAAAAAAAAAAATCCAGTCTTTAGTCCTTTAAAGTAGCTTTTTCTGGTACATCAAAGGTTTTCAGGCGCTAACGTCTTCTTAGTTTCTCTATTTTCTGGTTGCATCTCAGCGGCTAATTCATTAAGCCTGCTAGCATTCGGCCGAAACTTTTTCATGGATACCGATAGATAAGTCGCCTATTTTTCCTTTTCCTAAAGTTTGTAAATAGAAATCTGACTCCTTTAAATAATTACCTCGAATCTCTCTACGCATCCTTTTGATGGGATGAGAGGAATGACTGCAGAGTTTATGAACCTGATGAATCAAGAATGCAAGGTACAGAGTCTCTGGGTTCAACACTACGTGTCCCTGATGACAGACAGATGCTGGATCAGTTCGCAAAGTCTGAAAATGATGCATTATCAGATGTGCGGTATCCTTCCTCCGTTTGGTGATTGGTGCATCATACTCCCGCATACTTTCTGTAGGGGAAGACACTTTCTACCTGTCTCTCATCAAGAACCTGTCATCTAGTGTGTGTAAACAATTCCTTTTAAAGAGATGATCATTAAAGAGATTAACAGCCCAGGCTCACTAAATGTATGTTGGAATGTGGGGAGTCATTTTTTCAAAGTTTTCTTCACAAAGACACCTTCGTTTACTGATAAGTCAGAGAGTAAAGGTAATCGAAGACACCTAAAATAAAATATGACATAATAACTGGTATAATGTTAACGTAAGGAAAAGACTTCATACTTAGGATATCAAACTATTCCTTTGTACTGGGTGATCAAACCTTCTTATCTGATTTATCCAACAATACATTACTGCAATGAGCACATTAAGTAAAAATGCCTATTATTTAAACAATACTTAACATGCAATCACCACCATAGAACTAACAGTCTTTTTGACAGTGATTATAATTTCAACACAACATGACACAACAGGTCGGGCAAGCTTTTATGGATGGTTAAACATTGTATTTAACAGCACGCTAGATGACGTCTTAATTAAAAAGAGTGTAAAAGCAGATGTGGAACAAGAACGGTCTGTCCTCATTGCCTGATATTAAAAAATAGTCTTTATTCCTTCCCCTTCTTCCTTTCCCTGTTTTTTTAACTAAATCGTTTAACCCTCTTTCAGTTAACTGTGTTTTAAAATAGCTTGTTGTTTTTCGAAGGAGTCGGGGTTTTTTTCAGTAATCAACTGTTCATGAAAAACCGTAAAAGAAATGCGTGTGTTTGAACAGCAAACGGCTAAAGCCAAAAGACTTAAAGATGACACAGTGTTCTTTAAAAAAAAAGAGGTCAGGAGTTTATTATCCATAGTAATATTGTAAAGTCACTCATTGAGAAAGCTCAGACTTACAGTTGTTCAGTCGGTAATTATAAGCCAAGAGCACACAAGTTACCATGAGCAGTAACACAGCAAAAGACATTTGTTAACAAATGTGTTAATTAGTTACAGGTAGGCAGAAAGCTGATGGAAGAATCTGTTTCATAAATGGTGGCGGAAGATCATCTTTATACCAATCATACCATATCATAGTTTATTGTTGGCTAACTGAAACTGTCCTTCATTCTCCCCTCCTGTGTCCAGGCGGAGGGTTTTGAAAATCTCTGGAGGTATCGAGGAGGTGGGCAGTTTGAGGTGGGAACTGGTCCTGTGTCTCATCCTGAGCTGGGTCATCTGCTACTTCTGTGTTTGGAAGGGCATCAAGTCAACAGGAAAGGTAGGCTGAAACTCGGCTGGAACACTCTGAAGCCTGCGTACACGTTTCTTTTTTGCAAACAATACACCAAGAGCTCAAAAGGGCATCAGTTACAGGTTTGTTTTACAAGAATAGTTCAAGTAATTGAATCCTTATTTTTTCTTTGAAAAGCTACACAGATACAATTCTGCTTGTAGCACAGAGCAGTGTGGCAGTTTTTAGCTCTCATTTGCTCCATACAATTCTAAAAGTATTGATGACAGTGTCCCAGAATGGATAAATTCATTTTTACTTACTTACTTCATTGTCAAAAGTTGTATTGCTGTAACTCTAAAATTGCTATGACTATGAGTTATATGAAACTAGTTGCTGTTTCTACATCTTGGCTGAAGTGTTTCAATTCTAGATTCAGAGTCATAAATTCTTGTTCGAACATGAATGTTTAAGGGTCCGGCAGGCTTGACTTAATACTGAAAAAGTTCTGTTTTGTGTCAGTTTGTTTGATGCAAGTAGTCTGACATTTTAATAATAACATCAGTTGTTTGTGACCTATGTCCTCTCAGGCAGCCTACTTCACAGCCACCTTTCCCTACGTTATGCTGTTTATTCTGCTCATACGTGGCGTTACCTTACCCGGGGCAGTGGATGGCATCATTTATTACCTCTACCCTGATTTCTCTCGCCTTTCAGATCCCCAGGTAAACCCCCCCCTCCCCACCCCCCGAAAAAACAGTCTATTGAGCTGAATATAGAGCTGTGCACATATTTGTTCGACCTTTCCAGGTGTGGATGGATGCTGGCACTCAGATTTTCTTCTCTTATGCGATCGGACTTGGGTTTCTAACCTCTCTTGGGAGCTATAACACGTACAACAATGATTGTTACAAGTAAGTCAGTTTCTTTGGCAGACTGCTGACCTTTTTCAAGAAATGTCATGCTATCAAGTCAAGAATTTTCTGAAGGGAAAATGAAACGTCTCAGAAAAAGTTTATTTATTAAATGATCTCGAGCTGGTAAAAAAAGAAAGTTCATATCTCTGCAATATGTGTGCAAAGATCTTAAAGTGCTTGAACTGTTTCGTTTCTTTCAGGGATTGCTTCTACTTGTGTTTACTGAACAGTGCCACTAGCGTTGTGGCAGGCTTCGCTGTTTTCTCTGTTTTGGGTTTTATGACCTACGAACAAGGAGTGGATATTTCTGAAGTAGCTCAATCAGGCAAGAACTGATTCGTTATCGCCATGCTTAAAATGTGCATCAAAATGTTCAATTAATTGACTACATAGTTTGCTTTTATGTAATTTCACGTCTACATTATAGTATTTAAATTCGGTGTGTGTGTATATAGGTCCAGGATTGGCATTCATTGCCTTCCCACGAGCTGTAACCATGATGCCCTTGCCTCAAGTGTGGTCAGTCTGTTTCTTCCTCATGATCATTCTACTTGGATTGGACAGTCAGGTACCACCTAAAGCTCTCAATTAAAATTAAATCAATTAAAACTGTTCTGACTCTCTTTCTCTCCCTTTGGTTCCTCCCAGTTTGTTGGTCTGGAGTGCCTGATGACATCGCTGGTTGATCTGTTCCCGACACATCTGCGCAAGGGCTACAGACGTGAGCTCGTTCTGCTCGCTATCTGCAGTACCTGCTGTCTTCTGGGATTCAGTCTGGTGACGGAAGTGAGTACAGTGCATGTAGAACTGGACATTTAAAAAAGAAATAACAATAATGTAGAGTCAAATGTGCTTTAGAAACTTCATTTTATCCAATATGTATATAATGATTATACTGTGGGATCTTTATCTGATTAAAATAATTGGTGTCCTTGTTTTAAGGGAGGTTTGTACCTGCTTCAGCTGCTGGACCATCATGTCTGCAGCGGCACCACCCTGCTCTTGCTCTCCTTCAGCCAGTCTGTTAGCATTGCCTGGGTGTATGGTGAGTCATAGACAATACAGCCAACCATGTGAAGACTTTTTCATCTATATAAAAAAACAAAAAAGGTGGTTGTCAGATTATGAGAAGTGAGGTTCTAAGTATTTGCAACCAACCACTGCTTGATGTTTGGTCTGCTAAGAAATGCTTCAGAAATACCAAACATGCCTTTACATTTCTTCCATTTCCTAAAGGTGCGGACCGTTTCTATGACAACATAACACACATGATTGGCTATCGTCCTTCTGTATTTATGAAGTACTGTTGGAGCTACATCACTCCCTTGTTCTGCTTGGTAAGTTTTCATTGGATGGCTTTGATTATTTCTTGTGTTGCGCTCCAGGTCAAAGATTGTTCCCATTGGAAATAATACTTGGCATGGTGTTTGAACATTCATGGGAGGGACTTCTTGATGGGAAAAACATTTCCTAATCAATTACAGCCATCACTGAACAAATTGAGTGTGCATTTTTTGTCATTAAAGTATTTATTTATTTTCTGTCATTGCAAAAAACATTAAGTAATCAACAACAGCTGTACAAAAATAAAAAACCGAAACACCCTTACAAAAAAACAAGACAAAAAAACAAAAATGAAAACCACAAAAATAATCTGGACGCAAACTTGAAGCTGTTTACATTAATAGTGAAAAAATATACATCAACTATAAGGCAAAAGATGGGCAAAAAGTATCCTCAGTCTGGGTTAACATATTTACAAAGAAAACCTCTGAATAACATAATGGACTGCGGGAATATTTACCTCAACCAAATTTCCTTCTTCAAAAACTGAAGAAACTTAGACATCATAAAATCTTCCCTTATTGTCAGCAGTTCAATAAATGCTTCGAAAGATGCAGTATCAGTCATCAGCTTCAGCCATTCAGCAATCTCTGGTTTTGCCTGGCTCTTCCAGTGACAGAGGACAATCCTGGAAGCAGCAATGAAATGACTGCCAATGCCTGTCCAAATGTTTGTTTCGATAAACCAGGTTGTAAAAGACTCAGGTCTCCTAACAAACCCAACAGACAAGACTCTGGCAGTGGTGCATTCAGCCATTCACCCACTGTTTTAATTACCTTTTTCAAAAATGTAGAAACAATGCTACATACCCAAATTAAATGCAAAAAGGTGCCCCTATCCTTTTTACACTTCCACTAATAGTCATTGTCCATAAGTTTGTTGCTTTGTGTATAGTAATATTTATTTATTATTTTGTAATTGTATAAATGTATACATTTGCTAGCTATGTCTCTAATTGACCACCAGACCTCGTCCACCAAAATTCCCCACCTGTCCTTTTCTATATTGGTGTACAAATCCCTTTCTGATACTTTCTTTAAGTTTTCACAGTCACCATACAGGGTACAGGTGCCATCACTTTATAAAACATTGATGCTGATTATGCACTGCTAGGAATATTAAAATTAAAAAACAGCTTGTTGTCCTCTCTACTTAATTTAACCCAAAGTTCATCATACAGCTTCTTATCTGTAAGTACCTCCAAAACTATTTGTCCGCGAAGCCAAACTCCTCTTTAAGTTGAAAGGATTCAAATGTGCCTGCTCTATACAGATCACTAACTTTTCTAATATTCTTATCAAGCCAAGACTAACATCAGATAACTGTCTTCCCTATCCGTATTGAGGGATTCTTTTAAATTGATGAGTATCTTTGCTCGTGTTGAGAAATAAGTAGCAATTAATGGGCACTTATCCATGTCTCTCCAAAATTGGGTTAGCGTTAATTTTGGGGGAATATTATTGTGACAGTACCTCTATAGACCCTGAGGGGACAGTAAGTTCATTTTCTATTTGTAACCACGCAAGTTGATTAGTATTTTCATTTCGACCATTATACCAATGTTTAGCCAATTTTGTCATTTCAAATAATATTCCAACTATACATTTGGTAAACCCAGCCCCCCTAAACATCTTGTAGTGTACTATTGAAGAATGCTTAATCTTGGTTTCTTCCCATCCCAGAGAGAGTCCCAAATTAACTAAAATGCTGAAAAATCCCAGAAGGAATATAGATGATGCATTTATTGGATTACCGTATGCTCACTCCTTGCTGAACTCTTAACACCATACCTTCAACCTAAAATTCTGCCTTCAGATTTGCAATACATGTGTTCTACATCTACTCGTATAGCTCTGACGCTTTTATTTGTGATGTTTTCTATCTGTAATTTTGAAGCCCATTGTGTTTATACTTTTTGTCTGTTGAGTGTCACAATCACGTAATACCTTTTTTTTTTAATAATTTTTTTTACATTGTCTATTCCAATCAAAGGGCACGTTCATCTTCTCCATTGTCAACTATTCTCCGTTGAAGTTCAGTAAGGCCTATGTTTATCCCCTCTGGGCAAACATCTTGGGCTGGTTCATTGCAAGTGTCTCCCTGTCCCTCATCCCACTTTTTGTGTTACATCAACTCAAGCAGGGGAAAGGCACTCTGCGACAGGTGAGCACAATCCTCTCATTTTTCTCTTGATTCTTGAAATACTTGCCTTGATGCAACAAATTAAATTGATAACATCCTACATCGCACAGAGCTTTGTATGTATCCTGGATATATACTGTACTTTATTTGCACCAACAGTCTTTTTGCGTGTGTCCTGTGTCATGATGTACAGCTATATTCACCATAACCCACAAATTACAGAACAGATTTAACAAGAAACTGTGCACAGAATGAAAACAATTTGAATTCCCACCAATCAGGGAATGTAAGATGAAAGAGATATCAGCCAGATCAATCAAAACCGCAAATAAATACCTCTTCTCGGTCCAGAGAATCACTGAGAATCACTGTGCAAAGGAAGAAAGTCATTGTTTAAGATAGTCTATTACTGTCTAGCATACAGTGACGCTGGGCAAGTCTGTGACTCACCATCAGGCGACTGGACCATTTAATAATCTGGTTTTAGGAATTCCTCTCTCTTTAAGATGTATGAATAAAACCATGACACCAAAGAAAAAGACAATATTGATTTAAAGAAAGCACAATAAACGTTGTACTTATGGTACGGTCAATGTGGCGGTTTGACAGTTTCCATAAACAGTGCATACACTGGTGAGCTTTTTTACACAGCATCACCGATCAATGAATCAACGATGGTGCCAAAGAATTTACACGATTGCCCATACAGTGTATTCATTAAGACTGCTCACATCACTAACTGATCAGTGAGCGAGCTGTGACTGGTTGTATTCTTCCAAAGAAGACTAACAACAACAGAATTATCTACAAATATTTTAATATGAATCTGATGTAAAATCTGCTCTGACAAATATTTGTATATTTTTACAGATGAGGTTCCAGGTGCCCCAACTTTCAGCAGTTTTTCCGACTTTACATCTTCTTATGTCTTATAAAACAACTTCATAAACATAGTGGTGAAAACATTGCTCCTAGCACTTGCAGACTATTTAAGACTGCATTTTGTTTTGTTCTCAGCTACATTTGAAATTTCATTTCACTCTTGTTTCTTTTTATTTTCAGAGATTATGGGTGCTCTGCCAGCCTGCTGACAACTTCCCTGTGCAATATAAAGGACTGCCTATGCTGGAAGACAGTGGCACCACTGCTCAAACCGAGCTCAAACTATTACAAACAAGGGAAATTGCTCCATGAACACAGGCCGGTTGTTATGCCAAGGAATGTTTTTAGGGTGTGATTCCCCCCCCCCCCAAAAAAAAAGACAAAGAAAGAAATCAATTACAGTGCATGGCCAATCCTTTGAAGGCCGAATTGACTCTAAAACAACTAAACACTGACACAAATAAACTAAAGAAGAAAAACAATTGAAAATAACTAAGTGCATGGAATTTAATAATATATTCTTCAAAGTTACCAAGCCATCTGATCTACATTGCCAAAAGGCATAAATCTTAACTCAATAACCATTCAAACCCCATACTGAGATGCAAGATGCAAAAGTGCCTTACATTTACCACATTTTTTGTATTTGTGCTCTTTGTAGATACACGATCTTTTTCATAATGATCTGGATCTCATCTCTTGGGCTGTTTACAAAACTGCCTATTTTACTAGTTGTGCATACTCATTCGGCCAAAAAGGCATTATGCAATGTGTGAACGAAACACTCAGGCATCTCAAGTCATTAGCATTATTCAGGCCCAAAGCAGAGTCTGGTGTGCTAGAAGTGGCTCTCCTCCTTGAGAAACAGATAAACAGTAAACAAATATGCAATGCTTCATTGTTAATGATTAGTGCATAAGAAATGCCTCAGAAAACTTTCTGATTCATATTCAATATCAGGGATCCTGAATTTTCTTTCTGCAAACCCACTACTTTGTATTATGTACATTTTTCCTATATTTTTCCATTAAGCATACATTTAGAACATTTAAGATTAAATTTCTCTTTGCTTTGTGGACCTGTTTGATTCTGAGGTACCGACTTTATGACCAAGACAAAGACTGTTTTCTGTAACTTTAATCAAAGGTATTTAGAACACCTAAGGCTGAGTGACCAGATTTAAGTCCTGTTACACTCTATATCCATACTGCCTCTTGTTCAATCAAGTGACTTGACTGGAGCCTTCTGTTGTTTCATTCAGAATATTAAGGTACTGGCTATATTCTTAAAACGCTTCAGTATATTTGTATCTTTAAATCAAATGTGCAAACTGGTGCTTTAAATGTCTGTACACGGTAGAAGGTAATATAACAAGTGCCTTATAACGTTTCACTGTACCATACAACACTGTTACTGTAAGTGTGTACAACTACAGCAGAGGAAGTAAAAACAATACACTTAGTCTTTTATAACAGACTTGTCAATAACTAAAGTTTTCATTGTTTATAAAGGAACCTTTTTGTATCATTTTATATTACTGTTTATGATACATTGTGTCTATGACCTGTATACAAACAGCCAATTATCAAATAAATAAAAAGCTTTATTTCATTAACGTTTTTTGCTGTCTTTATGAAACCAATTAACGGACACTCTTCACATCAACTACTTTACATTTTCCTCCGTTTATTTGACATCATATTAACCATCGTCATAAATGAAGAAACATTGGTCAAATAAATATGAATATAACAGAACGAGTCAAGCTCTGCAAAACAGGGAGTTAAAAAGCAAAACAATAAAGCTTTATTCTTCATTGGATATTCAAATGTTTTTTTTTTGTTTTTTTTTAACTCAATAGCAAAGGTGCATTTGTATGTTCTTATTGACATGGTCTTCTAGGATTTAGGTTTAGTTGTGCAAACTCAGAGAGTTGCTATCGTTTGTTGATTTTATAACTACTCCTGTTTGTTTAGTTTCTATAACTATTAGTGTATTAATTATTTCAATACTCCCATCAATCACTTTAAATGTGCATGATGAGGACAGACAATGTCTAATATGTATCCCATTGTTTCCTAATGAACTGTAAGTATGTCTTAGCACCACTGCAAAGACACTTCTCATGACTCCAAGTATTCATTGCAAATTTGATTTGATTTGATTTTGATTTATTCACATACACATACATCTTCTTTGACATTTGGACATTTGAGGCGAGTAAGAAAGTATCCATGTATGTGAACTGGTCCCCAAAGAAGCTACCTAAAGCTTATGCTAGGGGGCCATGACAAACAAAGACAAAAGAACAAAAAAGAGGGTCTGTGGCCTACACATAATACATTACATACATCTCATTCATACAACAAATAGTAGTGGATCCCATGTAAGAAATACAGTTACTTTTAAAGGTTTTCGTTTATATTGAGAGGTAGGAAGTGACATTACACATACAAGTTGACAGATAGCATTAACATAATAAAGTAAACGCATATCAGGACGACACCTGAATTTCCCTCGGGATCAATAAAGTATCTATCTATCTATCTATCTATCTATCTATCTATCTATATACAAGCTTACTAAGTGTTTCTTGAGGTTGCATTTAAAGGTAAAAAAAGAGCTTGAGGTTTTCAGATTTACATCTAACTCGTTCCAGATTTGCAGTCCCCGGCAAACTACACTCCTAGCAGTGCATTTTAATCTACGCTTTTTTCCTGTAATAATGTGCGTGTTTCTGGTGAAGTAGGTGTGCCGGGGATAGCAGATTGGAACAAGTTCATTTAGTCGAGTATTCAAGCCAGAGACCACCTGATACATAGTACATGCATTTTGAAAAATTTTGTATTCAGTGAGTCTTAGAAGACCATAGTCATAGAAGAAAGGACGGGTTGAGGCATTGAAGTCAGACCATGATCGGGCGCGGATGATTTTTTTTTGTAGACTTTCTAATTTAGTTAAATGAGTGGGGTAGGTATTACACCATATAATGTTACAGTAGTTTAAATGGGGTTCAAAGAGGGTTTTGTAAAGAATAAGTAGTGTTGCACGAGGGAGCAGGTGTCTCAGCTTAAAGAACAGACCAACGTATTTTGATAATTTTTTAACAAGGTAGTCAATATGGTATTTAAAGTTGAGGCAGTCATCAATGAAAACACCCAAGAATTTAGTCGTCTTCACTCTTTTTAACTCCTCTCCCTTTATTTTAATCTGAAGATTAGTGTCATCAAAGTGAAGTTGTTTTTTATTTGGACAAAATGTGATCTAGTTTGTTTTCCTAGTGTTTAGGGATAGTTTGTTTGCTTTGAACCAGTCATCCACATTCTGAAGCTCTTTGTTGAGCAGTTCTTGAAGTTCATGTTCATTTTTGTGAAATAGGAACAGGTTTGTATCATCTGCAAATATTACTTTATGGAGGGTCTTTGAGGAGTTTTCCAGATCATTAATATAGATAATAAAGAGGAGCGGACCCAATATGGATCCTTGTGGGACGCCATATTTGATGTGTTGGTTTTGTGAGGTTTGTTCGTGAATGGTTACATACTGCTGCCTCTGGTTTAGATAGCTCTTGAACCAATTCAGTGATTGGCCTCTAATTCCGTTGTGGTTCAATTTGTACAATAGTATAGTGAAGTCAATGGTGTTGAAAGCCTTAGAGAGGTCTAGGAATACACCAATACCGTATTCCCCCTTTTCAATGGCGTCACTGATGTTTTCGATAAGATCAAGGATCGCCATACTGGTGGTGTGCTTTTTCCTGAAGCCATACTGGGAGGGGCTGAGAATGTTCAGTTTATTGAGATAATTATTAAGTCTATTGTAAACCAGTCTTTCCAGTATTTTTGAAAGTGTGGGTAGGATGGCTATAGGGCGATAGTTTGCTATGTCATTTTTGTCACCAGATTTGAAGACTGGGATTATTTTTGCAATGTTAGTCATTTTGGGAACAGTTCCTGTGAGCAGTGAGAGATTAATACAGCGTGCAAGTGGTTCAACAATTTCTTTGGCTAGACTTTTTAATATTTTGCTGCTAATCTCATCCTCTCCAGCTGAGTTCGAACTCTTCAAAGCCATTATAATATTATACAGTTCAGTGCTGTCTGTAGGCTTCAAGAAGAAAGAGTTTGGATAATTGCCAGACATGTATTGTTTGTGAGAGACACTGTGGTTTAGTAATCTTTTTTGAGAGATTAGCGCCTATCGATGCAAAATAATTATTAAATTCATTTGCAAGATCAGTATTATTTGTTTTTGTTGTGTCCGGGAGCACAGTGTCTTTATGGCCCCTATTTAGGACACTGTTCAACACTTTCCATGATTTCTTTGAGTCTCCCTTTGAGGTTTTTATAAGTTCAGAATAGTGATTATATTTGCATTTCCTGATTATGTGGGTCAGTTTATTCTTGTCGTCATTCTTGTCTTACAGTTTATGCATTACAAATTCATGTCAGCGGGAGTGGCTTGCATTAATGTCTTATTAAGACCATGTGTAGGAAACATATATATACTCTTGGACTCCCGTAGTTTTTGCTGACTCTTTTTGTCACGTTCAGAGGAAGTGAGAGGATCTTTTATCATTTCTCTTGTAGTTTGCATCAGTACTGCAGAGAAAAGATTTCTGCGTATTTGTTCACTGTTGTCTCTCTCACTGTAAAACCTGTGGTGCTGGGGGGGGTTTAATCTTGCTTTTTGTGTTCTCTTCTTGACCTCCCTGGCAGCCCTTGTGTGTGTTTTTTTGTTGCCAAGGTCAGATTTGAACCCACAGCAGCTGTGATAAGGACTACAGCTTCTAGAAACAGGTTGGTCCGCTCCTCCTTTTATCATCCAAATATAACTTAACTCAGACTTATTGAGTCCAGAGCTGAGCTAGAGAGGATTGTAAATGGTTTAGTCTCATCAAGGCTTGATTTTTTTTGTGTGTAACATCATTACTGTAAACTGTTTACAAGTGGTCCAAAATTCTGCTGCTAAGCTGTTGACAAAATCATCAAGATGGTCTTTGTCACATCTGTCCTCACATCTTTGCACTGGCTCCCCATGAGTATCATAATATGGTCATAATGGTCAAGCTCCGGCATATATGACTGAGCTGCTGAGACCATATAACACCAGCAGGTCCCTTTGGTCCTCTGATCAGGGTCTGCTGGTTGTTGCTTGCTGAAGACTGAAAACGAAAACAGACCCCTGGAACTGAGAGTCATGAACTCTGTGGAGACTTTTAAAAGGCAGTTATAGACTCACCTGTTCAGACTTGCCTTTGATTGATCTGTCTGTATTTGATTTGATCTAACTGTCTGTAAAGAATCAACTCAATCCTTTATTGTGAAGCACTTGGTGACATCTGTTCTTGAAAGGTGCTATATAAATATCTTTACCTACTTACCTAATTACACTTTAGGTGCGCAATGTAACCGCTTAGCTATTAGGCACTTGCTTTGATGCATTAGGATAAATTGCATGCTTCTTATTTGTATTCAGTTAGATTGCACATCACCTCTTTCTCGTATCATGCATCATGTTTTGTCACTGTTTCACATTTCGGTCTGTACATTTGAAGCTGATTGAGACATTTTCCAGATGTTCTCTAAGTACATCTCTTCATGAGAGCAGATCAGATCACAGATGTTCAAACAGCAGGAGTTGAGATTATACCAAGATTTTCACAGCAAGAGACGTCAGGCAACTCCATGTGACTCTAAAACAGTAAAACACATGTAGGAGTTCACATGGTATACTACAGATGATATCATGTCCTGGAAAGGAAGCGGCATCAAATATTTTAATGGATTTGTTTATTTAAAAAGAGAAAACTTTGAGCCAAATAAATATGCATTGCATTTTTCCTTTTGTTTTCTCTTCATCCAGGATTTCCAAACTCAAATTTGGCCTCATCAGAACACAGGATAGATATCCACTTTGCCCATCATTTTATGAACCTGTTAATTTACCCCACATGTTTTAGCAACTTTCCCAACTTTTTGAAAACATATTGCTGGCGTCAAATTCAAAATTTGTAAAAAATACGAGTTTGAGCATCTAACATTTTTATTTTTGCTATTGTCATTTCTAATTACAGTTTCAGAGTTTTTCACATTCTTTTTTAATTAAATTTGAACAACACCACAATTTGATTTTGTTGTTTTATACAAACTGACTCGTGGATTTTGATATTCTTTGAATCCTTTTGGCCTTCTTTATAGTTTAGGCAGTTGTGTTGTTATTGATGTTGGATTGCGACTCAAACTGTTGGATAACGTTCTTGCAGTTTCTAACAGCAGAGCTACTGTAAGTGCATTGGCATTTCTTGAATACAGCCGGATAAAACGCCTTCCCTCCTTTTATTGGGGAAAGTCTCATTTCTCGATCTTGATAACAGAGCCCAGGGGAAAAACTTGAGTCTAGTTTTTCGCTCAGACTACATTCATTGACACACGGTGAAAGGTATCAACCATTATCAGTAATTAAGTAAAGGAGAAGTCAGTGAGGAGAAATGTAAAAACTGAAACACTCTCTAAATCCTGACCTGTGTATTTACCTTGTGAGACAAGACACCTCCTACCAAAGTATTGATTTGGAGCTTAAGCCTCTGAAGAGACATTTAAATTATTGAATTACTTTTTTTTGAAACTCTATTTGTTCCCGTGGGGCAATTGTGCACCAAGCGTTCGGCCACAGTAGCAGCGAACTGCATACACCCTGGCAGAGCACGGGGAGGAATTCAGGGTTGAGTGTCTTGCCCAAGGACACATCGGACATGTTGCTCACAACATCCTGGGGATCGATGACTCTACCCACTGAGCCACAGCTGCAGCCACTGGTGAACCAAAACAGATTTCAAACAGATGTGAAAGCAGCAGGAAATTGGATTAAATTTGTTTCCTATTGTTTCTTGTTAATTTCCAAGGACAATCACAAGATTCAGTAGCACCTATGTGACTGTAACTTTTTTAACACAATGATACACATGCAGATATTGATATGCATTGGCGTTTTCCTTTTATAAATGTATTCTTTTTATAGAAAGCACATCTGGGTTTTTTGTGGGGGGGGGGGGGGGGGGGGGGGGGTTATAAAACTCAGATTGCATCACTCTCTGAAATGGATAAAATAAATAGCATGTATACAAGAGGTAATTGAATTTCAGATATTACTGAGAAATGGCAGAATGAGAATCTACCAACAGTTACCTCTTGTGTGACTTTCTTTAGAATTCCGGTGTGTGCAGAGGGAGAGAGCTTGCCCTGATATTTGGATTCTGGATTGAAGATTGATATTTACGGACGTCACCAAACTTTGCATAGCTTAAAATACAACTTGAAAGACGTATGTATACATGATCATTTCTTGACATCATTGAGATTCCACAGTATTAGCTACATCTGTTGAATAACTGCAATTACCTGTCTCAAAAAACACATAAATTATGAAACATCTGGATTAGACATGATTTCACAAACAGCTGTTGACGCAGCAGGATCTGGGCTTTTCCCGTCAGCCTCTCAGTTTGTGTTCTGTTCTTGTTCCTTCAAAAACCAAATGTGCTCATATTTGAGGTTGAATGATACAAATCATTTCATATACAGTAACTGTTACATGTGAAAGTCACTGAAGTGAAAGTGTCATGGTTTGTTTTTGTTCTGTATTTAATCCTGTTTTAGTTTTCATTATTTCCCTCGTGTTCTGTGTATGTATGTTCTTAGTGTGGTTTACTTTAGTCCCTAGTGTGTTTTCCTGTATCCTTATGTTCTTCTATGTTGCCTGTTAGTTTATTTCCTGTCTTGTGTTTTAAGTCTAGTCTTTAGTGTTTCCTGTTTTATTTTGTAGATCTGGTTTTGGTGGTGGTATCAGTGTTGGGTTTTACTTTGTACTTGTCCTCAGTGTTCTGGTCTTGTGTTCTTTGTTCCTTGTGTTTCCCGCCTTTCTGATTACCCTGATGTTCCTCACCTGTCTCGTTAGTATCACCTGTGTCTGATTACCCCTTGTCTATTTAGTCTCTGTGTTTGCCTGAGTTTCTTGTCGTGTCATTGTCTTGTCGGATGTCAGTTGTCGTGGCCTGTTGTTTCCTCTCCCTGCTCCATGTGTTTCTCCTCGTCGTGGTTTTTGGATTTTTGGTTTTTCTAAGTAAGTTTTTGTTTTTGCCTTTTTTGTTAAAATAAATAATTATTTTCTGCAATTGGGTCCTCCTCCCTGTTTCCTACTCGGAACGTGACAGAAAGCTTGTACAATGGAGCTTTTTTTTCACTTCATTGGGACACTTAGGTGGTGTCATTTTGGCATAAGATGAAGATATGATTTTTAACCGAGTGTTACCTTCCAGTGATTCTCCAAGTTCACCATGCTGTAGTCTCTAAGTCCCTCCGTCTCACTGTGCTGGATGGTCTGTCTCTTAGTTCACCAACAAGTTGATTCTGCCTGCATGCCTTCCTTACCCATTTTGACATTCACCATCTCTCTTCCAACTTCTACCTCCGCATTTTTGCAGTAAATCCCCAGCTCAACTGATTTTATCAGAGTCCTCCTTAGGGTTTTTTATTTTTTAGCAAAATCTGAAAATAATGTAGTAATACTGATGACAGATAACAAAAACCCACCATAATGGATTTCATGACTGTTTTTATTTTTGTTGAAGGTGAATGGTCTGACTTTATTATCTGGTTATGAAAGTTGCACAGAAGAATAAACTGAAAGCAGTAGAGGGGAAACAAGTCGCACAAGAGGTCACTGCTGGTTGGTTCTTACGAATGCCATTTCTCTGTAATATATGAAATTCAATTACTTCTTATATTCATGCTTTTTTTCTCTCTTCGTATCCATCTAGGAGAGTGATGCCATCTGAGTTTTATAACCAAACAATTTCCTTTGCTTTGCTTTTCACGTTTGTTCATTTAGCTGTCAACACAAACATTCTACTGACAAACACATGTTCAGCAGAGAGAGAGAGAGAGAGAGAGAGACTGTGTCTGTCTCTGTGGGACATACATAAGTGGACTTAAACAGCGACTTGGCTGGTTGGATAAGATCTACATCTACAAAGGGAGCTCAAAACTAGTTTTGATTTGAATTAAAATCATAACATCACAATTAAGTATTAATAAGCAGAAATAAGTAAGGTCCCCTTGAGATTGATATACTTTTCCATGCAGGAGTTCCTGTAACTGCAGGCTGAGCAGGCTGTCATGGTAGACATCTGATTAAACTTCAGAAGAAGAAGGTTTAGGCATCAAATGATAACTCATCTGCCTTTGAAGAGGCATAACTGAGTACCTTGGTCACAAGAGGTACCTCTGTAGTGCAGAGGGTAGCCTGCATGGAAAGATTAGAGACGCTCTCTACTAGTGTAAATAGAAATGTATCCAAAAACGTCATTTTTTACTTACTTTATCCACATTATCCTGAACACATGGGTCGTGATTGTGAGTTGATAGAAGTCAATTACCATTGCAGTGATCGGAACTGTCCACTAAGAGAAACACATCAGAGTTAAATAAACATGTGTCAACTCTTAATGAAAAAAGTGTAAGGCAAAACTAATAGTTGAATGTTGTAATAATTACTTTAAAGTGATAAATGATTACAGGCTAAATGGTTAAAATGATTAGCCAAAGACACAAGATTGATTGAAATTTAAATTACATTGGCTATGGCTCATGAGATTAGAGCACTAATCAATAGACCTGCAGTAGTTTTTTCCTTTCTCCAGTCTGCATGCTGACGTGTCCTTCGGCAAAGTACCGATTTCCATCTTCTCCCATGGGCATGGCACTTTCATTGGTGTTCCAATTTATATTTGCAAAAAAGTGAATTTTGACATGTTCAGTGCTTTCATATTAATGAGGTGCTAAACACATGCTTTATACTTATTATGGATACATCACTTAAATACTTGGCAAGTAGTGCCAGGGAAAAGTGATTGGAGGACCTTTGGTATCAGTCTGTGATCATTGCATCATCACTATTATTATTAGCAACAACAAGATGAAATCATTTGGAATTAGCCAATTAGCATTTGTAGTAATTGCTAAGACACAAAACTCCAAAACCAATCTAACTTCAACAAGCAGAGATTAACAGATGCTTATGTCACAAGAACGTGACATAAGCACATAAGCACGTGACATGAACTCCGCCTTCTTTGTATGTGACATGATTACAAAAAAAAAGCAAGAATAGTTTGGGAAAGGATGGAAACTTCCTTGGCTCCAGTTGGGATTAGAAAAATAAAAACACTCGTTTGGTTTGGCATGTCCTTTCATCCGCTGGAATGAGGCAGAGGGGAATACGTGACTCTACTTCATTGTGGATTTTGCTGATCCTTTGTCTGCTCTGTTTTACAGACTTTTAATTAACTTTGAGCTTTCATTTGGAGATCATATCAGTGATTCTTCTATTCATGTATGAAAAAATACAACATATTATATGCTTGTACTAAAGCTAAATAGGATGTGTTTTATGCACAAACCAGATCGAAGAAAAAAATGTACAATGCTTTAGGACCAAATTTTGGCAAAATCTAAGATCCCGACTTCTGTATAAATTTGAACATAACAAAAGTGAGGAAATGTATGTTTGGTAGATTATTTCTAAAGGGTTTGATGTAGGAGGACCAGCCAGTAGGGAGTTGCAGTAGTCAATGTGTGATATCACAAGAGCCTGTACCAGGAGTTGTGTAGCATGTTCTGCCAGGTAAGGTCTGATCTCCCGTATGTTATAAAGGGCAAATCGACATAACCGGGCTGGGTTTAGAGTGGGTTTTCTGAGCAGAGGGGTCACCCAAGTTTGCTTGAAAATGCAGTGAGAAACACACCCATTGACTGAGAGGAGTTGACCAAATTGTACACTGACAGAGGATGAAGTCTCCAAACTTGTGTATTCTAGACTCTCAGCTTGTCACTTGTCCTCATTGACCTCTGTAGGTTGGCTGGGCGCACACCTTTTTCCAGTCAAGAACCATGGCCTCAGATTTGGAGGTTGCAACCTTTTGTCTAAAATACGAGGCAAACACATCTGTTGTGAACAGAGTGGTGGTTGGTGGAGGAGTTGCTTGGAGCTGGGGGAATATACACTCAACAAAAATATAAACGCAACACTTTTGTTTTTGCTCCCATTTGTCATGAGATGGACTCAAAGATCTAAAATTCATTCCAGATACACAATATTACCATTTCTCTCAAACATTGTTCATAAATCTGTCTAAATGTGTGATAGTGAGCACTTTTGCTTTGCTGAGACAATCCATCCCACCTCACAGGTGTGCCACATCAAGATGCTCATCAGACACCATGATTAGTGCATAGGTGTACCTTAGACTGTCCACAATAAAAGGCCACCCTGAAATGTGCAGTTTTTGCTTTATTGAGGGTCTGGGGACTCAGAACCAGTCAGTATCTGGTGTGACCACCATTTGCCTCATGCAGTGCAACACATCTTCTTCGCATAGAGTTTATCAGATTGTCAATTGTGGCCTGTGGAATGTTGGTCCACTCCTCTTCAATGGCTGTGCGAAGTTGCTGGATATTAGTGGGAACTGGTACGCGCTGTCGTATACGCCGGTCAAGCACATCCCAAACATGCTCAATGGGTGACATGTCCGGTGAGTATGCTGGCCATGCAAGAACTGGGACATTTTCAGCTTCCAAGAATTGTGTACAGATCCTTGCAACATGGGGCCGTGCATTATCTTGCTGAAACATGAGGTGATGTTCATGGATGTATGGCACAACAATGGGCCTCAGGATCTCATCACGGTATCTCTGTGCATTCAAAATGCCATCAATAAAATGCACCTGTGTTCTTCGTCCATAACAGATGCCTGCCCATACCATAACCCCACCACCACCATGGGCCACTCGATCCACAACATTGACATCAGCAAAGCGCTCACCCACACGACGCCACACACGCTGTCTGCCATCTGCCCTGAACAATGTAAACCGAGATTCATCCGTGAAGAGAACACCTCTCCAACGTGCCAGACGCCATCGAATGTGAGCATTTGCCCACTCAAGTCTGTTACGGCGACGATCTGGAGTCAGGTTAAGACCCCGATGAGGACGACGAGCATGCAGTTGAGCTTCCCTGAGACGGTTTCTGACAGTTTGTGCAGAAATTCTTTGGTTATGCAAACCAATTGTTTCAGCAGCTGTCTGAGTAGCTGGTCTCAGACGATCTTGGAGGTGAACCTGCTGGATGTGGAGGTCCTGGGCTGGTGTGGTTACACGTGGTCTGCGGTTGTGAGGCCGGTTGGATGTACTGCCATATTCTCTGAAACGCCTTTGGAGACGGCTTATGGTGGAGAAATGAACATTCAATGCCCGAGCAACAGATCTGGTTGACATTCCTGCTGTCAGCATGCCAATTGCACGCTCCCTCAATGCTTGCGCCATCTGTGGCATTTTGCTGTGAGACAAAACTGCACATTTCAGAGTGGCCTTTTATTGTGGGCAGTATAAGGTACACCTGTGCACTAATCATGGTGTCTGATGAGCATCTTGATGTGGCACACCTGTGAGGTGGGATGGATTATCTCAGCAAAGCAAAAGTGCTCACTATCACACATTTAGACAGATTTGTGAACAATGTTTGAGAGAAATGGTAATATTGTGTATCTGGAATGAATTTTAGATCTTTGAGTCCATCTCATGACAAATGGGAGCAAAAACAAAAGTGTTGCGTTTATATTTTTGTTGAGTATATATTAAGTCTTGCCTATAGCCACTGAGGTCTCTGAGGTTTTTGCCATCTTCTCTGCTGCCCTCATCTCTGTCCTTTGCCCTTTGACCTTTGATGACTTCAGTGAGCCATGAACTAGAGGTTATTCCTCCTTGTGACATCTTGTTAGGCAGTAAATGATGGCAATGTACATTTTAATAGGAACAGTAACTATGATTGCATGATATTCAAATGAGGAGTTGCTGATGTGCGTAAGGGCATAAAGTTTAAAGGAAATGGTCTGAAGGAGGCTTGATGGTTTTGGGTCCAGAGGACAAGTGGCGGGCTGAGAGTCTAGATTACGTAAGTTTGGAGACTTCATCCTCGGTCAGTGTACAATTAGGTGAGTGAGGCACTTTTGGTTGGTGCCGTTGGGCTGAGTTGGTCAGGCTAAAAAACGTATACCAATAGTTGCAGGGTCGCGGTCGCTTGATGTAATTGCCAAATGTACATGGCAATAAAAACAATTCTGATTATGAAATGAGACCAAAATTATCTTTAACTTGACCTTAAAAATGTTTATTTCTGCTTTCAGATTAAAATTGTCATAGGTTGTCTGTAGGGTCACTTTCGGGGTTTGCCTCAACTGGTCATTTGAGCAAATGCAGTTTTAGCTGATTTCCGTCACCAAAGGTTGTGCTCGTGAAAAAATATAATAAAACCCATTTAATATCAGCAGATTCTGTGATATTGAAATATAATCTGGAATAAAAAAATGAGAAAAGGGACATTTTGGCAACAGAGTATGAAACCATTAAACATATCAAAGGGAGTCGCAGAACTTTGCAACAAAAGACACCGTTTATTGATTTGCTTGTTTGCCATTTTGTATTAAAAAAAAAAGCACAAAACGTAACAGTGTAATAATTTAAACACGCTATAAATAATATACATGGTTTGTAGGACATTTCCCTGCTGGGTCTAGAAAAGAACAGACAGCAAGTTTGAATCCCAGTTTGTTTTTTTAAAGGGACCTTTCTGTCTTTGCAGCTGTATTATTAATATCTGAGTGTTAGGCAAAGTCAAAAACCAGTCTGTTTTCACCATTGACAAATACTTCTTCTGTATTCAATTTATTTTCTTTCCCTCCAGAAAAACTGGAATCTAACATTTTCATTTCCTTTTCCCCTTTATGTCCCGGGATTTCAAAAACTCCATCAAGATCAAAAAGTTTGAATTATCTGCGAACAGTGTAAAGAAAAGTAACAGATTGGAGAACAATGTTCATCAGAGAGCTTAAACCATTTGAGAGATTTAGCAGAGAACCTATTCATTTGGATCACACCAGGTTATACACTTTAAATCTGATTTAAATAGTTGTTGAATTGGTGATCAACATAGTGTTAGGACTGTGCTGATACAGCTTTGTGTTTTGCTTATTCTTCAATGACATCTAGGGAACATTTTTATTGAACCCTTAATCTTTATTTTTTTTATAGGGCACCACAGGAATGAGTACGAAAACCCGGAAGTGAGTTAGCATTTAAGCACCGTGGGGTCTATCCTCCAAAAATCGATGGCAAATTTTAAACGATTTGTGGTCAGACACCTGAAATAAGGTCTGTGGTAACACAAGCTTAAAATATTTTGACGTTTCGTTAGATGAGATAAACTATGTTAGGTAATAACCTTACCTTTGAATTTTTACCTTAAAACATTAACAAGTTGCTAAATTAGACAAAATTTTGCTCAGGCCTGTCTTCAGTGGTTGTTGGAGACATTAAACGTCATCAAGCCAGTCTGCCTTACAGCCACTCGTCATGTTTTTCAGTTCTCTTGGAAATACTAGGCTAACAACTTATTAAGATACGATTTCTCCAGCTTGTCAACACCGCTGATTTGATTGATGAAGTCTAACAATTGGGATGTCTGAATCAACCGACCGTGGTGTAGTTTGCTTGTCGCATAACGTTAGCTTTTTACTTCTCTTAGCTGCATTAATGCTTCAAACTTCATGAAAGGGTTGTTCATTTAAAAGGTTTATCCTGCTAAGCGAAACGCCTACGCATCAGACACGTTTGTTTGTCACAGAGGTCTTTTTCGGCAATGATCCAAAATTCAATGCAAAAATGTCATAGAAAAATGTCTCAATAGACCCCATGGCGATGCTTCTTCCGGGTTGGCCTACAAAAATATGTCATTATTTTGGTACTCTATTACTTATTGCTGGTGTGGGGAAACATAGTAGAGCACGTTCTGCACCTTCTGGATTCCAGATCACTCACACACCTGCATGTGCTGATATGGACAGTTGTGTTTGTGTTGTAGATTGCAACAGATTTATGTATAACTACCAGAATTAAGGCACTGCTGAGGGGTTTTGGGTATGTATGTATAGGTGTTAATGATTGTTCCTTCGCGTTTGTTCAAACTTCAATCCACTTCTGTCAGGCCACAGGGTCTCCTGAACTCCTGCCCTCGCTCATGAATCCACTT
This sequence comes from Symphodus melops, assembly GCF_947650265.1. Classification (NCBI taxonomy): domain Eukaryota; kingdom Metazoa; phylum Chordata; class Actinopteri; order Labriformes; family Labridae; genus Symphodus; species Symphodus melops. The sequence goes on from NC_136701.1 coordinate 16,317,911, forward strand.
GTTTGAGACTAAACGAAAGAAAGAAAAGACACATAAGCCAACATGCTAGAAAATCCTCCCTCGAGCTGCTTTAAGTATTTATAAAAAGGACATTTTTAAAACAAAAAGTGAAGAACTTAAGTCTTTTCTTTGAGCATTAGCATTCTTCAAAGGACAGTACAGAATTACAGCACCCCCGCACAGCAACACACAAAAAACTGAGTTGGCAAGAATCTTGACTCACCCCATTTACTTCCCACTAAGACAGGACAGGCCGCATGTCTGGTACGGTAGTCCCCCTCCCCGCTTTTAAAGAGATTATACCAGAACACTGCCGTCCCCTGAGGAGAGAGAAGGAACAAAACATGAGTACCTCAGTCAAGTCTTTTATTTTGAACATAAACAAACCCTTCGTCCACAAGAACACTTTGTCCCTTGCCTGTCACATTTTTTTTTTGTGGGTTAATGATGGATTTAAAATATTATTACTGAAACAGATGATCTTTTTACTGTTCTGAATGTTAGTTTTGTGTGTTTTCTGCAAGGGTTTGAACTCTTGCAGAAATCATATGGCTTATTTATGTTTCTTGATATGAGAATAACGATATTACAATCTTTGCCCTTCTATTTTAACCTGAAGCAGTTCTGTAATGTTAATAAAGTGTGGGGTTTTTACTCCAGAATGTTGCTTACATTTGCAAAAGGCTGTGTTGGACATGTACAATATAGTTACTTAATAAAATAATAATAATAATAATAATAATAATAATAATAATTTAAAACACCACAAATATTGCAGAAAAAGAAAGACAACACATTTGTATACAACTGTAAATCTGGAAGAGTTACCAAATGGTCTGCTATAGCTTGACATTTATTTTTGTCACATTGCTTTTCTAATATTCTTATATTATGTGTCTAATTTCGTCCCAAGGCATCCATCAAAGGTCTATTTTAGGCACATTATATCCTTATATTTCCATTAATATGATTTCCCTATGTATCAGGTCAGCAGTAGCCATAACCTAAAGTACAATTGTTGCGCTGTCAACACAAAGTACTGTCCCTTTAAATCCAACAAAGACAACAGTCCGACAAAACTCGCTGGACCTCTCCAAAACCTTTCACTAAATTAAGATATAACAGAAAATATTGTTATGCCTTATCCAATTCTTGAAGTGAAAAGCTTGCAGTCTTTCGACCCAACATTCAGCCAACAGTAACTTCTCATATGCTTTCTATAAGGGCATTATTTATTGCTGACTTTTAAGACGCAACATGACCAGGTCTTTGTTCTATCTACAAACTACTAACCTCTCCTGGTTGCCCTCTGCACTAAGAGTCAACAACCTCACAGTGACAGATGTAGATTAATAATTACGTTTACCCATTCAACTTTGACATCAACACTTTACCATTGAGGACATTAGCTGCATAAAGTAAAAATACTTTTTAAATAAAAGCAAGTACATTTTTAAAGCATCTTCACATATAAATTACCTTTCTAGGTCTAATTGCTGCTCCAAAGTCAGGGAAGACTGTGGCCCCGCCTGCCTCCACATCACTCATCTGAGAAGACAAAAAAAAATGAAGTATTGACTTAGAGCTTCAAAGTCATACAAGAACTTAAAAACAAACAAACATGAAATGCACTTCTCATACCATCAGAATAAGGATTGACCAGTTTGTTAAAAAATGCAAACAAACTGATAAGAAAAGTTTATTTCACTAAGCTGTAAAGAGATCATGTGGCATATAATGCACATGATTTTCAAATTCTGAATCATACCATCTTTCTAAAATATTAATTTTTCATTCACTCTTTAAGGCTTTTACTCAGACCACCAGTATCATGACCTTCTGGTTTAGTTTTGTATTTTCATTTATCTGATGTTTTGTCTTTTCCTTCCCGTGTGAATTGTTACTGTTACTGTTATAAAGTATCCCTGTGTTCCCCGTTCATCTGCAGTGTTTCCGGTTTTATTTTGTGTTCTATACCTTATTTTACCTTCTGCTCTGATGTGTGTTTTCCCTCCAGTGTGATTGTCCCTCATCCGTTTCACCTGTCTTGTTTGTCAAACCTGGATTACCCATGTCTATTTAGGCTCTGTGTTCATTCCCTCCTGGGTCACTTTGTCATACCTTTCATGATACAATGAGCCTGTTGTGGATTCCTGTGATCTTCTGTGTTTTGGAATTTGATTGCCTTTGTTTGAAAGTTTGAAGGGTAAGCTCTTGTTTTGCACTCTGCAATTTTCATTTTCTGTAAGTACTGGTGTACATCCACATCATGAAAGAAGGACGATAGTAAACTATTGTACATCCATTGGAGACTGTCCATCATCACACTGACTTGAGGGAAAAGACAAAGTACACATTCAATGTTTTTCTCTCCATGGAAATAATTCTATTTTTCTGTTAGAAGGGTAAAATAAGGAGTGGCTAACTCATCAGTGTGTTAATGAGGGAATTATCAACAAAACTCTCCACAATATGTACAAGAACTGATTGACCAAAAACTAAAACCTCAAATAACCGTAAACTAAAGTTCCTCAGTCATTTAGGGTCAATTATACTTTAGCAATACAATACTTGAGTCTGAACTCCCCAAAAAATCTGTCGACACATATCAGCTTCTTGCTCCAAAATTCCTTAAATAATCTTGGATCTTTGTTTACGTTTGTTAATGACACGTCACAGATCAATTAATCGACCTAATTAAATGTCAATCAATCCAAGTGCAAGATTGAACCAGAGCTTATGCATACGCCCGTGAAGCTAAAACAAAGAAGAATGTAAGAGAGATGTAGGAGAATGCAACCTGGTCTCACAGAGATTCGTGAAAATGAACACGATCTCTTAACGTCAAGGGACAATTTCAATGGAGAGTCAATTAAGTGTTGATGTCAATTTGGGGACACAAATACACAGTTTCAAATCCAAGGACGTCTGTGTAACAATCTGTAATCTTACAAATGTTCAACTATACTTTCTTTTAGCAAGATGTTGTAAACTAAGAAATGCAACACAGAGGTCCGGTTGAAAGAATGAGTAAGGAAAGAAAAAAAACAAAAAAAACAAAAGGACTTTCTCTCTATAGATTTTCTGTGATCTGTGTGGAACCAAAACTTAACGTTTACTTTTTCTTTTAACTTAGTGATTTCTAACCACACTTACCAAGTCATTTGGAAGCTAATCCTAACCAAACTGTGACCCATTCATGTTTCATTTTTCAAACATGTTAACTTCTAAAATGTCTTATTTTGGTTAGACATACCAGAACTACCAGGTTTCGTCTGAAAAAAAGATTCAGTCGTTTCAGTGTTTCTAAGAATCTTTCAAATCAGGAGTCACCATGTATGGAAAGGCTTCTTACTACTCTTATATACATTTTGAAATGGTATTGTCAACCGCCCAAAATACTGGATTAAGAGGTTGTTGTTATTTTACGCATCTCTGCAAGACTCTCACAGTTTCAGGCGACTGCTGCGACCGGCCTTCAAATCAACGGCGACTGGATGCACGTACTTACGTAGTTCAAAAAAGTTGCCACGCGATTTCCAGTGCCTAATCTTTTGAAAGCATCAGGCTCATCTTTCTACAAAGATAAAATTCAAAAATGAAAATACAAGGTGAAAAGGCTGCTCACTGGCACACACGTGTACTTACGTAGTTTAGGAAAGTAGCAAGTCTATTTCCATCGACCTTGAGGTTGCTGTCAAAAGGGCGCTGCAAAAGATGTTTGAACATTTCACTCATGACAAGAAAAGACTCGCACTCGGAGCCCGCCACTAAGGGCACTAACTACCCTCATATGGATTCATATCTACTCCATAACCTGTGAAAAACATGATTGAATTACGTGTCTTACAGATTTATAGCATCAAATTGTATTTCTAAAAGCAAGTCATTCATAAAGAATACAAAAAGAACATGGAGCACTTAATAAGTTGTTACAGAGAACATGCAGCATCAGATGTTTCTGTCATGTGTATACAATAGTCATACATTTTATTCAACTGACATTTTACATTCATAACTTTAATGTGAAACTTTTTACATTTTTAGAATGCATCAAATATGACAAATATAAACCCTTCTGTGGCAAACGCTCAGAACATTCCACAGGATGCACATGAGTAATGTAGAGGTAAGACATGGGAACTGCTTGGGGCCCTAGACCAGTAAGGAGAAACAAACTCCACAAACTTTAAACCGCAGCAGTAGCTCAAACGCTGACAGAAAGAAGCCTCCCTAAGGAGGGCCCCCCCCGTTTGACAGCAAAAATGATCATCGGTTAAGCAGAGAGTCATGAAAAGGAGAATGAAGAGAAAATATTAAAGAACGTGAGAGCATTGAGACACTGGCAAATAATGGTCAGCAGAGCTCCCCATTCATCTTTGCCCAACAGACGCCACTGGGTTAATGCAGCGATGGATCATGTAAAATTCAAAGTTTAGAGGCCAGATTAAAAATGTAGAAGTCATCTTACTCGTCTAAGATATCTTAGGAAGAGGAGCGTGCTTCATGAGATGAAGGTATAAAACACATACTTAAGAGAGAAACACTTCTGGGTTGTTCGAAGGTAGACGTAACAGTTGAAATGTAATATTAAAATGTACTCAGGGAAGGGAAGGTGTGCGAGCATACGAATACATTCATGAATGCGTTGATAAGGAAGACCAGAAAAAAGTTTTTTGGAAAAGGCGACGTGATCTGAGATGGAAGCTTGCTGACAGTGAGAGAAAAGTTCTGGATGAAGACGGCATGAGTTATGGAGTGATCACATGGATGTTGAGGCGGAAGGAGAGGGCGATGGGATAGTGATGTGGGAATGTAGCATTTGTAAAAGACAATGGAAAATGTTGTTAAATATGTGAGAGGTAAGCGTTCTATTGGATGTGACATTTTGCTGGAGGTAAATCATGGTGGAGGAGGGGCCGCCCTTCAGATCATCTATTTTCTACAAACTGTGCTTGGATTAATAGATTGCAGGTGTGTGGTCGGATCTGCAGCAAAAAGAAAAACATGTAGAAAACAAGACACAAAAAAACAAAACAAGAAGACTTTACACACAACTCCAGAGAGGCGACAAAGGGTGATCTGTTTTTTGAACACCAGTTCAGGGATGTTAGTTGTTAAATCTTTGGTGAATGTTGTTTGCATTTTGCAAAGACATTCAGGAGATGAACGTGTTCTTAGATACTAAGGAAAACAAAGCTAAATCAAAGTGTGATAGGATTTAGTTATCTTTGTTTAATATACTGCATATAGCTCAAAAATATCACTCAGACTAGCGTCACCAATCTTAGGAAATGAATATGCTGTGCTCGTGTTATCTTGTGCAAGTTTAAGCTCAAGGTCACAGGCTCTCCGAGTTCAAAGTGACCTTTGCACTAACTTACTGTAGCTCACTTCCTGGTCTTGACAGCAGTCACAGCTGCGCTGATAGAGGTTCGCTTCTGGCCATGAATCTTCTTGTTATGTGGACATTCCCCTGTCGACTAAGTGTCTCCTCCTCTATTTAAGACCTCACACACTTTTTTGTTATCAATCTGAAAGCTTGTAGATAGCAACACAATCGTCTTAGAAGTGCTCGCAAGACTGTTTGTGCGCTGTGAAAAAAAAAAAAAAAAAAAAGCGCAGCACGTCAGCCCCGTCTCTATGACAACAGTCTGCTGACAACGTGTAATATTACATTTGAGGTTTTTTTTTTCTCTTTACTACGATCGATCAGAATATGTCTGGCTGCTGAGCTTCATCATGATGGCCCTGCTATCACGGCCTCGGTCAGACATAGAAGAAGGAGGACGTGGGTACACGACACGATCGGCAGGAGACGGGTAATATCACCACCTCGTGCAGGAGTTGCGACTGAAACGCCAACATGCTCCCACAAGCAAAACATTCTGTCTTTGTTGCGGCCATTTTTATCTGTAATGTCGTACAGTTCAGGACGAACTGAAACAGCCAAAACCAACTTCTACCTCATTCCAGATGCTTGGTTCTGGATCGTATTTAGTAGTCTGGGAAAGGAATAACTTTATTTTGTATTTTTCTTGAGAAACAATTTGTCTTTTGTGTTCTCTGGCAGTGTACAGCAAATTGACCAAAACATGTGAAGTCAAGTTATGGTCATATTTTTAGCTCCCACACTCGGTAATCCAGTCATAGTTAAAACAATAATGAAGTGAACTCACCCTTGAAAAGTCATAATGTGGCTCGTACTGTCCTCCAACACCATAATTAGCAACCTGGTGAGTGAAAGACACGGTTTGGCGTTTGTGTTTTATCAGTGGACTTATTCTTAGAGTGACTAATGGGCAAATGCTGTCAAATAAAGGTGACAGTGGTGTAGTCATTCAAATACTGTAGTGCTGTGGTGCGCTGTAATAACATCACCTGTAATAACTCTGCAGTGTCGACTGTCAGCCCTGTGAGGTCTTGTATTCTCTGGTTGACTCTGTCAATGACCGGGTCATCCTCCCCTTCCAACCATGCACTGTGAAAACATCGACATGTCCATGAGCACATAAGACAGACACACACATAAAAAGGAAATACTTCTGTGAACCCTGTTTTTTTTTTTTTTTTTTACTTCATCTGCTGCACGTAAAACGATGCCTTGAAAGGATTTATTTTCATTTAATGCGATGATAAATCACTCACGTGCTTTAGTTTCAGATTCATTCATTTTGGTAACTTTGTGAATGGCCCTTTTTTTTATTGTATTTTTTTAATTTGTGGTATACAAATGATCAGTGGGTAGAAAAGGCTGCTTGTCATTCAACACATATTGTACATGTATATAAAATAAAAGCAGTCACAGTGAAACAAAACTACATCAGCTATGTCAACAACCACACCTATTCTTCTTGAATGATTGCTGGAGTCTGTCATGTGAATGTACCATTTAAATATGTCTACCATCTAAGAGTAACTATTCTCAGTTTGATGTAGCTGTAACCACATCTTGGCAAAACATCTCACAGCAGCAGTTATATTGCTCTGTTGTTTGCCGAGGTTTTCTAAGAATGAAATAAACTCGTCTGACATTTACGAGTTAAGCTGATGTCTTCTTTCTAGACTTAAGAGAGATATATCCACGTGGACAAGATTGTGTATGCTGAACCTTCTAGAAGAATATCAACAAGTCTGTTACATAGAAACGTTGTCAGTCCACAGTAATCCTGTTTCGCAATGTTATCACTGAATTTATACAGCAGAAACAACCTCAACCCAACACCTCACCTGCTTCAGATTAGTTTTAGGACAGACATCTTTTTCCAGATTACCAGCACACTATCAGTGATTTACTGATGCAAATGGTCCTGTTCAACTTGCCTGCACATGGTGCTTTACTGCTAAAGTTCACATCTCCTTTATGTTTTTCAGATCGTAAAACTAAACTGAAAAAAACAATAGTGATGGATCCTAATACAGCAGCTTTTTAAATGGCCTATGTTTTGTGCGAGGCTGATCATTTCCATTGTTTTGCAATATTTGACAAAAAAATACTTCTGCTCCTTTACACAAACCAAAGCACTGTTGGTTAATGACACATTTGAAGCAAAAAATCACTGAGAAGTGAGAACAGAGACGTCTCTCAACAATGGCAACTCAGAAAATGTTCAAAGTAAAAAATAAAGAAATCTAACCAGTTAAGTTGTTCGAGTACCTTGGTTCATCATGTTAATGGCTTCAATAATAGATAAAACAAACTGTTGGTTCCCATGGTAACAGCCATAGGAGGTTACCACGGGAACCTTTCTCCTGAATGTTACCTTTTTGATACTCTGTAGTTGGCTGTGGTCAGGACTCCTGTTTTTGGGTCACGAACAGTCGCTCTGGCGAGCTTAAGAAATAAAGGAGAGAAGACACATCAAAGTACGTCCACATGTTGTGCCACGAGATCCCCTGTTGTTCTGTTCCTCATTACGATTATACGAAAAACATTGTTTGAAGCCAAAAAATCCTACCCTGGGTTTAGCCAGCTCCTTAATCTTCTCAATCTCCTGGTGTGACAGGAAGTCCAGGTAGCGCACGATTCGAGGGCTGTCCCACTCATCTTCCTCTTTCATTGGCTTCAGAAGGAGGTGAGGGTTCCTGTTGCCATCCTTGTAGCGACAGAACAAACGACTGCGCCTCGCTTCATTCTGAGAAAATATACAAGATGGAAAGAAAATACTTTACCTTAATGTCCAGCAATCAAGTTTTGAAAACATGCTTGAATAAAATCAAGAATTAGAATTGGGTTTGTTTTGGCTGCCCCCTGCTGTTTGTGGGATCCTGAAACTGTTCAGCCTCAGTATGTGCAGAGTGTAAACTTAATTTCATCTCGAGGGTTCAATAAAGGATATCTTCTATCTTTTTCTTCTTGAATAATTTTGCAGAGACGGACAAACACGTTTCTCTGCTTTAATAGTTTTGTTACCCCTACTCCCACCTGACCCCCAGGGAAACTCCTCGTGTCTGCTTCGAATATTAAGTGTTTGTAGAATCAATCTGATACCACAATGATCAGCCTAATATGAATTAAACAGCCCTAAAGTGATTTGAAAATGAACCCTTCACTGATAACAAAAAGGTTTTTTTTTTTTTTTTTAAAAAAAGGAACTTTAGGAAGCAGTGATTCAAAATACAAAAACTTCTGACTTGAATATATTTTATCCTTCTGGATTCTCAACATCCCCTTTATTTCCTGTTTCATGTCTCACCATCTGGAGCCCCTCTCCTCTGCAGAGAGCCTCGTAGGCCTCTCTCTCTGGGAGGTGGTCTTTAGGTCTGCTATATGTTCCCAGCTGGATGGGCTCCTCAGAGGCCGGCTGGTATTCCTGGTTCATCTCGTTGAGCTGCTTGGAGAAAAGCCGCTCAAAATAACGGAGGTTCCCTCCTGCCCTCTGGTGGCTGGAGTCTGTCAGTACAACAACAATGTAGTTGCAGTGGCTTCGATCGAAAAAGAGAGTGGGATAACATGAAGAGCTGAACAGAAGCCTTAACAATGCGTTGTTTAAAACACTTTCTTTTCACAACACACATGCAACCAACTGCCATTTGGAGTAAACAGTCAAGTGGTGTACCGACACATTTTTATAACATGACTTGACAGTAATGACTGTTACTGTGTAGCGACGTAACCTGGGAGTTCCATTCATTTTATGAATCTATTTTTTAGATACATTCCTGGCGTCGTATTTTACGAAAGCCTCTTTTGCTAGCTCTGGCTTCTCATTGGTCGACCTGTTCGTCCGCCGAATTGTTGTTACTGACGTGTGAAAGCAACCGAATGCTGCTGTGATTGTTTCCTTTATGTTGCCTTTGCTTCTATCGATGGCTTGGTAGGCTGCGAAGCCGAATTGAAGGGGGAATCCTGATTACCTGAGGTTCTGCTACTGAGTAGTTTGAGCGCTTGACGATGTATCATAAACATTAACACGTTCATCCAGAGCCTTTAGTTGGCAGGCACTGTGGGGATTAATGCATCACATTATACAAGTTCATAAAGTGGGATGAATTGATATACAGGTGTTCATTAACATACACAGCAGTTCAAAGTATCACCATAAAGGACAACTGCAACATCTATGTACTGCTTGTATGTGTCATAACAATCCAGTAGCATCCTCTTAGCTCACTGACAGGACTGCTGCATAAGGACTTCTTTCATTGTTTTCATTGCTACACTTTCTGCAGCTTCTTCAGCACCTTCAATAGAGCTACATTTAAAAAGGATTTTCTTGTTTGTTCTTTTAATCTTACGGTTTTCTCAATATTTTTTTTTTGCTTCAATAAATTATTTACATCTTTCTTCCAGTACAGTGCATGTCATTGTTGATGTTTATTGCGCCACAGCAGTTTACATGGTGGATAGTGGAGAGAGGGCTCCCCCATGTGGAGTTTTGAGTGAATCGTTTTTCAGTGAGGCTTGCGGTGGTCGGGTGGCGAGTAAAATAAAGCGGCCTCATGCAAATGTTAAACGGCATGAGTAAGCAGAGAAGTTTGTCAGAGCGGATTTAATCAAGGATCTTCTTGCAGGGTTTGCTGGAGGAAATTGAAACGACCAACCGGGGAGCCCAACGACTTGGACGTGGAGAGTGTGAGCAACACAAGCCAGTGTGTGTGCTCTTTAACAACAGAGCGTTATATTGACTCACCAGGTCTCTGCTGAGAATGAGGCCACTTCTCTCAATGAGATCCCTTTCTATCTGTACCTTCTACAAGTACTGTGAGATGCACACAGTATTCACCTCTTTTTTTTCCATATGAAACCAGCGAGTACCCAACTACTCGTTCATCAGGTAATAAGCGTACTCGAGCATTTCTTGACATTCTCATCCCTACCCCTTAGGATCTTTTTCATTCTTTCCTTCCCTTGCACTGATATTAGTGTCTGCTACATCTGCTCCACCTCAGTTCATTTCACCTAACACCTAAACAAGTATAGCTCTGTAAAGATGGCCTGCAGCTCTCAACACGGCTCTTGGTGCCGAGACTAAAATAACAAAACCCACGGGCCGTGACTGCAGACGGAACACGCCCTGCTTTAAAACGCAGAACACCACTGCAGAGGGAGAGCAAGGGAAGCTTTCTGGAGTGATGAAGGGACAACCTTATGAAACCGTTTATCGATCGTTTAGGGTGCAACAAAGATAAGTACTGAGGCCGATACAGGCTGAGTTAAATCAAAGAGAGTATACGTAATGTTAAAAAGTTTACGCCCTAATTACAGCTTCTATTATTGGTGTTTCGACTCTGTGGTTTTTCTGTATCTTACCAATAGCCACGAGTCGGCGTGTCAGCTCAATGGCCCGAGGTAGGTCACCCATTTGGTAAACTGAGTAGCTGAGGTAATCCAGAATGTCTGCCTTGGAAACCACAGCTTCCTCCCCAGCGTCCAGCTGCCTCAAGGCCTGCTGCAGCCACAGCACGGCGTGGTAATAGTCTGCTTCGTTGTAGGCGGTCTTTCCCATGTCGAAGCAGTCGTCCACTGTCAGCAGGGCGCTGGAGTGCATACCTGAGGAACGAGTTTTTTCTTTATTTAACAACTACTCAGTCATTTACTTTTTTTCCACTCTGTTTCTGCACATTTAGAAGAAGGGGCAGGTCCAGAGGAGAGCTGAAGCTTTGAGTGGTCTGCTTGAATCCCCCTTCATTACAGTGAGTTACAGCTTCTACCTTCAGGTGTTTTAGAGCTCCAGTGAGAAAAACTAGAAGACTCAGCATCATTTTATACATATTTCTTTTACTGTCTATTTTTTTTATTTTTTTACTTTGTTTAACAATTCCCGATGATGTTATCCTTGTGTTTATTGTTTCGTGTGTGCTCCTGCCGCAGAACAGATTTCCCCCTCGTGGGGCAATAAATAATCTGAATCGAGCTCATGAGTGTTTTTTGTCTTTGGCTCTTCCTCTCATTTGGCTGAATGAGGTTCGAAATCAGCTGCTCAGCATGTGCTTGATGCTTTTTGGTGTCTTGTGCTTCTCAACGTGGCACCACTGTACGTGCTGTTTCATGTTTGTTCCTCACTGCTACACCCCTGCCCTGCTTTGAAACAAACTCTTCCTTCGCTTCAGCCACGACTGTACGCTTCTGGTGTTTAGGTGTTGAAAAAGAGAGGCCAAAAGCAGAGAGCGCCCTCTGCTGGTAAAAAAAAACCACACACAAAACTCACAAACAAACTGCCAGCATTGAGTTGATTAGTCAGTAACCTGTACTGATTTTTTTAAATTGTGTTGCGAGGTATCATTGCATCCCTACTCGAGAGCATCTACAAGAAACATGACGATGATTGTGACTTTTTTAACGTCTGCTTACTTACACTTAGAACGTGTTAGATCAACACTGCAGCCCTAACTCCTGATGAAGGGAAGACTTGTTAACGTGACCTAATTCCACAAAAATGTCAGCTGTAAAAGGTCCAAAACTCAAAAGCTTATTTCATAAATTACACACACACACACACACACAAATACAAATACTCGCTGCACTCTGGTACCTGGCAGTTTTCCTCTAGAGAAAGCCTCAGAATCCAGTTGGTACGTGTCCTGCAGACGCATCAATGCTTTGGCTGCACCCGTCTCGTCCTCTTCATCCGGGAAGTATTGTCTGTGTGTGGACATGTTGGCTATGAAGCCTGGAGAAAAAAAAGTATGAAAAAAAGGAAAAAAAAAAAAAGTTGGGCATCATATCAACACATTACAGTCGCTAAAAGATTTGAGTCACAGCCGATTTTGCCATTAAGTTTACAAGATGTCACATTTAATTAATCCAAGGATTGCAACTAGCATGCGAAGGTCTCATCTAGACTCCTGAGGGTAAGAGCAGATCATTTCATTGGAAGTTTAGATGATTTGTTGTGTGCTATTCAGCACAGCCTTTAATTAGATAAATGACTGACACCAGTATGGACTGACTTTCAACGTTTTCTGTCTTGGACATGACATGTGAAAACCAGTACTGGCAAAGCCAACAGGGGAAAAAGGATCATGTTGTGTCTTTCTGTACCACCTCACTCATTCACTATGACCACGTGTACAGACTCCCTCGTTATTCATGCTTAATTTATCTGGCTGACGCAGATGTTCCCTCGACGTCTTTCAGCTCCAAACACGAAACACCACAGAAAAGAGAACACGGCCAAACTAAGCGGAGATAAGGAACATCTGTTGCTAAAACATGACGTCTGTTTTCTTTCCGTTCATTCCAGAGAAAGAGCTGAGAGCAGCTCTGCAGTCAAAGCTGTAATCACTCGTCTCATGCATTCTCTGGACTCCGTATTTGCAACTTGCTGCTCGTCCCGAGAGAAGCCTCGGAGAGAAAGTGGTGAATGATGCCATTCAGACCCATAATGAGATGTGAAGATTATTTTTTTTTTTTTTAAGAATGCGCTCGGTGTCGAACGAAAGGAAAGACTGAAGTCTAACGTGCAGATCGGTCCGATGCAGCAAAAACTAATGGAAAGATCTCATCAGGTTGAAGTTGATCAAAGCTGAGCTGTCACAGACGCAGCGCTTTAACTTTGCAGAGAAAGTCTGTACACACTCAGACGTAAAGCTGCATGTGGTAAAAACAACAACAACAACAACACTTTAAGATATGCAAGGAGTCCGATTTGTCATAAATTTAGCAACACTGAACCCTTTGGGGGCATTTTGCTCTGACGATGGAGTGCCACTGTTACATTATACTACTTTCCTTGGCGTACCGTCAGAGGGGGTCTGAAGCACCAGCGTCTCCAGCTCAGACCACTCCGTGTTGAGTCTCTTCATCAGCTTGTAGGCGTTCACCGGGTGCGCCAGGTAACCCTCAGGGTCAGAGGTGGACACCCTGGTCAGAGCGTCAAGTTTGTTGGCCCAGCTAAGAGACAGACGGAAAGACTGGTCGAGTGTTGGTTGAAGATTCTGTTACGAGTCTCGACATCGACTTATCCCCCAAAATGTTTTATTTATACAGCCCTTTACAACAATCCTTTCGGCGAACCAAAGTGCTTTACAACAAGTCAAAATAAAAAATAAAAAATCCAATAAAAACAAAATTGAATAAAAGAAAATGTCGAGCTGATGAAAGGTGTTAACTCTGAGTAATGCTCCTTGAGTTTTTACCAACTAATAATGAAAGGAATGTCAACTTTAACAAAAAGAACTGACTGATTGTTGGTGCAACTGCTGCTGGGCATTGGCCATAATAGAAACTAGTGGCTACATGTTAAATAATGTTGAGTGGTTAATAGCATACTCTTGTGTAGAATACTTATCTGAAAAGTACATTGTAATATTTAGATAAGTGTAGTGGTGTAAAAACAGAATGTTTCTCTCTTTTAAAGTAAAATATCTCAGGGGAATATTCAAGTAACAGAAAATCTATCGTAAAGGTAAAATGAACCTTTTGACAGTCGCAAGCTTTGTCTCCTCTGCTTCTATATATTCCCTGAGAGACTGGACCAACTCCTTTTCAGTGTAGATCAGGTCTGTCATCTGGCCTGCAGAGAGAAACAGAAATGTAACCAATGAGGTGTCAGGACCACCAACGTGTTCAACGTCTTCTTTCCCAGGTCACTAAAAACAGACTGAAAAGGAAGCTACAAAATCCTGTGCTCAGACATCAATTGAAATGCCAGAAGCATGTCGGTAAAGCAGAACACATTCATGCCAATGAATTTAACTGTTTCACTTACCAACAGGTGGCAGTAGTGTGCAAAACAATATAGAAATGTGCCCTCAAAAGGCAGGGAAGAAGAAGAAGAATGTGGCTGTGGATAGATTTAGAAAACCTTCTGCTGTCAACACACTGAGCGGACCTCAAGAACATCTAATGACTTTGGGTGAGTGACAATGAACGACATGATAACACTGTTTCAAAGTAGAGTCCACAGGGCACATGAGCTAGCTTGCCTGAGTTAGCGTTACTGAAGCTAAAGAGGCGGGACTTGGGTCACGATTCGTACATTAACAAATATCGATCAATGAATCATGGAAAGTCTATTCGAGACTGACGGTGCAGCAAAATCTGTAGACATCTAGAGTTCTCCATTAATGGATGCCTAACTACTAAGTTCCAGTCTATTTCTTGCAACAAGAAACACTTTTTTCAAAGCCTGAAATGAGGCACTTAAACGTAATTTAAACGTCTCCTAACCTATAGGGGACATTTTGATACTATACTTGTGTTTCGATCCATTTCCTGAATAGATGCACTTCTACAAAGACTTCAGAAGCTTTGAGTTAACACTCAGCATGCATCAGATTGGACACAATAATGATATGTTTTCAGTCGTCTGGGTTTAAAATACAGGTTGGAGAAAAGAGACATTCAGAGGAAACTCAGGCCGACAAAGCATCAAACAAAAAAAGAATTATCATGGCTGTTAGAACGTACTTATTGAAGTGAAGATCTCCGCCTGCGTTGTCCAGCAGCAGCAAACGAGCAGAGTCCAGAATTTAAAAGACAGAAAGGTCTTCATTCTGAGTCTTTCGGAAACCTGTAATGAAATCATAAAATCGCATCATTTCACGACGAGGAGACACAACCTGCTTTATTTTAATGATTCACTGCTTAAGACAAACAATGGCTCCTCCTTCATGAGACGACCCGATGAAACAAATGGGCAGTCTGTTGTTCCATCGAGGGAACAACGGACTGCCCAGTTAGCCTTTTTCACTTTCAGTCCATTGGAAATTAATTAGAAACCTGCAGCTCCCCCCCCCCCCTTTTTTTCTTTCATTGCATCCATGCTGTCCAATTGGCAACGCCTTTTAGTTTTATATGGGCAACTAACACTGCCATCGAGATCCGTTTCCATCGTGAACTTTTTCTCACCGTACTAATAAATAAAAGGTTGTGTTACCCTGACTCCGCACTGTGTTTCTGAACAGAGTTCAATGTGGGTCCAACAATATTCAAAGTTTCCAGTACGTTTCCTCTAAATAATGAGTCACTGATTCCTGTTGGGAGGCATGCTGTCATAGAAGCCCCGAAGTCCAGTTCTTCATAACGGGGGGGGAAAGAGGAGTTGAGGAGTTGAGCTGAATGTGATTATGTTTTTCAACGCTCTTAATCTTATGAATATTCCGTTTTTTTTATTGACTCTGTAAAGCGATTTGAACTGCTGTATGAACGATGCTCTACAAGTAAACGTGCCTTGCCTGGTCTTTCTTCGAAGTCGTCATCTTGCAAACAAAGCCATCCGAACACAATGTACCAGATGAAAAAGTGTCCGCACATGTTAAAAGGTAACATGAGCCGTTTTTTGGGGTTTTTTTTCATCGTCTTTGTTCTTCTGTAGAGCTCAACATGGCCACCATATGGCTGATGAAAAAACATATTCCTGACTAATGCCATGACTAAAGACAGACCACAGCGTAGCGCAGCTAAAGAACAGAGCATGCACTGCAGAGCTTTGCAAGGGATTCAAACGTACACAATCTCCAATCAAGTACACAACGGGCCATGTGCTTGAGATGCTGACAAGACAATTAAAGATTTACTCGGCTACGGCTGCACAGATTGATCATTAAAACAGTTTGTTGACTGTCAGAAAAGTAACCGACTAGATAATGAATTGAACTCAGTCGACCTGCATGCAAGATCATTATCACTCAACATTACGTTAACATGAACACTGGTCTTTCTAAGTACACGTTTTCATCTTGTTTTGTCCTTTACAGAAGTTGCTTTATTTTCTTCATATTTGTTTGTCTTGTTAAATCTATAGTACTTTCATTTAGCTGTCTGGACTTTAAGTGACTGCAAAGCAAACAGCAAAGAGAGCAGGCCTGTTAGTGATGTGTCACCTGGCACAGATTTGTTTAAGTGCAGCACTGAGACGACACTTTCTATGGGATGTTAGTTAGCAAGTCAAAACTCCTCCTGCTTTCACTGACGGGAGAGAGAGAGTAGCGCACATCCCTCCACAGTGACTGTCTGATGCCGCCTCTTGTCAAAAATAATGTACAAACACGTTCAAATCATAGCATACATGCCGACACGTGTGTTCCTCTGTATGCGTCACCCTCTTATCTTAAGGCTTAAAGAGAAAGATCTTCTTAACCACAAACCATCCCACTAATTGTTCAGGTAGTTCTAACTCAGGGGGGATTATAATTTAAAAAAAACAAAAACATTTCACTTACATGACACATGCTGACAAAGACGATGATTATCTGTTGTTGCCAAAATAAGTCATAACAAAGTAACTAGCATTGAACAGAGGCAGAGTTTGGGCCTTTACAACATTAAGATCAGACGTGAGCCTGAGCCATCGAAAAGGGGAGCGTTTTCACATCATGTGCTTAAAAAGGAGAAATTCCTCGAACTAAACAAACACTGAAGATGAAGAATTCAGGCGAATGGATCCTTTATTCTTAAACAGGTAAACGTCAATAGAACATTAGTGCAGGGCTGTGAAGTGGCTTAGAAACTCTCTGCAAGTCACTGTGAACGACAGCCTCCCCGCACGTTCGACTCATGCGTGCTTTGAGTTCTGAGTTCTTAAAGGAGCTTTAATTCTTGCCTGATGAATCCTTGTTTCATTTATCAGTAAAAAAATAAAAGAAAGAAAAAAACAAAAGTGCACAAACATTCGAACATTGATTGTAACCAACAATTTCGGTTGAGTAGAAAAGACAAGTTTTTATTGAAGCCACTTTAAGACTTGTCGATTATAGTCTTTCTGCTGGAATGTACCACATTCTGGGTGTAAGTATACAGGCCAAGTTTTTTAGAATGGACTCAAATGCCCTACAAAAACATATTTGGTGTTACTTGTTGTTCTTGTCAACACTGTAAAAGTTCCACGTGGTGTCTCCTGCACCGTGTGGGAAAGCTGTCCTGACTTGTCCGCCAGCGGTCGATACTCCACACACGTGAAAATCCAGAACCTTCATCAAACACCACACCGATCCCCCACTATGTGACTGAATGAATTCAAGCTTCCTTTGACCAATGATCTCAGTCTGTCCAGCGAAAATCCTTCCACATTGTACACAAACTTAACACAAAGATTTGTGTGTCTCCGCCTGTAACTTTATGGGGTTTTTTGGGGGGTTTTTTCTACTGCCCGTCTTGGCCGGGTCTCCCGTGGAAAGGAGGTTTTTGATCTCAATGGGACCAACCTGGTTAAATAAAATAAAAAAAATAAACAAAATGCATCAACAAAATGGGGGGAAAAAAATCGGAATCGTTTCGCAACACCTACGTGACGAAAAGACTGAACACATTTGTCAGGCATGCATGATCATTGGAATCAGTTAGCTGGAGTCCACATGGACATTCCAGAACCACGAGAACAGTGCTTAAGCATCGCTTGAATTATCTGTGATTGCCAAACCACTGAGGCATTCAAGGCATCAATAAACTAGAATGCACCAACATGCATTGCAACTGCGCTGTATAATCCTGAAAGCGATTATATAGCGCACTATAAAGACGCCTAGAATCTCAGTGAAAGATCCTCCTGCAGTAATTCACCTCCCGACGTGCCACCAAGGAGAGCTTAATGGTTTATTTAAGGCGTGCCAGCCCAAATAATAACAACCACAGCCCTGAACTACTGAAGAAAAAAAAAAAATGAAAGGACTGATTCCCTCTTCTTGTCATTTACAGCCCAAGTGATTACTCAGCCCAAACACACTCTTGCCTGTAGTTGCAGGCTGTAACACCATGGCACATTCCTGGAAAGAGGCCATTTGCGTTAACTAAGCCAACGTTCCTGAATCTTTCTGACCCCCCCCCTGGCATTTCTGTCAAATGTAGGAAACAGCACTGATGGGGGGGGGGGGGGGGGGGCATGACAGAGATATAATATACGACAGGGTCAGAAGAGGACAAGACATGGCAGCTGTATTTTCAACCTAAGCTTGTCTTCAATCTTAATAGACTAAAAACACAACACTGTTTACGATGTTTCAAATTCTGCTGTCGTCTTTGCAGCCGTTTAATTCAACTTTGCAAGTTTGCACCCTTATTCTGTGTTGTAGCACTTTTTTTTTTTGCCTGGATACGATGACTACAAAACACAGGAACTTGTCTCTAGCCAGCTGGCTTCGAGTGTATCCAGACTTTTGCATTTTGGAGGTGCGGCTCCGTGGAGGAGATAAGAAAGCCAAGCAACATTCTCTCTGGCAGAGGAGTCGGGATCCAAGGTCTGCAGCGGGGCAGCTTGTCTTTGGAGCAAACTTTTACGAAGACAGTCCACTTTGAAGCTGTTGGAGCTGTTCTTGTTCTCCTTTTTTTCTTTTTTTCCCTGCTGGAGCTCACTCAGCAACATATCCGACGAGAGAAAAAAGAAAAAAAAAAAAGCTGGCAGGTCTTGCTACAGTTGTCTGAGGTCACACAAGTGCCAGTTGGGGAAGTTATTCAAATATATCGTTTTTTCTACCACATAGAAGGAATTAAAACAAATGTCCTAATAACTGAATGCATCCATTACTGAGGAATAAACAAAAACTTGCTGATCTTCCAGACAGTTAGAAAAATGTATTTGACAAGACGACAGCAATCGTCAAGACAACCGAAGGAATCGGTGAACATTGTTGCAAATGACCCATTCAAAACGTTCAATAATGATGGGACGGGTTTTACACACCAAGGTTTCCTGTCACAATCCCTTAAACAGAATGTATTCAAAAAGGAGTCGGAGACATATTCAAACAAAGGAGATTAGAATAAAGGAAACAAGGGCAAAGAGGAGGCGGCTGCTGTCAACTGAAGAAAGAAAATAGAAAAAGCTTGATCTGCAACACCAAACATTTATAATGATCCAACAGCTAACATGTTGGCAAAAGATTGTGCACCTTTCAGTCACTCCAAGAGTAAATATGGAAGAAATGCAAAAATCCGAGAACTGATTAAGCCATTTTAAACTTCTTAAAACAAGTTGTAGTAAACTGTCGACTCTCTCTGAACACTGGATTCCTGCATTTTGATCAAACTGTTAGGGATTATAACACAGCTGCTTCTTCATCAAAAAATGTAGCTGGAGAGCTGGAATGCATAAGATAAGATAGGCACCATGCTTGCAAACTTTTCCCATCTGCACAAGGAAAGAAAAGCAGTGGATGATGCTTAACAGGTTTTTCTTTTTTCTGGCTGATGTTTATCAGTTAGCAGTTCTAGCATGCACCAATGTAAGCACAGCTGGCATAGACAAAATACACACACGATGCTAACACACACACACACACACAGGGTGTTACATAGCATAATTCTGCACACAGTGTATGTGCACACAGTATCCACAGGCAGTGAACATGCACAGACAACCCCTGCCTGTCGCTTGAGGAGCTTTAACTCTGCACACTTGTAAAGAAACAATTTGAAATTCAGACTTGAAACTTGTCATTACTGCTGCCCTGTGCCTTTCAGTGAACACGTATACGCTAAAACATGGAGGAGAAAAAAAAAAGAAGCTCCTCTTCAAGTTCACACAGCCTAGATGAAACTAAAAGGGTTTCATATTCAAGCTTACGCAGCATCAGATTCACTTTAAACACAGGTCACCCCTTGGTTAGGTCAAACGAAGAGCAGACCGTCACTTTCGCTCTACAGCCCAGGAGAAGTGAAAAAGAAACAAACAAAATGTACTTTTCACATTCGAGACTCTCCCTAACCAGAGAAAACGGAAACAAGCATTTCCTTCATAATCAAGTCTTTCCAGAAACAAGACATGTCATCTTTGGTTTTGTTTATTCTTAGCAAATCTCTCTTGATATAAGTCTTTGCTGATTTTGAATGAGAATATAAATCTCTCCAGATGAAAAGGCTAAAGCTGTTTTTTTCAAGTCAAAGTCCAAGATTTCTGCTGACCACGTGTGGGAGTCATTTATGGAAATTCTGTTCCAGATGCAACAAGAGCTAATGCAAAACATGGAGCTGAAATTACAACTAAAAATAGGCTTCATTTTTTTTTACCCATAGAGGGAGGACCATTAAACCCTCCCTAAATGTTCTCCCCTGCATCTGTGTATGACTAAACATCACAACGTGGCATGCTAGACTATCGATGTGTGGCAAACGGGTAAATCTGCCTGTTCGAAGGCCTTCTGCTGCATACCAAAGAGTAAATCTTTATTTGGTGCAACATGTTGAAACCATTTTTCTTTTCGCCTAAGGAGACAGCCAGGGTCAGAGTTGAATGCGTTTGTTTTCATCATATCAGATCATATGGACATGAACACTGAGACACATGTCCAATCTGTGCTTGAGTACACAACATCCAAAAGCCTTTTATGGTACGTAAACACTGAAGGCAAATAATGCATGCAAACGAGATTTACCTGTTAAAGAGGAGGTCGGCTCGCAGCTCTATGTTTTAGCTTTCTTCAGCAGAGTATCATCCTTTCAGTCATCCGCCTCTTAGCACAATTCCATCTGACAGATTTATGGCATCCCCTCCATTTGTTGCACTCCATTTTATACACTTTTCAATGGCTGCCCGATCCAATTATTGCCATCATGTTAAATATCAGTGGCTGCGGGGCAACCTAACAACAGCCTCTATAACCCTTCATACATGTGAATGAACATAAAGTGACATTGTAAGTATGATGTACAAACTCATGAACCTTTTGTTGTGTATAATGGCCATTCAATAAGAAGGGTTTGCATCGCATCTACCAACATTCAGGATTTAGATGTTACTGAAGCACACAGACGTACACGCACGCGCAAACAGACAGAGACACACACACACACACACACACACACACACACTTTTAATCTAATAACTACGAGCAGTATCGTAAAAAAAAGGTGCATAAAATATGTACACTTTTCTCTGCTGTTTTTTTCACACATTTATCATCTCCAGCTGGTAAGCAGCCCCCTCGGTGACGTCACCGCAACACAGTTGTTTCTAGAAATTCCCAGCACTTCGCCCGTTCGGGTCATTTCTATGTCTTGCAGCCTGTTTTATCTGTTTACTGTCTCAACATTAAACAAACCCGTGTGCCTTTTTACTTTAAAAAAAAAAAAAAAGGTGTGATAAATGTAGTCTCACGTAACCGCCACCGTCTGAGATGCTCTGTCACTAAAGTTCGCGCAAAGGTTAAAACTTTCTCCCCTTTCCGTTCGCCGCGCGACATTGTAATCCACCGTCGTTGTCCATTCTTATGTTACACTTCAACCAACATGTCGGAAATAAACACACCGCACGAAAAGGGCACTCGCTGCCGCTCTACCTTCTAGTAGCCTATCACAAGGTTTCCAGTGTCCTGTAACACATTTTTTTCACAGCGAAGAAAACCTGTTGAACCCAGTTATTGACAACCATCCCAACATGTTCTGTAAGCCCCGCTAGCTCAGCGGTTCAGCAAACCTTCAGGGCTGGAAAAGGAGGGATGAGTGGGTACATGTGCAATATTTAATGTTATCTTACCTTTATCCTCTTGAATTTCTATAAGTCACGTCACACGTCAGTACGAGCACGCAGTTTCACTTGGCACCCCCCGGGTTGTGAGCAGGACAGAGGGGTTCAGTCGCTGCCACGTACAGAACCTCCCAGAGGAGTAACCGTAATACTCATAATACAGGCACAGGGACATTCTTCCTCAAGCTAATAAACGTGCGCGTCGTAAACCCTGACTCCTGAGCTTTATGTTTGACTATCGATTTCTTGTTTTCAGTTGGGGAAACTCTGCAGGAGTTGTAGTTTCAATCGACTTTAACTTGGTTTTGTTGTCAAGAGTTTCCCAACATGTCACTTCCAGAAAATGTTCAATTTGAGCATACACGCATCTAAATCTGTTAACTCTCTTAGTTGTCACACAGAAAACATTCGAGATATACTCTGCATTTAATGGTCCTATTGCATTTGGAAATGCAAAAAGGAAGCATGTACTGTACTTAGTAGCCTATGGAATGGATTCAGGACATCAACATTTTCCCCTTCTACTCTAATCTTTAATGATGTTTACGGTAGTGTAAATCCATGCAATCCGTCACGTTTACAGTTTGGATCTGGGTTTACAGGGCTTGTTCTGGAATGATTTGGAAAAACATTTGAACATGGCTTTTCAATTACCCGCTGTTCTTGAAGTCGTTGCTTTTCTGTTTCTGTGTCCTTCCAGTCTCTGAAGTAATAAGAGAGAGGGGTTTATTTGACATCTTTAAAATGGATCAGAGCTGAGGGTCTGTTTAATGCATTGTAATTTAAATCAACTAGTTGGAACACAAGGGGGCCGTATTGTTTTGCTTAAATAGAGTAACATGTTGCTGCCTATGTGGCAATAGGAGGTCCATCTGATGAAACATTCCTTGTGATTACAGTTTTCTACCACCCAGGCCGACTGCATCATCTCTGTGATGGAGAGCATGTTACTCTTATAATCAAATAGCAATTCTCAACACAATCTCAAAAAACATTTTATTACATTTTTCTAAGAGTTTGTTAAACAATAATAATAATAATAATAAAAATAATATATAATAATAACTAATTAATTTTTTATAATTATATCATATTGTTTTTGTAATGAAATAACGTTCATTTTAAATATTATATGTTGATTTGGTTTTTGATTAATAGTGAATGCATGGATTTATACTGCTGAATGAGTCATGCAAGGTGACGCACGTCTCTATAGAGTTTGACCAGCAGATGTCCCCATGGGTCAACTAAATAACCCACACAGGACTCACAAAAAATAACAATGTATTTGTCTGTTTCACATAAACATTGCAAACTTGTTTTACTTAGATTTACTATGCATTATTATATCAATACATACAAACCACAATATTGTTGCCTATACTTACTTTACTTTTTATGTTTAGGGTCTTAACTCTTGAACACTAACAACTCCAAACATATTAATAGTGTAACAAAGTTTTTTTTGAGGACTACATATAAACACGCTGTTAACAGGTTTCTAATATATTTTTTAAAATATTTGGTTGCAGGAGCAATGCTATATTTTCAGAATTTGTCACGGGATGAAATGGAGGAAAGACAGCTTCAGCTTTTCACTAAATTTGATCTAATGAAGTCAGAAGAAGATAGTCTAAAAATTCAAAGGTCCTGTTTAATGTGCTCTGTGCTTTGAAAAGGGAAAAAAG
This sequence comes from Symphodus melops, assembly GCF_947650265.1. NCBI lineage: Eukaryota > Metazoa > Chordata > Actinopteri > Labriformes > Labridae > Symphodus > Symphodus melops. Next base: position 16,341,441 of record NC_136701.1, read on the forward strand.
CTCAATTCAATTATGAAATAATTTCAAAATGTAGATGTACTAAAACATGTTGTTTCCATGTCATTTTAAACCACTGATTCCAAACGCTATGGCTGCACTATCTGTTGATGACCACTAAGTGTCAGCAGTACGCTATTGAATGGATACAAGATGAACATTATCAATTATTTCTGTTAAATATGTGACTGTTTTTCCTCTAAAAACACAGTTCTGGAGGATACACCAGTGTACATTTTTTGACAGTGGCTTTTTTTTCTTCTGTCCTTTGAATTTGTTTTTATACTGTACATCAAAATACTTAGTTGGGAAACTGAAAATCATTCTAATAAACCAGTTCTAAATTACCATTAGTAATGGTAATTCAACTGTTGCCACAAGTGAAGCTTTGATCTGTAACTTACTCATGATGGAGTAATGTTTGGTCTTTGTAGATAGAGAGACAGGTATTTTACCTGCTTTTTGTAAAGTGTTTTGAGATCAAATTAGTACTATACAAATATTGATGGATTATTGGATTGATTGTTCTAATCTAGAATATCATAACAAAAGTGTGGGTGACCACAAGTCTTCTTAATGCTATTTAAGTTTTGGTCAAAAGGTGTCACTCTTTGCTCATTTCCTGTTTAAAGGAGACAGCGATGATTTAAAATTAAACTATAATGAGTCCAAGTAAGATTATGTTTTACATTTTGAAATTAAATATAGCTTTTCTGCTGTTGCTTTTACCTTGAATACAGCAATAATGTGGAGTATTGATTCCTATGATAAATCTGGTCTTGTTGACACAACAGGGTGTTTGTGTTCTTATCTAAAGAGAAAAGTAGTTTGTTTGTAAGGCTGACAAGGTTGAGGAAGATTACACTGATCATCAGGTAATTTTCACGCCTCAGCAGAAGCTTTGTACTGGAAAAAAGGGCTGTGAAAACATTATTTAGTGGTTACATTCAGGGAACTGAATGTCTGGTATGTCACACAGAAACCAATCAGAGAGTAGAAAATAAAGGAAGGTTGAGGAATGTGTCAAACGTCTTTGATGTAATGTCAGAGTTATTGTTACATGTTGGAGACATTGTTTTATGAGTGTGACATCAGTGCACAAAATATGTTTTGTGCCTCTGTCAGGAGTCAGAGGCATCACGTTTTCAGAGTGAGGCATGACGACAAAAATGACTACAGAAACTACTTGCACCCATTCATTTAACTAAGGTTAAAACCTTCCAGATGTTTGGAGTGCTTCCTTATGTTAGGCCTCGTCCTGTGCCTGGCTCTGGCTGGTAAATAGAGTATTAGAAAGGTCATGAGGTCAAATATGCCCTCTTGTTTTGCTGGAAAGATTTAGAGAGGACACACTTACCAGAGACAGTGTAGTACATGTGTATGAGAGCTGGTATGTAGGTCTTTCTGACCTTTTTTTATGGATCAGAATGATTTAAACACACAGCGTACATTTGGGGTATCAGACACTTCAAACTAACCTCACCACCTAAGCTTAAGCATTTGTTGGGACCTCTGATATTTAGTTTTTGACCTAAAATACAGCTCTTAAAACATGTGATGCTAGTTGGGATGTTTTTTTGTATTTTTTTCTAATGGCATTGATTGATAAGATAACAGGCTGCAACTTTTTAAACACCTTACAATGGGACTCTGGATTACAAAAGTCCTGACAAAATGTGCTTTATTACTAAGTTGAGATGTTGACCACTTAAATATTTGAGAACTTCAACCCATATGGAGGACAGACTCAACTCAGGGCACAATTAGACAGCTCAATTAACAGCTTACAGTTTTTAGCAGAGCCATTCAGCAAAAATTCTCACTAGCACGCTTTGAGCGCTCTGGTTAATATAATGGATTTACTGAAAAGATTCTTCGCAAAACATTTAATTGAAGACTGATTTAGACTCCAAAATTAGACTTTTGCATGGTCGCAGTCTATGGTGCAGCAATCCAAAGGTATAGCTTTTTTGACTTAGTCAAGGTTCTGCATTGCATTTTTCTAACCTGGGCAGATATCAACAACATATTGATGTGCAAGTAATAAAGTACATTTAACGCACCATCATTTCAGAGTTTTGTTTTTCTGTTGGTATTTCAGGTTTTGTGTGTGATCCAACCTAAGATCCATCAATTGCTGTGGACAATAAAGCAGGAAAAATTTTGTAAGCCATGTTTTTTTCGGTGTGTGTGTCTGTGTGTGCACGCATATGTATGTGTGTGTGTGTGTGTGTGTCTGTGACTCCAGCGCAGACTAATGACTCACGGCTGGCTCAGTACCTGAGGATTGGATTACATGAGCTGTCTGTCAGCGCAGACAAAATGAGCCCCCTCAGGACAGAATAGACAAAGTGTTGTTCACACTGCACCGATGTCAAGTACTATTTAGAGGTAATCCTTCATGTTTGTTTTAGGGAGGTTGGACTACAAATGGGTGATTTTTTGACACCGGACACCTTCAAATCACAGGAATGTACTGTGATGTTTTTTTGTGTATTGGTGTGGTCCTAACAACTAACAGACAGAGTGAATTATGTATATTTTCTACACACACTTACTGTGTTCAGGGTCACAGGAGGCTCATCTGGTTGAGAGCTACACCCTGGATAACCTGTCATAGGGTTGACAGAGACAAAGAGACAGGTTGTCCGTCTGTCCTCACACTCATGGGCAACTTGAACTCAATCATTTATCTCGCGTTCACCTTTCTCTGGGGGGGCTAATTGTCTGTGGACTCTGAAGACCACTGAGTCACTATCCCTTTGATGTCCTATAGGAGGAGTCTTTCAGCTAGGATGAATAAGCCTGAACTTTGTTATGATTTTTCTTTGTGAGAAGCAAATAAAAACATTAGCGATAAAACTCATTTTTTTGGCATTGTCATATTTTTATGCCTGTAACTGTTGCCAGATGCTCAGAACCAGAAGAAGGAATTTAAAGCACTCTGCTGAATCAGCCTTTACAAATTTTCCACAGTAAAGCTTAACTGTAACGGATATGTTTAACTGCTAGCATGAGGAATTTTGCTGGAGATTATTAATGTATTAAGTGTGATTAAGTGTGAAGTATCACTTTTTCCACACAGGCCACTCAGTTCTACACAGTAGCTTTTAGCCTGATACGAATCAAAACCACTCACAGCTTTCGACTTCTGCCAATAATAAATCAGAAACGATAATGATTGCTGTACAAAAAAAGTCTCGTTGATTCGGTAACACAGAAAAGTCTCCTTAACATGTCATTTCAGACAGTACTGTAAAGATATATCTTTAAACTATAGGGGGTGATCAAGCCTTTTATATTGCAGCTCCGTCACTTTGGAATCGATTACCTTTTAATATAAGATCTGCTGCCACAACTGAGCAGTTTAAGTAATCTTTAAAAACCCATTTATTTTCTTTGGCTTTTACCTTGAGTTGAGTGTCTTATCCCAGTGGCAGTGTCCACTAGAGCTTTGCTATTCTTTAGTGTTTTCATTTACTTTTAATTTTTGCTTTTACATGTCTTTATGATAACTTTCAAGTGCGGGAATTACCCCCAAATATAAATAAGTCAAGGATCAGGATAGTTACTGTGCAACTACTACTATTGTTTATAATGTTAACTCTTCAACACAGCATCCCCCTCTTTCTTTTATTGTGTGTACAAGCATGTAAGTGCATGTGTGTTAGTGAGTGATTGTGCGGAAGCGTATCTGTTTGCACACACCTTATTTGACCAAAGGCTGCTGTCACTGAAGCATTATCCTACCATTCAACGTATCGGTGAGTTACGGCTTAACTAATATTGACACAGCTCTTTCTAGTGAAAGAGCAGGCAGCTCAGGCAGATGCACAAACAGGTCACAGCCTATTATGGTTGTGAAATACAGAAGGAAGGATGCACGTGTAAGGGTTGTCCCTGACCTGCCAGAACTGGGCTAATCATTCTTCTTAAGGAAACTTAGTGACTTGGAACATGGCCTCGGTATTGGTGTGATAAAATAAATTCAGAACATTTTTACGTTTGTGCAGAAAGGTTTATTTAAAGTCTGGCTAGCAACCTGAGCACCAAGAAAAGAAATCAAGTGAAGAGTTATGTACTCTTAGCATTGCACTTGTTTGCCAATATCTGATTTTGTCATTAAAGGCCTTGAAAATGGGAGGTGGATTACTTCTGATGAGAAATCTGTCTTGGGCTCTTTCCCATTCGACATCATTCACATTAAACATAAAAAAATGAACATCATAAATAAATAAATAACATCAGAATCTTAAAATAGCATTGCAAAAACGCAAAACAGAAATTAGAGTCCTGCTTTTTCACAATTTAAAAGTTTTTCAGACACAGGGATGACTGAATCTTTAAACATGTTTGGTCTAAAGTGGAGACCTCTGAACCTCTTAGCAGAGGACGGCAGCTCCTACTCTGAATAACACATGATGGGTTACAAACAGTCCTATTGCCTTCAAGTAATACTGTAGGTTCAGAAACAAACTGCAGGAATGTGTGATGTTAACTTCCCATACATGATGGCAATCAGATCAGTTTGGTTTAACAACAACTGCACAGACAGGTTGAACAAAAAATATTGTGATACCATGCCTGATATGGCTCTCTGACGGCCCAATTAAAAAAGAAACATTCAGTTTTTTTACAACCTTAAACTTAAACCTTGTTTTACGAACTCTTAGCCGACTTAAGGAATGTATCTACTACAAAGACTGTTTCCATGTGTGTTCCAGGTCAGGGCATTGTCATTAGAAACACCAGGTTATTTATATGAGGAGACATGTTTGACTGTTTGATTGTGGTTGACGAAAGGCCCCATGGGGGTCAAACACCATCCCCTCTGTCTTATTGACATTCAGGATAAGACGGTTGTCCTTCTTAAATTGTGTAATAACTCTTATAAGATATGTTGTTTCAGACTAAGTTATTTGCGATTCATAAATTAAAGAGGGTTAAAACAGACGACGACTGAGGATCCATTTAGCGAATACATTTTTGTCCTTCGTGCTGAAGGGTTCACTGTCCTGGGTCACTGAAAGGTCTTCTCCACCAATACGTCATCTATTATGATCTGTAACAGAGTGAAACCAACACACCTTCTCCAGAAACTCCCTCTTAGGTACTTCATAAGAGGAAAAAAACAAGAGTTTTCACTGCAGGGAAGGCTACTCCAGAGAACTGATAAAAACACAACCCTGAGAGGCTGTGTCTCCAGAGACAGCAGCTTCTGCTCCTGAGAAAGTGTCTCCCTCTCCTGTTGTGGACGTCATGCCGCAAAAGGACTGGAAACCTTCCTCCTTTCTGCTGTTTCAGAAGTTCCCACAGCAATAAAAGACACAAATGAGGAAGGCAGATTAGCAAACTTGGTGGTGAGACGAATCCAGTCCCTTGACTTACTTGGCTTTTTTACCTTGCTGTTTCTCTCATCCTTTTTCTTCAAAATGTATTTAAGTCCATTGTGGTCATCTTTCCTTGAATAGCAAATGTGAGAACTACCAAGATTTATGAAGCCCTCTCTGTGAGTTTTGGGCAACACAACCAAACCTGACTCACAGCTTGGCAGTCAGGAAGAAGGTCAAATCATCTAAATTATGAGCCAACCAAATCCACAAAAACATCGTTGAGTGACCTTGGGTTAGTCTTGCTGCTGCTGGTTGTCAAATCACTTTGACATTTAGAGCACTTTGTTCGTAAAGGGTGGATGACTGGTAACAGCTCAGAGAAGGCAGAGAAAAACACACTCCCTACAGACATGTGCTGAAGCAATCACAGAGCAGAGGGAGGCTGACAATTCAAGATAGAGAGAGAGAGAGAGAGAGAGAAAGCAGGGGAGAGGGGGCATGCAGACCCCAAAGTCCTCCTCACATTTTATACTGAATCACGTGAGTCTAAAAGCCGATCCGACTAAAACCACAGCCTGTTCAAGGAAGTTAGACCGATTCCCAAGAGAACAAGCACGGGCGCAAAAAGAGAAAAAAGAAACTGGAACTGACCCAATCAGATATGACCTAAAGATTCAGTTAGTTATATTCTTGGTACTTTCTTTTACTTACATATTAAGGTCTAAAAAAAACCCTTAAAGCAAAACTGAAAATAACACATCTATCTGTAGAAAAAATTTTTTTCCAAGGAAAAGATTTTAATCTTATCCCGACCAGACATGATGTCACAGCCATCAGCAGAAGCTAAATCTAAGTAGCTTTAAAAATAAACCCCAAATGGCAAATGTTAGTACACCTGTAATTCAGTTAGGTCTTCAAGGAAGCGGGAGGGGAGATTCAATTACATGATTATGTCTCTGTAGGAGCTTGGTCAGTCACTGCTTGGGCCCACAGTTGGCTGATTGTTTCCAACTGAAAGTTTCCTGGATATTTAAAGTCTGTGTGGGTGGCTTTTTTTGTTTGTCCATGTCTATTTGTGTCCTTGTTGTTCTGATGCACATTACAACACATACAATTTACTTAAATTAAATTAATGTCAACACTTCTCAGATCAATTTGACTGCACTGGGGCTGACGTTTAAATGAAAATGTTTTTGAAGATAAATCTGGTGTTATAATGTGGCAGGTGCTTAACTTAAACTCAGATGACCATGTTTCATTTTCCTTCCTTTTACTTTTTTACTTTCTTTAAGTCTTGAACATTCGGCTGAAAACTGTTAAAAAGTCTGTTTGTTATCATAGTAGAGAGACTAGATAGATAGATAGATAGATAGATAGATAGATAGATAGATAGATAGATAGATAGATAGATAGATAGATAGATAGATAGATTGCAGTTTCAAAAAAGTTTGGCCAGTAATTCTCTCTGATATATAAATCAGTCAAACCTTAAGTCCCTGCCATAAAAACTTTGTCTCAAAGAGTAATAAACTCCACGATGGTCCCTGAGAGGAATACGCAGCATAAAAGAGAAGCATCACGTGATGGTCTGGAAGTCATCAGACAAACAAGGTTAAAGTCGACCCCTTTTGCTCTCTCTAAAGCTACTGAAGTCCCTGAAGACCCCGAGAGGCTGTTAACAGGTTCATAAGCATTCCTCAGAGATGTCTTGGAAATGTTCAGCTCCCATCATCCTAAAAACACGCACATTCACACACGCACACACGCTAGCACGCACGAAACCTGAAGCCACAGACTGGCTTTCATTTGGACTATTTTGTGTTAAAGACCTTGTTGGATTTGATTGGACTAATCACTCCATAAATGTCGCTTAAAACACATTTTACGGCAGCTAAAAGAACAAGCTGTAGTAAATTGATATTTTCCAACCCCACAACAGAGAGAGAAGATACATTTGTGCCTGTGCCTTATTTGTGTGTGGTTAAAACCATAATATACTTTGCGGTATTTATTTATTTTGTGACTCATGTGCAATATATGTTTATCTTACGCAAACTTCTTGATTGATTATATTTAGATATAGGAAAATGATAATATTCCAATTTCCAAGTCTTATAGGTGAAAACTTCTTTGACTTTTCTTGTTACTTTATTCTGTTTCAAGGGAGCTTTCTTGAGCTTCTATATTTCGTTGCTTAGACGCTCAAACATGTTTCATACACGTTGTTTTTTTTTTCTTTTTCAAGTGAGCTCCTCCCTGTCCAACTGTTAGGTCTGCCACCACGTTGGGCGAAAAGAGGCAGCCCCACTCTCACATGTGCTTTGTCTTTAAGCATAGTTGGGAAAGTATTGTGGAAAGAGCACAACTGAAGGAGAACCAAACCAAAACCGAAAAAGATTTACTTTGTTCTACAAAGACAAAAAGATAAGACTGAGTAATACTTTGAAATGCAACACGAGTTGAAATAGAAAACAGAATCCTGTTTTCAGATATTTATTAGCACTTGTCTGCTGCTCTCACTGCCTCACAGAAACCTAAAAGTTAAACAGGAGGGGCAGGGCAAGTGTGGAGACTGTGTCTGAAGAGTGGAAGAGAGGCTCTCAAAGTCGCATAGTAAGCTATCAGGGAAAACAGTTAATAAGGGAACTTGTAAACAAACAGATTTTTTTCCTTCACCCCTGATAAAATTGGAGGTGTGTCACACATTTAGATACGGTGTAGTTAAAGGGTAAGAGTTTGTATACTGCATACATAGCCTGGTTAAGTTCAGCTGATGTTTTCAGCGCAAAGAGAGGAGGAGAGGTAAACAAGCTCTCAAGAAATCAAACAAAAGCCAGACATCGGGTAATTTCCTGACTGTGTTTGAGTGGAAGACTCTAAGTGTGTGTGTTTGTGTGTGCTTGTGTGTGTTTCACGTTAGGTAGACCCGTTTATGTCTTACTCTCACCAGTGCTGTTTGACATTCCTGTAAAGGGTTGGACCAAAGTATTTAAAGAGGATGAATAGAGGAAGGGAAGGAGGGACAAGAGGGACAGATAATTAAAAAGAAAAGGAATATGTTTATCCAAGCATATTGAAAAAAAAATAGTTTGACTTCTGTCTGTCTTTCTGTCTGTCACCTGATACTTTTTAATGGGAGACCAAAAGTTGTTATCCATGCTATTACATTCTTTCCAATGACCAGAGTGCAGAGTCTGTCTTCTTGTCTGTGTACTTTACCCCCTGTTTGCTTGAGTGTGGGGTGGAGATGTCTTTAAAAGCAGGTGCTTCAGAAGTGTTTGTACATTCCAAGCTCCAGTCCTCCTCATAGAGGACGACAGTTATTCCAAGGAATACACTTCTGGACTAACAGCGCTAGTGACTTTTAAATGGACCCAAACTTCAGCAACAACAAATATATCTTTAAAAATTTCATATACAGCTTGGGATATTCACGTGAAATCAACAAAATTAATAAACTATTTGAATTTTATTTTAAGTTGTTGATACAATTTGACAAACAGACTTGTTCAACAACATGGCTAATGCTTTGTTTTTTGTTTAAATCTCACTTATTGTTGTGTGTTTATATCTGAAATTGTGATGTCCAGGCAGTTAAATTGAGATAAAGTACAAACTTAGTCCTGCTGATCATAACATGGGGTTTTCATAGTCATCAAAACTCAAATACTCACGAAGAACAAGTTTCATAACACATAAAAGTAAGACAATACAGCATGCATATCAATGAGATCACATTTGCTGATATTTGCTGACACTAGTGGCCCGATCCACATTAAGCCCTCCAAACTAAAATATTATTTTTGTCTGACAACGAAAGTATTCATGCAAGACTTTAGTTTGTTTTATTGCATGAATAAATAACGTAAAATCCCCCACAAAATCTTCTCTGCCTCTTTTCTGTCCGATTTTTTGTAGAGCAGCCAACATCTGCTGAACAACATGCGAGCTGACCAAGTTATTATTTAATGTCCATTCCTGATTTCTGTGGTCTACCACAATGTGTTTAAATACGGCCACACTCACAATAGAGTTGAACTCCTTTTGACTAATTTATTATTTATTTAAATATTAAAAGAAATAAGCCATCTGGTCGGTTGAGAAAAAAAACAGACACAAGATCAAGTTAAAGTGGCATTCCACAAGGCCCAGGCCCAGATAAATTAAATAGAATTAGAAAACTCAAGTAAAAACCGTTCTTCTATCAGATAGCATGCATGGTTTTAGGCAGCCCTGCTCTTGGATTTGCTCTTTGAACACAATATATTCCAGGATATATACACAATATATTGACCTCAAACTTGAAGCTTTAATATGCTAACCCTTTCACCACCTTATTTGGGAGCCACAACTGATCATATTTGTACAAATAAAGTTAAGCTGGAAGGAGTAAGGAGGTTCTGTGCTGTTTAATAATTAGCTGGGAATTATTGGCTGGTGAAATTAATTACTCAAGAGTATACAGTATGTAAGCAGTCAACAAAAGAGATAATATAAGTTTATTTAAAAGGGGACTGTGAAATTTCATAAAACACGTGATTACACATGGTTTAAAAAAAAAAAGCCAGAATTAGTCAGAAAGCTAGTTTTCATCTGTAGTCCCCTGGCCATGATGGGAAAAGGCAATAAAAAATCAGAGACTTCTAAAGCTGTCTCTGAGTGAAGCAGGTAAACGTGATTTTTTTTAGGGGTGTCAAAGACTTAAACATTTAAAATACAAAGTAGGAGATATTCCTTAAAGACTTTCCATCCTTATCATCAATGTTACTTTGATTGCAGCTATAAATGACTAAATCATGAAATCAAGTAAAAACATGGGTCATTCATACATTTTCTGAAAACTTTCACAACTAATAGATCCACCTGATTTTTGGAGGCAACAGGGCAGTTTTAGCAACCTTCCCATCTACGTCCACTACCTTTTACTTTCTGTGCAATTCTGCTTTCCTACTTTGATATAAAATGTGTATTGCTGCTGATCCTGAGCTCAGAATCTATTGCCATTTTACAACTGTAACCAGCCAGGGCTGGGAATGGACGGAAAAGGTACATTTTTAAATTGAACCATCTTATTTAAGGGAAAATCCTCAATTGCCTAAATTGGTCCAATAAAATCCCCCCGAAAATGTGTCTCTAAATACGAAGGCTTACTCTGTAGCAGCCCTATCTTTGGCTGTGTGATCGGCCTTGAATGGTTGGAATGAACTGTGACGGACTCGCCTATTAGAGACTTCCCCTTTGTTTTATAAAGTGTGCAATCTTTTAGCGCTGCTTAACAACACCTGTTCATCGTGTGAGACCTTAAAATCAGGCATGTTTGTTGGTTTGTGTTCTTCCTTTAAAGCCAAACAAAGTAAGGTGGAACCCTTGTGTTGATTTGAAAGAATTTAATGCAGGGCACATTAAAAAGGCTATTTTAGTCCAGTTACTTTGTTCGAGATGAACCCTGTTCACTCGTTTACTTGTTCACTTTGTTACCTAGACTTCAGTCCAATGTAAGAGAGCAAATGAAAATTCCTAATTTACAGTAAAAAAGCCACAAAATAGTTTTTTCACATTCCCGTAACCAACAAGGTTTCCAGTTACTTAGTGCAATGAACAAAGAAACAAACAAAGGGATCACACAGCATTGATATAGATAAATCCTTTAAGCCCTATTTACTACAGAGGATTGCAAACAATCTGCTACTTACTTCATGACACTACAACAATGTGCGGTGGGGGAAGAAGTGAAGACAGCAAAATTAAGCCGGGTCAAATATATTGCATTCAACATTTTATTGAAGGCTTTAGCTCACATCTGGGTAAAGATATTCTTATAGGCAAAGATATCAGGGACAAATGTATTGGGATCATGGATTTGAATTAAGTAATTCATTTTTTGGCTGTTGATGATTCAGAATGACATTTATATTGTATTTATGAGTATGAGAAGGATTGCAACTTATGAGAATAGACAGAGTGGCAGTCACAGTGATAAGCCTGCCAGCTGGCATGAATACCTGTTGGCCCTCACCTCTGCTGTATAGTACATTAACTGTAAACACAAACAAAGCAGACAATGTGCAGTAGTCAGCAAGCCTGAGTATTATGTACACGTGGGAAACAGTTGTGTGTTTTTCTCAGGTCAGAAGCATCCAGTACATCAGCACAAAGAATGCATTGTTAAGGTGTTGATCTGGTTAATTATCTCCATGAGGGACATTTGGGAATGTTTTAATTTGATCTGAGACAAAAACGCATGAGTTGATAGTAAAAATGTTGGTCTGCAGTATCAGATTCCTTTGTTTAATTTTTTTGTGTATTCCCCAGAGCTGTTTTTACTTCCTGAAACGTATTTAAAATCTTTGTTTTGATCTGTAATGCAAATAAAGATCAGCACCATGAGTTGTTTAGGTATTAAAACAAGTATCGACAGCATGAAAACAAACTGTAATCCACATTTTGTCTTGCTCATAAACTTTGACAACAAGCTGTATAGTATAAGGAAAACATTGTAAGTGCATTTATAAGAATTTAAATTATGACACAACAAAGCTGCCCTTTGAAACAATGCAAAATAAATCAGTATATGATGTGACATCCTCTGGGTAATGTTTTCAATTAAGCAAAGCGTTACATCTGTAAATCTTGCCAACCTCCAGAGCTTTGATTACATTTTAAAAGTTGTTTGTAGCGCGCCTGTTGCCGTGGAGGTCTTCAGATAGCCCCCTTCTGATGTAATGAAGGGGCTTGGTGTCAATTAGTTCTGGAGAAAGTTATCTATAGCTTGTTTATGTTTCAGTGGATGGTTCTGTGGAAATGGTTTCGTGATTCATTGTGGTTAACTGAATTACATGTTCTGTGTATGTGTAAGGGAATTAAAAAGAGAAAGTGTGTTTACAAGAAAAAAGAGAGAAGGGTGGAATAGCATAGCAAAAAAAGAATGAGTTCCAAAAGTTAGAATCATAAATTATGTGAAGTCATGTAATGTGATCACATGTCCAACTCAAGACACATTTAAGAAGGATTATAAAACAACACATGACCTGCAAACTGTCTTATTGTTCTACAGTCTTTAAGGACTAGGTATCAAAGGCAACAATTCCTTTGAATCAAAATACCAACACATTGTTTGTCTAACGATGTGTTTGATTTTTGTTCTGAAAACAACTAATCATTCGTGAGCGCTTTTAAAAACTACACAGATCCCAACTACACAGATTTGTTTAGGTTTAGAAGGTAACTTGGATGGGATCACAGAGAAATCCAAATTGGGTTTAATCTCTACTTTGTTCAATCTGTATTATCCAAGAAGAAGAACTGAGCCCACAACCTAAAGAGATAATTCAACTCGTCAGGCTCTCTTCTGTTGGCAGGTTCCTTGGTCAACATTTTCCCATAAAACCATATAAAAAAAAAAAAAAAATCAAGCTCAGACTGGTAGCAGAAGTTTGCCTTCAGGACTGTGCCATGCAACAAAGCTTACACTCTTTGCACGAGAGATAGTATCAACTTAACTCTGGGTACAAAGGGCAGGAAGTTCAGTTTCAACAGTTGCATTGCTTGGAGAAACGAACACTGACTGTCGCTTGTAAAAAAAAAAAGAAGAAAAAAAGAAAAAGTGAACAGTGGAGTCTTGTATTTTTCTGTAACTTCTTCTTCTTCCCTTAAAGTAACATCACACTACTTGCTCCTTTGCTCACAATGAACCAGAATCCCAAATCGATCCACTGTCAAGGAAAGTTCTTATATGTTCTAATGATGCACTGCAATCTTCATGTCAAAGATAAGTACATAATTTGTGATCAATATTCAGCTACAGCTATATTCTAATTTTACGTCTCTGATTCTTTTTAAGCCTCTTTTATGGTTGCAAACCCTAGAGGTTACTCTATATTGACGGCGGTGAGTGCCAGCATGGAGGAAATGACTCTGAGACGCTGGAGCTCACTGTCTGGCCTTCCCAAAGGGTTATGGACAAAACATGGGTGAAAGGAAGTTTCCCAATTGACAACTCCAATGATGTATTTGCTTGTCCACAGTTGGGTTGTAGGTTGCAGAAGTGGCCTTGTGGTGGGATAGGTAGTTTCTGCTATGTCACTACCCGGAGTTTGCATCAACACAGCCTGGGTTTGGTTGAAGGCAGTAATGCTGCTTTCGTTACAGTGGAAGCTAAGGTTGATAAAGCAGTGGGGCAGAGGGGCATAATTGAGATGAGGGATTCTTACCTTATGGCAAAAGTAGATTTCAGATTGTGGGTCATCTACAAAATGATAAACAAGAGCTGAATGTAAACAGACCTGGCTAAACTATAATAATGAGTTCTAGGCCTGTAATGAAAAGTGACATACGACAAAAACCACAGAAAACCATGAATCATGACAAGTGTGCCTGCTAAAATATTAACCTTAAAGCAGTAGTGTAGTAGAAATAAATGCGTTATGTCGCGTTAGCAGATCAAGTTCATGTTCTCCCAAACACTGACAAAGATCAGTGCATAAGTGTGATTGTTTAACAGTTTCAATTACAAGTTCAGTTTCCGGTTTATATCCAAGCACTGCTTATCGCAGTTATGATCAATTGAGAATTTCATTTACTGACAGCTGAACTTGGGGAACATGCATGTGCTATCTACAATAGGGCATCACATTTTATAATAATCACATTTAACTGACTATTATGACAGAACGTATTGTATTACTTAATTCCAGGGTAGTTAACTTAGTCTTTCATGTCAGCACATGGCCTCAATTGATCGTATTTCATATTAATTGAGTGGACTTGAAAATCCACTCACATCTGTTTGTTATTCCACCCACAGTAAAGCTTCAGTGCCACATTAATATTTATTGTTTGCATCTGGTCAGTGTGCATGAGTGTCCTGGTGTGTGGTCAGGAAACAGAGCTGTTCAATTAGAAGTCGGATGATGGATGAGCGTTTAATGGACAATGTAGGAGCTATTTAAGAAAAACACTTTCAACAAGATTGATTGAAACGTTGATTTTTCAGATAAAGGAGCATTTTGGAGGAAATACAAATAGTGTTGAATCAAGATATGTATTAGCCTCAGGTTATACCTGTTCTTCATCCGTAATTATAATTACATTAACATGCTGATGTTATGTGTAAGTCTGCAGCACTATTCTAAGACAGCTTTGGGCCTGTGGTGGCCTTTTACTATGAATTCATCTGTTTTTCATTTCTGACTCAGCGATATTGAAACCACATAAATTAACTTTCATGAATTCCCTAAAACTATTTGCTTCCCCACGGGACGCTCCAGCCAAAGCACTGGAAGTGGCACCATTGTTTCCAGCCTGTGTCATTAGAACCGACCGTTTCCAGCGTAGGAGACTAAATGTTAAAGCTACCAAATGTCGTGTGGGCTAGAAAAATAAATAAATAAAGAAGCTATGTCTTCTGTTAATACGGAAAAGATGTTCCTAATCGGGAGCTACATCTGCAGTTTGATTTCCCTGCAGCATACTTCTGGACTTCATTCAGAACATATCTGAAAAGGGTTTTGATATTGAAATGATAAATATGGGGATTTGATTTAAATTGAACGTAACTTAAACCATCTTTTATGTGTTATTTAACTTATTTGGCACAGCACTGTTAACTTGCCCTGGGACTACATGAAAGGTAGACAAATTATAACAAAGTCTTGTTCAAAGCATTCATATCTTTATTATGTTTGTCCATAGTGCTTGATGTAAACAGAAAATGAAACCTGGGAAAAACTCTGCCATATTGTTTTGTTCTTTCAAAAAATGTTCAAGTAGCAACAGTAGAATTGACTTGAGCTGAAAGAAGCAAGAACCTTCAGGGTTTAAGATAGAGAGGTGATTATCATTGTATCGTCACTGTGTTACATTAAAACATTTTAAAGGCTTTTTGCCCAATAAAAATCCATCACAAGCTCATAGCATAGTATTAAAATACATTAGTGTCTGCAAAAACTCTAGGTCTCTACATTAGAATGAATTTATTAGAGCTTACATACTGTCTGATGACACTAATAATTATTAGTCTCTATTTACTGCCTGTGAGAGGGCTGAGAAATTGACATTTGTGCAACAGTTTAGATGACATCACTCTCACAGACAGCAGAGACAATCCAGACAGAGGCGGACAGCTCATGATTACGACATTGCTTGCCCTCAGGTGAATCTTGGCTCATAACACAGAGGCACAACTCCGAGTAAATACAATTGTAGGGAATGCTGAGCCAAGATTTTGTAGGATGGTGGCTATCCAGGGGAAAAGAACAGAGAGGGAGCTCTCTGTAGTTTGACTCAGATCTATTGGGAGCCGGCTTTGAAGAAGATGCATTTCCGAAATGTCGGCCCATTCATCTGCTCAATAAATCTCCCTCACAGACTGAACTCCGCTCATCCTCTCTTGTTCTTTGGTTAGTCATGCTTTGATGTAGCCTGGGTTACAAGTAAAGGAGCGGTTTGTAAACACTGTTTACTGACACCTTCTGAAACTACCATAATAACTGGCTTTGTTTGCATGTTCACAATCATTGCAAAAAAATTAACATTTTTTTCTAATTACACGACTTAGAAATGTGCTTTAGTGGTAAATCTTGTACAGTGTGTACTTAAAAATGAACTTTGTCAGCATGTGATACATCTTGTTGTTAATTCTTGGCTTTAGAATCCATCCTCCTGACAGAAGTGTTCAAAGTTTATGTAAACTAATATAATCATATTAATGGGTGTCAACACCAAGACCAGTTCTATAAAAATAACATTGAACATATTGCAACTGATAAATCATAATATTAAACAACTGAACCACATGCAGTGGAGGCATCATGCGCAGGACGTATACAGTTACTGCTGTATGCTGCATAGAGAAACAAAGAAAACAATAACAGAACAGGTTCAAGAACTGAGGAATAATTTAAGGTTAACATGGGAGTTGTCGTCTTAACAAGGTAAGTTTTATATATTTTACACGAGCCAGCACATTTTTTAATGGTAATCTGACCGTTGTGAAAGAGGAAATCAGTAAAAAAGAGAAACTGAAGAACTCATACCAGTGCCAAAACTACTGTAGGCCTATGTACCTTTATTTTAGATTTGTTCGTAGTGCAAGATTATATATTTTTTTCAAGCCTCTAATTCTGTGTATACCACAACAGAAAATACTGAGTCTAAATTGAAACTGGGATTTATAAAAGCAGTTAGTCTTTCTAATGTTTATGGCTTTCAAGGTGATCCCAAAATGTTGTTATGTTCCCTGCTATGTATCCCGTAGAGAGAACTCAAGTGCCTAGCTAGCAGTTTTTAAAAGAACATATTAATACTTATTGTATTTTTGTAGAGTATTTCACAAACACTGTCGATCATGATGCAATGATGATGACACCTGTTGTTGACATCTAACAGATTTGACACCAGGGCCGTTGTCTTCACAGTGTGACTGGGACAGGTCACTGTCTGACTAAAGCTGACTCAAACCTTCAGACAGAGCTCCACATGCCTGCAGTTGTCTAAAAGACAGATTCCCAGGAATGTCCATGAGATCATTCCCTCGGCAGCAGAAAAACTGTACTCGAGCTCAGTGAGTCACTCTGTTACTGGCTGGGGAAATTAGAGAATCAAGAAGTGGGGCAGAGAGGATACTAGAATATCCACTGACAGATGGGAGAAGTCTTTACTGCCAGTCAAGCATCCAAATTACAACATAACATCTTTATTGTTGAAAAAAGATACTCATTGCCTTCTGTTTAAAACCCTGATCAGTGAGTTTTTGACTTGTGTTGGTGCAAATTCCATATTTTACACATTGATTGTAACCCCTTTATTTTCTTGTCAGGCTACCAAAATGAGCCTAAAAATGTTGAACAGACAATCATTAAAATTGTTGTAGTTTATTAAATATCAGTAATAAGCCAATGCTAGTATGTTAACACAATATATGATGAATACACATATTATGTCAATCATCAACTTGTTAGTATAAGAGGTTTTCATTGATTAAAAAAAAATAATAATAAACAAAAGTGAAGGCTGTAGCAAGTAGCCTAAGGTAGGCTACTTACTTACTACTTCATGAACTAAATCATTGTTGTTAGCCTTTATTTTTACAATTATAATATGCTATAACAAAGGGTTAAATGCTTGAATAGAAACTGAATCATCATTTACATGAAAATGTGCACAATTAACGTTTTATATCTAATATTTTATGACATAATCTCTCTTTGAAACTTGTGTCCAGCACACTAACTTGGTATGGTCTGGTCCCCTTCCTACGCCTCCATCCCTCGCCCCGCACTGCCCCGCCTCCCTCCACTCTTTACAGACCGTGTGAAGGCGGGCAGGACAACCCGTCATTCTACGTCACATGCGGCTTCTTTATTTAAACCTGTATCAAGAGGGGACCAAAGTTTTCACAGACGGGACTGCGTTGCCTAGCAGCTAGGCAGAGGAGGACTCTTTGCTACTAATACGCAAACTGCCTTCTTTTTTATATCAAGTAACCGCGGACACTTCCCGGCTCTGTCTAACACGTCTCATCTGTCCTTTATCGTTTCGCCGTCAATATGCCAAACATGCCCCAGACCGTGACGCTAAAAGGACCCTCTCCTTGGGGGTTTCGACTGGTGGGAGGACGGGATTTCAGCACACCGTTAACCATCTCCAGGGTAGGTGTTAACTTTCCCCCCCTCCATTCATTCTGAGGAGCACGGTGGAGGAAGAGTCAACATTAGGGACGGAGACTAAACCATTTCCAGGCAACTTTTTACTCATTGACAGTTATTAGCCGGAAGGCATGTAGAGACGTGACTGGGGTAAAATGTGCCCGGGATTCAACGCAGACTGCGTTAAGTAGAGTCAGAGCTGTTCTGAAATAAAGGAGCTGTATTACAAGTGAACGTAGAAAAGCTTGACTTTATAACAGACAGTGCCATTATTGTAGCCTGAAGTTGTCAATCAGTTTGTTGCATTTGGCAGAGACCATATCGATTATCGTAAAGCGTTTATAATTAAATATTTTATTTTTAAATAGGCCTAAGTCTACATCAAAATGTATTACCCTATTACATCGGGAAATGACAAGTTTCAACTTTATTTTAAGTTTAAATAAATGAACTAACCTACACCCTTAAACACACATAAGGTTATTTACTGTGTATTTTCCCAAATCTTCAATCACACTTCAGCAGGTGTCCTCAGGACAGACTCGTCTAGATCCTAAACTGATGATATGCTCTAAATGTCTACTGGCTTATTTCATTTATTGCTTGTGGCAGATGGCTGTTCACCAGAGAACTGCTCTGCTCAGAGCTCACTGTTCAAACCTTGAAAATTAGTTTTTTTCTTTTCTCCTTGACACTGATTCCAAAAGCTTTCTTGATCAATATTGATTATCTCTCAATAATGGAACATAGAGTAGGCTATGTCTTGAGTGTTTTTTTGTGATTTGGTGCTTTTTTATTTATGAAAATTGACAATTTAGTGAAATAGGTAATGATATTACGTGTGGTATTAGAAGTTAATAGTGGAAGCAGTTTGTATTGATGAAGATTGGTGAACTTTCCTGACCTCAGAATATGGGTCAGGAGTTGGATGTGCTGGCAGTGGATCTGGCAGTAGCCAATACTCCCAGCCAGAGTAAACACAGCCCAGTCCTGCATGCTGTAGGGCTTATAGAAACGAGGAAGGGAAGGGGGGGGGGGGGGTTGCTGACATTTGTTTTTCATCAGAGCTCATTGGTACAGCTGAGGGATTCCAGGTGTTTTGCTCAGCTGTATCACCAGCCCCAAAACCGACCCTTTAACTACAGGGCCCTGGCACTCTAAACTAAAGGTGTAATTTGAAGATTTACTGTCGGGGGTTAACGACTCTGAGAGATGCAGACAAACCCCCCCTTCAGGTCACCTGAACTGCTCTCTGGTTTTAAACCTACAACTGCATCCCTTTAAAAAAAAAAAGAAAAAAAAAAAGAGTTACGATGCAGTTGTAAGGCATACCACGAGAACGTGTGTAATCTTAAAACTTTTTAAAGTTTTATGTCTTTGTTTTTTTTTTATTTTCCAAATCACATAAAAAGAAAACTTTATAAAATCTAGGAGGAAAAAAACCCCCCACATTTCTTCTGGCTTGTTTCTATACGAGGCCCTGCTGCAGCTCTCTTCTGTTTAAAGCTGAATTTAAAAACCACATTGTTACCTGTAGTGCTCCTTAAGGGAAACTTTTTTTTTTCCCCCTCTGCCGTACTTTGCTGAATGTTTCATGATTTGTAGAGCAAACGTGTCGCGCTTGAATTTGAAGCTGTTTGGTCATTTCTTGATAATGCCAGTTCTCTCAGATCCGTGCCTCAGCGCCTCCCAATGGGGAAACTCACGGCTTTCTCAGGGAAGTCGTTTAGCATTCTGAACATTGCGTAACACAGTTATGATGGCATCAGCTGAATTAATTACAGGTTACACTTAATACACAGTTGCAGTACATAGCAAAACAAGGTGGCAATAAAAAAAACAAACCCAAATGGTTGCTTGCCAGAGTAAATATGTGAGATTGGGCTCGTTCCAAACTCTTGGATTGCAAATGAGGGAATGAAGCAGCTGGTGGTGCATGAATATTCAGAAAATATGTTATTTCAGAGGCATAAAAACACCGTCCTTTGGCAAGCAGGACCTAAAATCAAGACCTTTCTTTGCTTCCTCCCAGCCGTTTTCTGCCGTCTGTCTGACAGCCATCACAGAGCCACGACGTTCACCTGACGTCACGCACTCGGATACATCCGCTGACGGGACAAAATGTGTTTCATTGGCCTTCATGGACTTGATAATTGTTTTATCGTGGTGTCTCTATGATATACTGGTTTGCCAGAGTGAGTAAACTGAATTGAATGAGAAGTGATTATAAAAAAAAAAGAAATGGTGGGAAAGGAATCTTTCCTACGTCACCTCATGGGAACTGGTCGCGTTTTGAGTTTCTAGATGGGTGTGATTCATTGCTGCTGACACCCTTTATATCTCTCGGACTCTTATTCATCAGATGCTTGCTGCATTCTTGCTGCACAGTGCGCGCTCTACACAACAGTTACAGTGTGGTGAATGGCGTAAAACCCCCCCCCCAAAAAAACGAGACGCTTGGAGAGAGAAACAGTGTGTCAGAGAAATATTCTCTTGCAGCATGTGAAATGCCTCTTTTTGGTTTTGCTGAAAAACTCATCTGAATGGTGCAACAGTGTCTGCTGGCTGAGCGTATATATTTCTAATGCAATCCTTCTCAAGTGCATGATTGACTATTCCCCTCGTCCTCTGCATGTTAAAGTGGATGCCCGCACCTGGAGACAGTGAAAGTTGTAAATCCCCGAGAACACGTTGTGATGGTACCAGCTGGTTCTTTGCTTAAGGTGATAACAGCCCAGGTTAAGCCCATTAGTCTCCTGCCAGCCCATTAGAGCCGCAGCCAGTTAATGGCACGTCTAACTTGACTCTGGAAACATTTGCCCTGAAGCTTGTTAAAGTGCTTTATGTCCACGAGACAGAAAAGGTGGAAACATTCTAAAAAAAAAAAATCACTGATGTTAGTGCTGAAGCATTTAGAGAGGATGCGTTGAATATGGCAGCCGGGGTTTAAACCGATTTGTGAATCGAGGTCCAGGCAGAAGGTGACGCAGGACGCTTGTCAACCAGGCCAATTGGCAAACACTCGCTTTCTGGACAGGAATTCACACCTGAGTGTTGAGTAAATAATGAGCTTAGCAGTGAACACCTCACTGTCCATGCTTCTCATGTCACACCTTTGTATTACAGACTGTCTTGTTGCTTAATGGGAAACGGTGCGGGCGACTTTCACACCAGGATTGAAAGAATTTGATTTTGTTATTGAAAAATGTTGATGATTCAAAAATTATAAAAATAAAAAAAAAGTTAAATAAATGTTTAAGAAGAAATAATTTTGGCTGTTGCAATTTCCCCAAAATAAAAAGCATCCATTGCCTGTGTTGGAACTCGTGTTGAATTCATTGCCGCCCGTCCAATAATCACAAACGTAATCTTTAAAAAAAAAAAAAGATATAGTTCAGGTTGCAAATTTAAAGCAGAAACTATGGTTGCGACTCAAACCTTTTCATACCCAACTGATCTATTAGTTCTTGAGTCCATGAAGTAGTTTGAAAGAAACTCGAGTGTGTAACAAGAAAAGGAAAACTTCACACGTCCATAGGGGTTCCCCCAAATTAAATATTCATTCAGTAGTATCAGAAAAGACAAAGGCAGTACATTCTATGGCCTGGATGTTGGATAAATAAAAGTGGCAGAAAAAAAAAACAACCCTGTGAACTTCTCGGTTTGGAACTATCAGTAGCTCTTAATGGTTTTCAGCTGTATGGGATCAAAGTCCTCCCTGACACGCTCTTTATTATCAGAGCTCTGTAACCAATATTGAGACTAAACTCCCATTCATCAGCAGTTTCTAATAATGATTGGGTTAATGGAAATTAAAAAAAAGCAGAAAAACAAACTATACCAATATTAAACCAAAAGCTGAGTTGATGAGGGCTGTGAAATAAGAAGGAAAGCATCTCCTATTGCATCAGCAGAATATACAGTGAGTGCTGTGCCCTCTCTGTGTACGTCTCTGCGTCTATGTGCCACATACCAGAGACAGGTCATGTGACCTGTCCCTGTCAGCTTCACAGCCCTGCTCTCTTGCTGCTGCTTTCTCTTTGCCGTAGACGCTTCTTCAGCTCCACAGCATACTTCAGTGGAAGATAACAGATCTGCGCTCTCCGAGAATTTCCTGTTGTCAGTGAGGCTGAGGAGTTCCTGAATCTTTAGGGCTGGAGGAACAATGGGAGTCCTTGGGGTTGTTAGTGAGCTTTTTCCTGCTTATGTGCTTATCTGACGTTTGAAAGTGACACGCTGTGATTGATAATCTCTTCCAAATATTTCACAGGGCGGCTTCTTTAATGACCTGCGTTGCCACTGGCACGGGGTTTGTTTTTAAATGGATTTGCTGCCAAGTGTCTTCATCTGATTCTTGTGATGCTCTAATGCCCCTTGCAGAACATATTAAAGCGTTTCTTTAAGCTCTATAAGGAAAGTTGGAGCAGGCAGAATGACTCCCTCTGATCACATTTAAAGGGATTCCCGCATGCTCTTTGGTGACTAACATCGATGAGCAATATCTTTGGTCATACTCGACGACGTACACAAACGCGTTATACACTCTGCAATTACTTCCACATGACTCTCCCGTTTCCTCGTGCCCCCCATTAAACTCCACATGTTTAATCATCGGCTGCGGCCGTGTTCTTGGCAGGTTCAGTGTCTTTGTTCCAGCGTTCAATAACACAAGCACTCAAGCTCCTCCCACCCCAGGCTGAGGTGTCACGAAGGTCATAACCATGGTTCCTATCAAAGGTTGCAGCAAGCAAACAAAGCAGCTGACACGTCGCCAGTAAATATTCTCTCGGGTGATAATAAGAAGTGCGACTCAGTTAGTCCTCCTCCTCCTGACCTCTGGCCTTGCTGTCGAAAATCAGGCACGAGGAAAAGCATTTAGTGACACACGCCTCTTGTATAAAGTTTATGAATAACCAACCAGTCAATGTAGATTCGGCATTAGTAAACCCCAGGGACATGGAGACTGTTATTAAAGCTGGATCTTTTGGCTATATTAGATTAGATTGCATTTTTTTGCAGCAGTAGGTTATATCTTCTTGTGTTGTCATGACACATTTTATTATAAGCTGTATTGTTTTTTTTAATGCTGTATTGTGTAGAATCAATTTCTAATTATTGCGTTGTCATTCATTGTATTGTATATTGTGTTTACTACTGATATATGGTGATGTATCTTATCCAATCAGATGTAAGATTGTCTTTGATCTAGAATGGAATAGAATAGATGTGTATTGTCCTTCACACAGGCACAGTGCAGTGCAGGTAGGTTGGAACTTGTGATCGAAGAGAAGCACTCGTAGTTTCATGGCTTCGGTCTCTATCTAGATGAAACAGAACACGTAGACACAAACAGTGATGACATGACAGGAAACTTTGCCCCCAGGCTGATGTCACTACAAGTGAAAGTGTCCATGTAGCTCTATGACGTGAAGTACACAAACATTCACACGCACCCGTTTCTTTTTTTATTTTATTTTTTTTATACAGTCCTCTGGTTCTCTCTCAAACACACACACACACACATACACACACACACACACACGACTGTGAAACCACACTGCAGCACACAGTCGCCGGGCCTCAGTGTGCCACACCATGACTCTGTGCGACATGAAGCTGTCATTCACTAACCACGCTATCTGTTAGCAATTATCTGTGTCACTGTTTGTGGAGCGGCCCCGTATGGAAAACGACCCGACTGTTTATATTTCCCAACAAGCGGTGAAGTTTCTGCATCGCCACCATCCAATCCATCATGGTCACATTTTTACAGCGCGTGACCAACTCCCAAGTAAAAAACATGTTATTAACATCAAACATTGATGAATGCCAAACTGATATCCTGAAGTATGTTGCTGTTGAGCTATTAGAGGAGTTGTTTGTGCGAGGGGGAAACAAAAAACATCAGCAGTTCTAATAAGAGCTGGATAGAAGAAAAAAAAAAGAACACAGTGATTGATTTTCACTTTTCCTTCCATGAATGTCAGCTGGAAGTGAAAGTGGGGGTGAAAATTGGATTAAATTCATGCCATATGACGACTGTTTCTAGAAAATGGGATCATTTAGTGATTCTCAGTGTCTGTTTTCCTCCTCTTCACTGCGGTTTAGAAACTGCTTTGCATCAATCAAAACAACCTTGTTTCCATCTTTGTGCTTCAGCCCACGACACTTCTTTAGACGCAGTCACACGCCCTCTTTTTGGACGACTCTTGGTTCTTACTTTGGCCAACAAATTGAGCGACTGATCACTCGACCACTCGTTGCTTTTTGTGACAACTGCTGAAAGATTTCTGTGAGCAAAAAAGAGAGAGAAATAAAGTCTCAAAAAAAGATGCCGGTCGTTTTTTTTTTTTTTTAAACTTCTAATCCAGGCTGAAGGATGGATAGCTCGTTACAAAATGACCTCCATCTTTAAAGCTCCATACATTTAAATCATTACATCACACACGATGTCTGCAGGCTGGGATTGTCTTAACACTGTCCTTACATTCCCTGGCAGAGGAGAATGTTTGTCCTCTAGTGATAAACTCCGTCATGCCACTGTGTGTGTGTGTGTGTGTGTGTGTGTGTGTGTGTGTGTGTGATGATTCATGTTCTGCTATTCACGGCCTGAACCTGAGGCCATATAACTCATAGCTCCCGCTCTGACACATGACACAGTGTAACACACAGCCAAAGCACAGACCCAAGACACACAATCAAAGAACACCAAGCACAACAACAAAGGTATAAAAACACCAAGAGGAACTTCTCATCGGTCGACGAAGGCCCTGACAAATAAGAATCCGCTCCATTTCCCCTTTCCAGAGAAACTTTCATACATGCTGATATTTAAAAAAAAACAATGACTCTGGAACATAACACTAATAGTTCATGCTAAATGATTTTTCCCTTCTCAGATTTATGCTGATCCCTAGATAAAGTGAGTTTTGGTCCTTTCCCCTGAGACTTTCAAACACACAGATTTCCACACTCAACACACATTCCCAGTTTACCGGAACTGAGTCAGGAACATTTGGGCGGTCAGAGGCTGTAAATTAGGAATCCCACATTTGAACCACACGACTCAGCTGTTAGTGCCTCATGGAGCGTGAACTTGTGCCTTTGCTCCTAAAAAGTAAGCCAGAACCCCTTCTCTCTCTATCTCTCTCTCTCTCTCTCTCTCTCTCTCTCTCTCTGGCTTCTGTTCATTTTTCTCGACATCAGTGCATAATTTATCTGGAAGCAGATTATATACCTGCATCTAAAGATAATACCCTTTAACGTAAAGCTCTACAGGCCTTATTCATCAGCTCATGGATGACAGGAAAGAGATGTATTGCTGACTTGACATACAGAGTGTTCATTAACTGAAGCAAATCCTCCCAAATCATCTGTTCCCTGTGTTTTCATAGATACAGGTAGTACTTTTAGCCTTTTAGCTGGACTCTAAACACCGCTGTAGTTCAGATTTATTGACAGAAAAGAAGAGTTCAGATTTTTGGGCGACATAGCTCATAAAGGTATTAGCCAAAGATGAACAAAAAAAGCCAATAATAATAGTGACCTGCAGTGAATCCAGATTCTTTTGGAAAGATTACTATTATTATCCATCCATCCATCCATCCATCCATCCATCCATCCATCCATTCATTCAACCATCCATTCAACCATCCATCCATCCATTCATCCATCCATTCAACCATCCATGCATCCATCCCATGGTCATATTTACTGGTTTTGTTGCTCTGTTGCCATCACCCCTCACTCTCGCTCTAAACAAAATTCCAAGCTGTTGACAAAAATATAATCATGGCTTTATAGCGCAGTTAATCAATACTAAAACATTTCAACTGCAAGAGAAATGGCAAATCCAACAAAAAAAAAAGTGTCACTAACAATAGCTCAATATTCATCAAAAAACATGAGTCAGTCAATTACATCCAGCTGCTGCTGCTCTCCTCGTTCCCAACAGCTTGAAAAGTGTAGTCAAGCTAACAGATGTGTAACAGCATGACAGCACATATAAAGACCGGAGACAAGATGGCAATTGTTCACATTTCATTATATTTGAGTTTTATTTCTAGTAAGGAGTATTTTCCTCCACAGATGGCCACCATATGAAAGTGTCTCTTTTACTGTGAGTGTCCCGTCCTCGAGGCTCTGACTGCTATTTTCATCATATCCAAGTCAGCCAAAACCGTACGAGCAGACCGAGGCAGGCCTTGAAATACACGGGCCATAATGGAAAATTGTTATCATATGTTAGGACGCGTGTCTGTGAAGGTGAAACATACCCACTGGGACATCACCAATCCCCCCCCCCCTCTACCTCCCCGAGGGGCTCAAACGTCCATAAAGCTTGTGCGTGTCTGTGGTATGTGGGATCACAGAGACGGACCTGCTCACTGTCACGCGGGCTCAGAGATGATCTGGAAAATGAAAGTGATGTGTGTTTTACAAGATCTGAATGGTTGGATCAGAAAACATCTCCGAAAGGAAGTTATTGAGCAGATGTTTGCACATGAACCTACATGAAACAGACACACAAAGGTTGAAGGTTCAAACACAAAGTCTGCTGCTCTTCTGAAGCCTTCTGATTGTTAAAAGTAGACCTTCCACGTCCCCTCCCCCTTAACTCTCAAGAGCAGGGCATTTCAAATGTTTAACTTCAGTCCAAAGAGTTCACTATCTTAAAAACGTAGTTCCCCCTTCACTTCCCACTGTCATCGTTGCTGGCCTTTTGGAAATATAAACCCATCGTGCTGCCCAAGGCAACAGATCATAAATCAAAAGAGAGCTGCTTTTGTTGTATTTGGACTCTGTGTTGACACCTCTCCATTTCTTTCCTTTTTCTTCACTCACAGTTTGACACCACTTATAACAGCTTTTTCTTTCTTTTCTTTTTTTTTTGTTGGTGGTGTGCTTGATGTGTGTGTGTGTGTGTGTGTGTGTGTGTGTGTGTGTGTGTGTGTGTGTGTGTGTGTGTGTGTGTGTGTGTGTGTGTGTGTTAATCTGTAGGTAACACCGGGTAGCAAAGCAGCCCAGGGTGACCTCTGTCCAGGCGACACCATACTGGCTATCAACGGCGACAGCACAGAGCAGATGACGCACATGGAGGCTCAGAACAGGATCAAAAACTGCTCTCAGCAGCTCAGACTCGACATCACCAGGTACGGGAACATGAAACCGTCTTTAACGGAAATCTGAAATCAACTCATGACAAAGTCTGGATGGATTTACATTTTACACCACCTGTAAGTCAGTTGCCTGATCGGGAAAGTCCACAGACTTTACCCAAATCATTAACAAACTGTCCGTGGTGAATTTGCGTTTGGGTAAGACAGGTTCATCATTTTTTTTATCCAGTCGGAGAATTTATGCAGTAAGACGGACGTTTCAGTGTCTGATGAAGCAACATGATTGTTATTTTGATGCAGGGTCAGACATCTTTGTTCTGATCATGTTAAATTGTGTGCAAGGAGCTGACAAAGCATCTTCTTTTATGAGGACACACACACACACACACACACACACACACACACACACACACACACACACACACAGGAAAACCAAAAAGTACACATGTACTCTTGAAACCTGCCTGCTGTGTTTATGTAAGTACACCTTTAAGATTGAGTTTATTGGAAGTTTGATGTAGTTGCTTGAATACTTTAATTTATGAATGTTTGTTTCTCCGTACGCAACATGAGGTTTATATTTGGTTAGGAATGACTGCTGGAAATAATGAGGTTCGAGATAATTGGATTTAAGGAAATGTGAAACATATGTCACCCGCTAATCAGATGTCGCTACTTCGTCCCTTAGCAGAGGCTGCTCATGGGTTTTGATCGATTTGCTCATTAGGAGACTTGGGGTCTAAAAAAAAAAAAAACCCAGTCATATGTCATATGCTGCCTCCCGTCCAGCAGCACATCTTGTTTCTATTTCTGGTGGGGTCTGTTCAGCTTGGCAAAGTGGAGTCATTGAGACGGATGACAGGTTTACGGCGGCTTTAAAATGATCGAGTCTTCGTTCCTACAGAGCACCGTCAAAGTCAATGAGGCCTGTGCAAACAGCCAGTCATATAGTGACCTTTACAAATGGACTTCACAGCTCGATATTAGGATTTGAACCAGTTCATTGGATGGAAAACTATCCGTCCTCTCCTTATGGACCTAGACTGTGAGGAGGAAATATTTGGATTATTTATTGTATCTCATAACTTTTGACTTTTTCTCAAAATCTGTCATAAAAACTTTCCACTTACTGCACAACATGTCTGAATGTCCCGTAGAGTGTTTTATTTTGACCATGAAGGGATGTAATATTTATTTTATCCTTACTAGCAGATAGTTGTAAAAGCACTACATTTTTTTAATCTTATTCATTCGTATTTGTTTTCAATCGCTCATTTTTTTAATTTTCTTTTTAGTGCTGCAACACTTCAACTTCCCCTCTTGGGATCAATGAAGGATTATTTCATCACATTTTATTTAATCTTGAGTACAGGACAGGAGAAGCATGTTTCTGTCACTGGCCGACAACGGAAATCATCTGTCTAAACAGTTAAT
Organism: Symphodus melops; assembly: GCF_947650265.1. NCBI lineage: Eukaryota > Metazoa > Chordata > Actinopteri > Labriformes > Labridae > Symphodus > Symphodus melops. Next base: position 16,369,968 of record NC_136701.1, read on the forward strand.
GACAGAGAGAGACAGAGGGAGGGTGATGGGGAATTACCAAGGAAAATCTGAAATGTCAGCCGCTTCCCACATTTCTATTAGACGCTTGCTTTCGGTTAGTCCTGGAAAGTGCGTCGAGAATCTGGCAACCTCTGAATTCTGTCCTTTCTCAGATGAAGAACCACCGTGTGGGTTTTTTTTTTTCAGCCTCGGTTACAAGTTGACGATTGCCAACTGGTGCTTCAGCTCTCTCCTTCTAGGGCAGCAAGAAACTCAGCCTCCCTCCTTCAGAGTACGACACTGATTTGCAGATGAGGTGGAATAAAGAAACCCTATCTAAGAACTCCTGTTCAATTTTTATGCTTTATTGTACGCACTCTAGCATGTGACAACCTCCCATTCCTTCAAACTCTACGAGAAACCATCCACCATATATCAAGCTGAGCAGCTGAGCGCTAAGTGCTTTGTCCACATAGGGATAGTAAATTTAGTTAAGGTAGTATTCAGCACAAAGACCAGGGGAGTTCCTCTGCAGCTGCAGCAGCTGGAATAAGGACTCTTACACTTGCACCATTATGTGCCCAAATTCAGCCCAAATGTCCTTTTTAAAATAGCGTGGTGTGATGAAAAGCAGAAGCACTTTAAAGTGAGGCGTACGCACAGGAGACGATCCTCAGCTGCCCATTTGTTTCACGTTTACCGTTATATTGCCTCTTTTGTCGTTTCATTGGAGCTGTTACACATTTACTGTCTGACATTTTCAAGATGCCATTTTTATGGTGACACCCAAGTGGAAAATTGAAGGTTTTCTTTTTTTCAGAGACGCATATGAAAACAAAGGTTTCTTGAATATCATTTTACAGATTTGGGCAAAGCTTGTGAAGAAGACTCTTTACTTATTGTGTTTATTTCCTTTTATTTGATGCTCTTCCCCTGAAAAACAAGTTGGCTGTAAAAGATCAAATACATTGAATTGATGGACTTGGCTTTTAAGTCTTAAAGGCAAACATCATTTGACGACGAATGAAGCTGTTGTAACTTCTTAATTTAGCTGACAGGTGAATCCTCTAAATAGCAACTTCAAGTAAACTCCAATACTCAGCCATGTTCTTTTATGAATCCTGTATTTTTCATTGTAACAACTGTTAACAAGATAGCAACATAGCACGGGTAAATCAAGGCCAGCTGCTGGCCTGCTGCTGGACACGAGGGCGGTGAGGCATGTCTTATAGATATGCATTCATCTTTCTCTCCAGAGCACAGCGATTATTGAGCTACTGGTAAAGGGGGAGGCAGGAATAGAGCAACAGAAGCACAAGAGTCTTTTTTGTTTTGTTTTTTAACTTTGAAGTGAAGTTAGGATTCTTTGGACACAAAGAAAAGACGGACAACACAGAAAGATGGTACACAAGTTTGGTTTCCACAAGGGGGAATATGGAGGGGGAAAAAAACCATCTGGGCGGACGGAGAGAAAGACAGAACCAAGACGAAGAGAGGGAGATGGATGCCAAGTAGAGGAGCAGTGAATCAGAGTGAGACAAAAGTGAGAAATCCACATGTGCTCCTCTCTGCCTAGAATGCTGTTTTACAGCCAAGACTTTCTGCTGGGTGCATTTCTGGAAATTGAATAACACAGACAACACCATGAAGAGCTTAGTTTCACTCCCTGAGATAAAAGACATACGCTTCATGTTTTTTTTAGTAATGTTTGAATATTCCCACTGAATAAAATAAAACATTAGATGACAGGACATTCATTTTTATTGTAGGTAGGTAGGTATGTAGATATTTGTTATGGACATCACAGATAGCAGTCTTCAGCATACATGCCAATCCTCGACGCCTGTCCACAGAAGGCTTTTGAATGGAAACAATTAAAGAGATTAAGAAACTTGATTCTGCCCAGCGACATATAAATCAACGGATAACCTGTTTAACACATGTTTTCCAAAGTAATTATTTTAAGCCTGAAGCCAGGGGATTAAAAGATTACATTCAGTGTCCTCATCACCTTCTGTGAAGTCGCTTTTTCCGAGGAAAAGGGCTGCACAGGAAGCCTTGTTCATAAACAGCAACAGTCACCAAGTGTGAGCGGACAAACAAATCAAACAGCTCTCATAAAGTGTTGTCGACATGAAACGCGAGGACACTCTTTTGGCTGTTGACTGCTGACATCAAAGAAAATATTCAAATACTTACATTAAAGTCCCTCAAACAAAGTAAACGTTGAAACTCTTTTTCTGAGGTTGGAGAAAACCTCCGAGCCCTGGATTGTAAAGTACCCAGACAATAAGGATGTTTTTTTTACATTGTATACTGTAAAAGTATGATAATTAATGAAGCAACAATGAAATATGGCACTCTGGGTTTATTGGAAACAATCACTCGTGGGCTACAGGGAATAACTGACGATTATTTGATCGCAGCCAACGATCCTTGAGTCCAACAACTTTGATGTGACTTGTATAACGATGCTGACTCACCAGAAAACAATATTTAAGAGAACAGTATTTCCCCAGCCACCATTAAAAACGACACCATCAAATATGCCACAGTCACAGAGTCGTATGTGAGAAACAAGAGACCTGTAATTTTGTGCTGCTGATGGACAAATGTTCGAGTCTCAACATCTGCTGTGAAGCAAAATGACAGTAGACTGTTTGCATCTGAGTTTGAGGTCAAGTGTAGCAAAACAAAATTCTTTTATAAAATGGCTCATTTATCACTTTCATAACCCTTGTTTGTCATAATTCTTCTGATGAAGCATTTTAAGCTAGCACCAGGAGGTTTCTGTTGATGTTCCCTCGTAATAACAGAGTGTTTATTTAGAGAATGCATTTTAAATGTCTACATCACAGTGACTCTGTCAGCATGCAGACCTTAGGATGTGCGAACAATCATTCAATTAAAAAAATCCCGGAGAACAGCTTGCATTACTGGAGTCTTGTTTTGTTATATTAAGCTCCATCAAACTCCATTGGCAACAGTAAGAAAAAACAAAAATATGGGTAAAAATGTAAATAACTAAATACTTCTAAAGCAATTTAGACCCTGAACGAATCATCATTTCTCATGGAGATTAAAATCCTCTGCTTTCCAATTAATTCATCCACCTGTACAAAGAAAATACATTCAAATTAAAACGTACCTAAATGTTCAAGCGAGGAGAAAGAATAAAGAATTTGAAGGGGAAAACTTCGAAGTGAAGACAAGGACAAGTACACAGAGAGAAAAACTTCTCTGAGGTCACCACTCTACCACACATTTCTATTTTCCATCCGGCCTCCCTGCTGATGCCGTGCTGTCAGCGCTCCACACCGAGGTCAAACACCCTCGCTAGCTTCACCAGTGAAGAAATGAAAGTGTGTTGGCTTGCTTGGGAGGAAAAACGTTGACCGCCCCCCCACCCCCCCCCCCCCCCCCCCCCCCCCCCCCCCGACATACACACACAACATCCAAGTTCACTGTAATGTCAGAAGACCTTGACAGAGTCCATATTCATAGCCTTTAACATGACGTCACACACTTACGGAGACGACCACCGAGCGGAAAATACGGGCTTACACTGCTGCACACAAGTTGCCAGTCTCCATTGCTAACTACTGTTTTCCTTAATTTTATTTTTCAAACAAAATACAGTTTTGCTTTAATTGAACACACCAGTCAATGAAGAGACGAGCCCCGATCGTATCCTAAAATCCCATCAACGAGGGAGAACGCACAGAGATGATGCTATGAAACACTCTGCTGTCACTTTAGGGGAAATAAGAACAGACCTCTTCTAATCCTGCCATAGATTATTGTGTCAACTTGAGCAATTATTAAAGCCTTCTTACTGATATTTCTGCCCCAAAGCACTGACGAAAAGCCACAGCCGACAATGTGGTTAGATCACTTTAACGAGCTCATTTTAAACCATTAGCTCACTTGAGTTGAAATACTGTAATTAATGTCTTTGTCTTTCCCTTCCAAAACAGCAGCATTATCGACCCAGACAACGAATCTCTTCATATCTCAGTATTCAGCGGTTGTCAGGCGATTTCAAGAAGTGTCGTTTGAAGAGAGGGTACATGAACAAGTCTGTACTACAGCTATGATGGCCGCCACTTTCTTAAGGTCATCTCGCCCTCCCGGCCTCCACGACAGTCGCATGACTGAAAGCTATGAATCTGAGTGTGTCATGTCTGCTCGGCTCGTATGTCCTCAGACCTAAACTGGGTCTTTGCATACATGAAGCAGCTGTGGTGGAACAAGTCTCCTCCTCTTTCTCTTCTTCCTCTACTTATTTTAATCATCTTACTTAGGACCCTTCATCCCTTACCCCCCCCCCCGACTTCCACGTCCCACTCTGCCTTCTACCTCTCCAAACCTGCAAGTAGTAGTGCATGTAGTATCAGTGCATATCTGAGCCCTGCTGAGGAGAAGAATCCAAATCTGCGCAGAGTCTGGAGAGCGAAAAAAGAAACAAACGAATATTACACAGGTTAGAGGATTCAGGAGGAATCAGAGACACAGACTGAGAAAAGACACAGAGTCAGTCTGTGGTGGTGGATTTGCCCCTTCTGTCTCGCTTTGACTCCAGGACCTGTGACTCACTGCTGAGGAATTATGCACAAGGCTGCATGGGACCTGAGGAACACAGGACTCCAGCTGGGACGGAGACAAAAGGAAACCTCCAAAAGCACTCCTTCTTTCTGTCCTCCTTCATCTCTCCATTGCATCATTCCTCTCAGGCTCTCCCAAGGCCTCTTTTTGTGGTGGTTTTCAACATCAATGGAGTTTCGGAGGCTGTGTCGTAGAGAGAGAGAGAGAGAGAGAGAGAGAGAGAGAGAGAGAGAGAGAGGAAGGGGAAACCACAAACCTCCCTCAGTTTTTCTCTCTTGCATTGATCGAGTCATCGGCATCATGCAGATGTTTTAAGTGACCCCCTTAGGTCTGCAGACGAGACCCCATTAAGACATTTTCTCTCTTTACATGCTGAGGAGAAAGAATCTGAACTAGTCTCACATCACATTACAACATATAAAGTGCTCCACATGTTTTGGTATTTTTTCCCATATTGAGATTGGTTTGAGTGAGTGACGCATAATGAAGGACTCTGAGTGAACCCTGAATGCTCTCCTATCAGCCACATCTTAATTTGAGGGCACTCGGTTTTCCAGTCGTCTGCTCCTCCTTGACATGAACACAGTGATCCTCGTGAAGCCAAAGTCAACTCGTCCACTGCTATGAAAAACCAGAGCTCTCCAATCAGGAAATTAAACCTGGCAGGGAAAGGTCAGACAAGGGAAAATATGAACACAAGAAAGTGTAGGAGAGTGATTGTGACGTCCTGAGACTTTCTTCTCTCTCTGCAGCTTCTCTCTTTCTCTTCACACCTTTTCCTTTCTTCGTAACATCTGTACTCAGACTACGTGGCACACTTTTATTTCCTTCAGTACTTTTATGAACTTTGCAGACCAAAATTGGTCACTCTCTCAGTCTCTTGCATTTTTAAGTCGACGTCCCATTTTGTTGCTATTTTACAATAAACTTCCAGTAATTTATCACACGGTTAACAAATTAACTCTTATAAACTTGTCATGTGTTCCGTGAGACTTATTCATCTTTTCTTTTCTTTTCTGTCTTTTCTTTGCATTCATATATGCTCCTCCGCTCTTCACCCGTATCCTCTCGTGATGAATTTGTATTGAGGAACATAGTGCACAGTCCTTGGCTTAATAAAAAGACACAGGAAGCAGAAGAAGATAAAAATGGTTTTAAACAAATGATCTACTTACCTACAGAATTTTGTATTAGAGCATGAAACTGACCATGGAAAATGAAAAAGTGTAAGATACAGAAAAGGTGGAAAACAAATGTGCAACAGCAGTTTGTCTAATGTAAGCTCTGTAATGAATCCCTGAGTAGTGGTTTAATACTGGAAGAAGCTAAAGTGTGAACAAAGAAGTAAGAACTCAGTTCATTGTCCCTGATCGACCTTGTGTACAGCAGATTGTTTCTGTCAGCTCTGTCTATTTATGTTACACTGCATGAAAGACATTCAAACAGCCTGCATACTGGAAGCTTCAATACAATACAACGTTTCAAGCATGACATTTTCCTGTTGTGTTTCAAGAGGAGCACATTTGAATTTTTAAGAGTTTAAGTAACATCCAGCGACAGTGTTAGTGAACAGTGTAAGGCTGTTGAACTGGTCTCATAGTTTCCGCTGACTTGTCATCCTTCACCGACTTATTATTATGGAAGGAGGGTAATATTCATTCTTTTGTTCTTTTGTCTTGCCCTTCCAAAATGTCAGTTCCAACAGGCCACTTCATACTGAACACTTTACTTGTTTCAATAGGCTGTTTGTGCCGTAACCATTGAAACCAAACAATCTGAACACATGACGACTTCTGTCCCACGAAGGGGGTTGGGGGCGTGTGCCATCCTACGCACTAGCTGTTGTTCATCCACCAGACACTTTCCACCTCATAAGAGCGTCCTTGATAGCAACACCTCCATGGTACATATCTGAAGCATTGCCTCAGCTCTCAGCCGACGCCATCAACACCAGCTGCAGCAACATGACTTCACTGCTTCAGACATCAACTACTGTATACAGTCCCCCTAATTCATGTAGACGACACACACTGGCAGATAATAATGTGACTGATAATAAACCCTTTCAAACAGCAGCAGGAATGCAAAGTGCCAAAAAATAATGTGTAGAACACGAGATTAAAAACAAGTGCAGAAATCAATTATATAAATGACAACATACATAATGGTGAATAAATACAACCATAAAGGGACAAGTTGTTCTCATGTCCTGGTGTTACCTCTATTGGATATTGGATTCGTGGTCAACTCTTTGGCAACTGAAACCTACCAACAATGAGGAACCAAAGAATCCCCCTCAGAAAGAATTATTAAGGACATGGTAATGTACAACGTAAACGTGAGAAAGAAAGAGAACCATACATGCTGGTCTCAGAGATGAATCGCAATATATAATGGGCCTAAGAACTACATTTCATGTTCCAAATTTCACCGAGGCATGTCGCGATAAATCTCTTGGAGTCCGGCTAATGCGTACACACAGTAGGCCCATTCAGTAGTGCTATTAATATTCTATTTTATCCTTGCTGCCAGTCAGTAAGTCATTTACTTCTCTATAAGTAAATTCAACTGGAATCAATTACTTCAAATACGCATGTATGGTGATAGATACCAGTAATTCAGATATCAAGACTTCATGACCCAACATGCATTGGGATTTATCTACAAACTAGAGAGTTTATAGGATAGATTTATGACGCGACGATGACTTTATCTTTAGAGCAGCCGGAGACATCCAGAATATAGCTTTAATTCCATTGCTAAATGTGAAAACCTGCCAAATGTATTTCCTCATCCCCACACTACACACTCCTTCCTACAGAGCTATCAGTGAAGTGTATGATTTGTTAAGAGCAGCTCTGTGAGTGTTCTGGCACAGAATGGAGACAGCCTTAGTATGATATCATTTGAAAGTTGTCATCTTTTCCAGCTTAGAGTTATTCTTTCAGGACTCATGTGAAATAGTGTTTTTCACGTCGCATCTTTTCTCGTTTCTCTGAACACATTCACATACAGTAATAATGAAACTTGATACACAAGATCTCCTGTGGGAAACCTGTCAGCAAAAGAAGAGATGCAGAAATGATTGCATGCTTCAGTGCTTTTTCTTATTAAGATTGCACAGGACTGATCCAACTCTATTTTTTTCCATGGGTGTTGTCTTTCAGGTCAGGATCAGGAGACAGAGTGTGGTCGCCAACAGTCAGTGAAGATGGCAAGACAAGCCCTTACATGGAGCCTGACTCACAGGTAAACACTGTTTACACTGGATTTACTTCAAGTGTTTCTTTAGATTCAAGTTCACATCCACTGTGCTGCTTTCAAAAACTGAACCTAGCTGAGTTTCTCATACAGAGTTTCAGGGCTTGGATTTTTTTTTAGGTCTGGGCCAGAAAATACTCTTAAAATTACCCACTAGCCCACAAGTGAGAGAAAGGAGTCATCAGTGAAGTCTTTGGTTGGCTCTTAGAAATCCTTTTTATACGATTGTCTGATCTGGCCAAGTGGTGAGACAAGCATGTCTCTCTTATAAAAAAACGACGACGTTGGATTTATGTGAATGTGTGTTCATCAAATAGAGTTGTAAATTGGGAGGGTCCACCATTTCCAAAAATGTTTTTTTTTTTTTTTTTTTCTGTTAGATTAATTTGCACTTGACTTTTCAAGTCCTATTTTTTCAACACCCATGCATGTAATCCACTTTTGCTTTGGAGAAAAAGGCCGTCAGAGGGGATAGGGGAAGTTGGAAAATTGCGGTTGTATATGATAAAAACACGGCACCACAGTTTGACACCACAGATACCAAATACATCGCAACTGTCCCAACAATCCAAACGTCAGTTTTCTTAAAAATTGTTTAACACAGTGAACTTCAAAAGTCTGCACAGTGTCATTATCCTGCACGAGTTCTAAGCTCATGATTGGATAGTTGGTCGTGGTTATCTTCTACAACGTTCTTTAATCGACCAACTGCGGATATCTTTTTTAGGGATCTGCTTGATGTTAAAATCTATTTTTACCCTGAAATCTTCTGCTTTGGATTACGCTCCTCTGTTACCTTAGCCACCAGCTGCCAGAGGGGATCATTCACATCTGGGGTTGTAACTTTAGGCACAGTTCAGTTCAGTGGATGTGAGACCTAAGTCCTCTCAGCCTGTTTGTGTTAAAGACAGAATCCATGGAAACAGACACAACACGTGTTCCATAAATGACATGTACACTATCATCCACATGATTAAAAATGATATAATGCATCCCGCTGTGCACTGGAATGGTTATGAATTAGTATCTTGACTATTCTTCAGTTGTACCAGCTGCCAAATGGACATTTGAGGCACATTGAACTCTCGCAGATGATCTTTGTCCAAGTTTTCCAGTGCTGGCAGGCCCTCAGGTTTCCAAGCAGCACAGAGAGAATAGGAGGTGTGTGTGTGTGTGTGTGTGTGTGTGTGTGTGTGTGTGTGTGTGTGTGTGTGTGTGTGTGTGTTCAAATGCAGATATGCTGTGAGAATGGAGACTGTGTGACTCAAAGAGACAGACAATACGCATATTGTGGCTCAGAAATGTGAGTGTCCATTTTTCAAGTACTGTGTTCTGGTAGTTAAGGAGTCAAGTCTAGTCTGTTGGTCTCTTTGTGTAAAAAGGGCGGAACAGACATACAATGAAGACGAGGTGAAATCTATCTGTCCTCTCTTCAGGGGGAGTTTGACACCTTACTGAAAGCTTTGTTTTCAGTGACTGGGTTTGTGAAAGAAACCTTGCCGGATCTAATTCATCAGAGATGTTGCATCAGAACTCGCCTCAGCTGATTTCCCAAGTAGACTTTAAGAATAGTAGCAGCGTCCAACGGGACTTCACTTCGAAAATAGCCATGAGCCAATTAGAAGCTATGATAACATGTGTTCCACACAAAAAGACAATGTCTTTGATTTGCTTGTAAAATCTCAGTAAACATGGTCAGAGTAACAAAAGATCCAGTCTACAGTTAAACCTTTACATGTGATGATGATGCACACTTTATGAAATAAAATGTCAAACACAAATGCTACATTGAAGGTCTACATAATGTTTAAACCCTAACCCTAAAGGAACAAACATTTGGAGCTGTCTCTTGTGTCTGGCAGCTGTATACAGTATGTCATAAACTTGCTCCATGTAACCAGATGGGACAAATCAAATACATTTTACTCAAATGTGGTTTCTGTCATTACAGTTAGTTTTGTGTGCTGATCCAGAGTGCTCACTTTACTAACAAAGAACTATTTGATGTTATAAAAAAAGGATATAATACCTTGATTGAAAGCTCTGTTGACAAATGTGATTACTGCTGAGTCGTTGTGGAAATAAAAATGATGATACGGTTTTAAAAGCCAAAAGGTTTCAAGCTTTATATGTCCAGCTAACCCTGATTCAACTGTCTTCATCTTAAAATCTCATGGGCTCAAGTCTTGCTTTGATTAAAACAAGGAAATACCAAACCTGAGTGAGCATAACCATCAGCTTAGACTGTTTATACAAACATAGACGTGCATGACAGGAGGGCTTTGCGTGTGGGTAACTCAAGAGTAGCAGACCTGTCTTTCTGCAGATTTTTTTTCTCTCAGAGTTTCCCCCTCTTGCTCTCTGTAGCTTCTCACCCAGGCATTCCACTCTGCCTCACTAAAATGTCCAGAAATGTTCCCCTGGAGTCACATTTAATGAAGTGAACGTGGATGGCTGGAAACTTCCGAGTCATGGCGTCTTTATGGTCACGCTCAGGTGGATTCCTCTGAATTTAAAAAGAGGAAACATCCGTTCCCTGGGGCCACACCAAGAAACAAGGTTCTTTCTTTCTTTGTGTCCAGCTGTATTGAGATAAGGCTTGAATGGCCACAACGAGACACAACAATGCAGATTGTCCCTTTGACACATAGGAAACAATATACGAACCGTGGGTCCTCTCGCACCAGCTGAACCAAGTCCAAACTAAACTTTGTGATACTCTTGGCTCTCAGTAACTCCAAAGATGAGCCAATTTGGGCAGCATGAGTGAAAAGTATTTGAAACAAATTCTTTGATTTTTAAATTCTTAAAACTTATAATAAACTAAACTTGATTTGGGTGTGCTGGCAGAGATTTGAAGTGATGTATCAGTAGTCGAACTTTACCTACCGTTATTTGACATGACCTGCAATACTGGGCCTCGTGCTGAAGACGTTTGCCTTGGATAACTACTGGGGGTTAGACATGACAAAAAAAAAGCAGACTGAAATGAATTAATGTATGAAATTTTCACATATTTTTCTGTCTTCTTCATTCATTGCTAATTTACTTCACACAGTGAATCAGCCACCTGAGAATTTATCAACAGGGATATCCGAGGTCAAGGCTTTTCTTTTCTTCAAAAATGCTACCTCTTGAGCCAAATGAACAGCTCGTTAACAATCCAGTCACACAGTCTTCAGGACATCTGTACATAACATTTCCCTTTTTATTCATGGACCTTTTGTTGTTCACTAAATGTCGTTTGGAAACTCCAGCCTCACTTGTGGGAATTAGCTACTTAGCAGGAAGTGACACATGGAAGCCATGAGATATCCTTTCACATTGGGAACACGTTACTCTTTCATAAAAGACGATGAGGAAATGCTGTACTTGGTATGGTATGAGTCAATAATGCTGATGGAACTGTTTTCCTGAGGCTTTTTTAGTGTTATCCGTTAAGGGAATTCAGTGGTATGCTATGATGTATTTTGAGAGAACTGCTCATTTCTGTCCATACAGAGCAGGATGTCATACACAACTTCACTGTTGTAGATCAGATGAAAGGGATGACATAATGGTATAGTGTCATAGGCAAACTCGTGCTCCGCCTTGTATTAATGGGCTTACTGCTTATAAATCTTACTAAAAAGAAAAGCTTACACTTCCGATAGATGATCTAATTTAACTATCACAGTGGCGATACTGAGCGATCAGTTTCACTCTCTGTATCTGAAGCACTGCTTTGAAATTCCCCTCTTTGGAAACTAAAAAGGCATGACTGACTGCATTGTCCCCAACTTTCAATCATTAACCAGAAAGTTGAACTCTATTGAAATATGTTTTATATATATATAAGTCTAAGCTAGGGCCCATGCAATGCCCACCTTGAGCCCATCTGGGCTTGCCCACATGGGGCCACCATGGAACCCCCGGACAAAGCTAACCGGGACCCAGCTGGGCCGCCCAGATGGGGCCCATTCACCAGTCCATATCTGACCCACATGGGCCCCGCATGGGTGTGTCGACAGGGTCTACTGCCCACCTACTGTCCATGTAGGGCCCAACAACGAAGCCCACTCTAAGCCAATGCCCACCCAAAGCTCAACCAGCCCAAGTGAGGCCCATACGGGCCCCAACTGTACGTGTTTGCTGGGAAGGAGACCTTTGTTTGGTTCATGTTTCTTCATAATCACACTAGTTAAATGTGTTCAATGTTTTTTACACACATTGGGACTCTCATTAAATGATTGCATTTGGAATGAATCCAGACCTGAATTAAAGAGAGTAATAAGTAGTTCCAAAACATCCAAGTTATGTCGGTTCATTAATTTGTTTAGTGAAAAAAACCCCATCCTAATCCATGTCTACTCTTTTAGGCAAAGAATTTGATCAGAAAAGAGGCCAATAACAAACTAAACCAAGCGTTCATATTTGTAGAGTCATTGGAGATCTACTTCAGTCTTCAGAGGATTGTCGTACTTTTGTTTCCTCAGCTTCGCTCCTGATGTCATTTAATCATCAGAGTTCATCTGGTATTTTCATCATTGGTTTTCAAGTGTGAGCAGTCAAATATGCAAATTATCACATCGGTAAATGTCAACATAGATCAGATTTTGTGAGATGTTTTTAGGATTAAATAACGTCTAGTGGTTTACCAACTTCTAAATCTCATCCCATAGCTTTGATCTAATCTTTCTTTTCCAATGAGAGCGACATTTTAAGAAAAGGTCTCTCAGTCTTGTAAATGCTCTCATTGTACATCTGTCTACCTTGCACTTGGATTGGTTTTATTTTTATGCAATTGTAAAGTAATACCAACAGTTACTGACATTTTAGGGTTTTTTTTAAATTCCTTCCGTTGAATTAAACAGTGGCAGTTTCAAGTAGGTGGGAATGGCCTTTTGGTCAATGCTTAATCCAAAGCGTATATTTTGGCAGGAATCATCAGAATGCCTTTCATTGCCCTTATACCCCATTATTAAAGTGATAGCTATTGTGGCTGTGCACTCTGGCCTCGTGGAAAGAATGAGACTTCACAATGCGGAAGCTCAGAGATCTGGATCACACGTCATTGAGGCCTCCAGTTTCGGTCCGGGATCTGGCAGCTGAAGGCGAATTCTCTAAGCTAACATTAATAGGAGCTGACAGACAGAGTCCTTGCATGACTTACAGACCGTTTTTCGTTTACTGCTTGGAACTGAATTTTACCTCAGACAAAAAAGAAAAAAAAAAAACCCCTGTGCATGCATGATGCTGCTTTCTTTTATGAATGGAAAAAGGGAACTACTTTTCAATATCTGTCATTAAGAATTGTTTGCAGTAAATATTGATAAGATATTGAAATATGTTCAGTAGAGTTAGAGTTCAAAATGTGTCAAAAATCTATAGTTGCTCGGTGGGACAATAAACTAATTAAATTTTTTGTGCAAAAAACAGAGAAATTTATACCGCAACAATCCGAAAAGCATTTAAACAATGTGGGACCATTAAAAGGTTTAGAGCTTTGTCATCAGTTGCCAAAATATGTCTCCTGGGTTTACTGCTATTTAATCCCCTGCCAAGTAATCTGAAACCAGTGTAGCATTGCTGGGAAGTCTTTTTAACAACTCCACATTCATTCACACAGGAGGCCTTTTAGATAACAGACCTGTGACCCCGCTTATTTGGTTGTTTGTGTTCACTAATCATCCAGTAATCCTCAGAAATGTCCAAATCAGCCTCTTGGTTTTCCTAATGGAGGCCCCCCACCCCACCCCACGCCCCCTTCCTTGTTCTGTTGGCTGTCAGCAGGAGAGACGGGGTCACTGAGAGCAATCTCTGTTGGGGTAATAAAGTTTTAATGTCCACAGAAGGTTTTTTTTTTGTTTTTTTTCCCTATATCCATCCATTCTCTTCTGCTTTAGTGGGTCTTGGCTTAATTGAGGATTTCATTCAAGTTGGATCATTAAAGGAAACACAAAAAGAACTGGCAACCAAGTAATCAATAGGAGACCACAAAGAATAATTAGTTCAGTATGAAGTGAAAAGAAAGCCAAGTGTAAAAAAAAAAAAATCTCACCCCACCTTATTTGATTTTCATTTCCTACCAATTTTCATGGGTTTAGTTGAATTTGTGGACGGAGGAAATAGCACTGAGTAAATGTACACATACATATCCAGATCATAGAGATCCACAGAGTCCACAGTGCAAAGTGGTTTCATATGCACGTTTATGTGATCCACCTTTGAGTGAAAAAAGTTGAAACAGTGGTGCAGAAGGGTTTACGTAGACAGGAGTAGATGGTGCCAGTATGTCTTTGACATAAACTTAGCAGAATCCTTTGCGTTATCGGTGAAGCTGACGGTTCATGATGGTGACAGTGACATGGACAGATTGGCAGTAGTGAAGAGGGGACTGAGTCTGAAGGCAAAGTTCTCGATTTCTCGCTTAACCCTTGTTCCAACCCCCACCTGTGGTCATGAGTTGTGAGTAGAGACCAATAGATTAAGATCACAGATACAGGATCAGACCCAATCCCAAAGAGAAATTCAGTGGTTATAGTTGCCGAAACTAGTTTCCTCTGGAGTGTAGTTGGACTCAGCCTAAGAGATAGGGTGAGGAGCTCAGACATACGGGGGGAGCTTGGAGTAGAGGCCTTATACTTCTCATCGAATGGAGCCAGTTGAGGTGGTTCGGCCTGTAATTAGGATGCCTCCTGGACGCCTCCCTTTGGAGGTTTTCCGGGCATGCCCAACAGGGAGGAGACCTAGAGTTCACTGGAGGGATTATATACTGTATGTCTGGCTTGGGGAATGCCTTGGAATCCCCCACTAGGAGCTGGAAAACGTTGCAGGGGGAATAGAATAGATATTTAACATTTACAATTCATTCCTATGCAGCATCCATCCTTCTCATTGCATTTCTCCTCTCTTTGGCAGGCTCAGGCCAGAAGCCCTGAAACTCTACTATTAGCCCCTCGCTCGCTCGCCTGCCTGGCACTCCTCCAGCAAGGCACCCAAAGCCCGACCATTGGGAGCCATAAAGGGCTTGTTTGTGTTTGGTTAGCGGTGCAGAGCGCCATGTGAAAAGCTTTATTTCGAAAGTGGTCCTAAATCATGCAGGAGGAACAGGAGAAAGAATTTGTGTATGGTGAAGCGGGCAGACCGAGGCTCCGGATCGTCATTAAAGTTGGACGTATGATTCCAATTAAGATCCAAGGTTTCTCCCGTGCTACCTCACTCCTCCTCCTCGTGTCTGTCTACCTCTCTATGATCAAATCTGGGCTGTCTTCTCTTTTTTACACTCCTATTAATCAGGCTAATTGTTCGTCATGTTGATGAATGGAGGGACTTATTGCCTTTTGGCTGAATGCAACTCAATTCAACACAATGTCGAGATCATAGAGAAGAAAATACATGTATTTTAAACGTTCTTACCTGTTTGCTCTTCTCTGTGTCCGTCTTTTCTTTCATTTTTTTGACACTCACACGGGCCGTCATGCTAAATAATTAGCCCAGCTCTGATTGTAAAACAGGTCAGTGAAGTGCGACATTATGGATACAGAGGTAGACAATGCTGCTTCTCAGAAATACTTTCTACTTTGTCGCTCTTTTTCCGTCTTTTTTATCCCCCCCTCCTCCTCCTCCATGCCAGAAGGAATGCAGTCAAGACTTGGGGGAAAAAAAAATATAAAGCAGCAATTCTCAAGAGGGAGGAATTAGGAAATAGATGATCTCACAGATGGCCTTTTTCAACACGCTTATTGTGCTGAGTCTCAGTCAGAGATGGACCGAAGCTGCTCATGTTAACTTTAAACTGTTTTGACTACATTGAAATAACAAGATAAGGTTACTAAGGGGGGAATCGGGGTGATGAGGCATTTCACCAGATAAACTTGACTGTCACCTTTTAAAGAGAATCTCCATTCAAACTACATGCAAACCAGGCACAGAAAGCTAGAATACATCTATTGAATGAGACCGTTTGTTTACAGGTAGATTTTATGATTGAAAAAAAAAATAGAAATACCAGCACCTTTACAAAAGCAGCTTTAAAGCACTTCAAGTTCCTGAATGTTACCAAACTGGCTTTTTTATGAGGCCGGCACCAGATGTGCTGCCTTATAAATCTGCCATCCACACAAAGAAAGAATCTGTGCAGCAGACAAGCAGCCAGAGAGGAAGGAGTGTTGTGAGTAAGAAAGTCAGGTGGAATGGGGAGGGGACTTCAGGATCACACCTTGCCTGAGGAACACTGAGCTCTTTATTTGAGTTTCATTGATAATTCTGACTATCACAAAAGATTCATGTTGAGGACATTTTAAGTCATTCTGAAGATTGAATTTGTACGGTAATCAAATAACGCATTTTAGTGTTCACATTTTTGTCATCGTCTCTGAGCTTCAACTCTTCGACGTCACAAAATAAAACGTATCTTCTTTCAGCAGCAGGTTGTCTACTTTTACTCTGGGGACATTTTGAAGAAAAGAAGCACTTCAATGACTAAGAATTGTACTCCGATAACGTTTCAGACTTACGACTGACAGCTTGTTTCTAATCCTCGCAGTGCAAACCAAAAATCCTCATGCTGTCTTGTTTGGCACATATTGCGGGAAAATCCGGCAAACTATGAAGTTTACGGCGACAATGTACAACCTAATATGCACGAGAACTCATGACACTTTGTACCAACATGCAAAGTTACTGTGAGGAAGATAAAGCTTTTATTAACAAAATGATACATCTCTTCAATGAGCTCGTCGTGGAGGAGGAGTGGACCCATATCTAAACTCCACATTCCCCAAACTTGAAATCTTCAGCTCGTACAGCCACTGCAGAGGGATCAACAAAACATGGCGGCCATACTCCTCTGCTACAAACAGACGTTGTTTAAAAGGAGATCTGTTCCCCTTTAAGTGGCCATTTTTAAAAGTGTATTCTGATTATCTTGACCTGTAGACCTATTTTAACTTCAGAGTACTTTTTCCACCCCTTGGAGTTTTAACCACATCACGTCAAATCTCATCAAATGAGCCATAAAGACTTCTGTCAGTTTAAAGACAATTGTTACGCTTTCTATGAGTCAGTTTCACTTCAAGCTACAAGGATTTGAGGTTGTTTTTTTTGTCTTCTGATTTTCCTTAAATGTGCTGCAGTGTTCTCATGTGTTTACCTGTCCTCCTCTACACGTCTTGTTTATACAGTTTAGATGTCTTTAACTATCATGTCACTGGGGTTGTGTAATATAATACACTGTCAGGGATTTTCCTCCCCTCGCCTCTTTTCTTCTCTAAATTCAGGCATGAATAAGCTCAGTCATACAGTTATTGTACTGATTGTTATCTGCAGATTTATACTTAGTCCAGATATGACACATGAATAATAGATCCTTATTCAAACTAGAACGACGTGTTGGGACAGTGACTCCACCTGAGGAGCTTCAGCCTTCCTATTTTCTTTTTTGTGTTCACGGGAAATGAAAGAGGCATGATGAATGAAATAAAAGTTCAAAAGTTCATTTCAAGACTCGGTTCACCTGAAAGGGAAATTGTGATTAAAAATACCGAGGTTCTGGGACCTTTTTGATTCGAATCGCATGAGGTCGACCATCTGTGCAAATAAAGCTAAAGATAAAGAGTAAGATGTGGTTTGATCGTCGGGCCCTGTGGTGAGCACCAGGCTTCAGAGTGTCGGGTTTACTTGGAGAGCGAGCCGCAGAGAGCTGGGTGTTTTCTGACATACTGCCCAAACTGGGTTTGGCTCTGGGAGAGTAGCAGTATTAAATACATGCCTCTCCAAAGTTTAACCATTAACGACTCACTGTTGGCGTTTTGTTCTGAGGGTTCTTCATCCATCTTTACTGTCCGAGGTTTTTTTTTTTTTTTTTTTGGGGGGGGGGGGGGGAGCAGGAAGAGTTGGTTTTAAATTCCCTGAGAGTCATCTGTCTTAGCTGCAGGAGGAGGGCAATGACAGAGCACTCCTCCACGTTCAAGATGTGGGTTTGTTGGTGGAGAGGAGAGTCGGCTGAAAAGTGCTGATTACAGAAGTGTGTGTGTGTATGTGTTTTTCTGTGTGTGTGTGTGTGTGTGTGTGTGTGTGTGTGTGTGTGTGTGTGTGTGTGTGTGTGTGTGTGTGTGTGTGTGTGTGTGTGTGTGTGTGGTCCAGGCGAGGGGCCGAGGACAGGATAACATCCAGCAGACCCATCTGTTGAAATGACAAGAGTCCTGTCTGGAGAAGCTGTGATCCTCACTCCCCCCCCCCCCCCACACACACACACACACACACACACTCTGTGGCTGAGGAGCTTTAAACCCCCCCAAAAAAACACACACGCACACTCATTCCAGAGGCTCATAGTTCCTACAGTCTGACAGTCTCCTGTCCCACAGCGTTTCTCAACTTGTAAACAAATTCCTTTGTTTCAGCTCAAGTGTTTATATCTGAAGTTATAAAACTGTGCAGCCCTGTTTGGTCATTCAAAGCTACCGGCTATCTCTGAAATTCAAAGCACTAAGCACCTTCGCAGATGGTTACGTCATGTTGCAATAAAACTTATCAGTAGTCTCTGATAGAGACGATCCTGGCAGCATGCGTTATCTCTGAAGTGCACCGATAACTGAGGTAAGCAGTGAGCGGCGCGGTGATGTCACCGTACGGTTTGTGCAGACGCAAGACGAGGGCGTCGACCTTGGCGTAAACAAAACTCTCGTCTGAGTGCACGGTGGTGTAAGAGTAGGTGTCCGTGCATCTGTCCTTCATTAGATTTATCCAAACATTCCCAGCAGAGCAACTGTGAGGCAAGAATGCAGAAGTTCAGCGTGTCAAACCCCCCCCCCCCCCCCCCAAAAAAAAAAAAAAAACGTGATCGTTCAACCTTTTACACGTCACATCTTTTCAAACCGTAGAAGAAGAAGCCAGGGGAAGGGAACACATATTTACACCACACAAGTTAAATTGTTTTGACAGAAACATCTGCAGGAAATCTAATGCCAGCTCCTTCTGCCTGTTAAAGAGGAAATCAAACGGAAAAAAAGCTTTTTTTTCTGCATCGTCAACGCTGCAAAGCCTCATTTGTGAACAACCACTATTTTTCATCTCTAAGGAATTGTGGTTTTCTTCTAAGGGCACCACTGGGCTTGCCTTCTAATCCCCCCCCCCCCCCCCCCCTTTTATTTTTGTTTCCTGAGTTAAAGCATAACAAGGCATTTTGTAATGGGTCAATTAGCCGCTCGTGAGCCCTTTTCCTTTCACCACTGCACCAGTGTTTGTCTGTTATTGCAAAACTCCTTTACTATAAACTACGTCTATTTAATGACTTATTTTTAGGAGGGCCACGTTTGAAAAGTAAACTGCCAACAAACAACAAACATTTGCATGAAATAACACCTTAAACAACCGTGAGTAATAGTTCCCCTTCTAGGAGGGTTTTTCTTTTTCTTTTCTTTTTTTTTTTTTTTTTTTTTTTTGTATTGATGCGTCTTTCGAGAAAATTCATTCGCAGGACTGAGGAAGTCACAGGTCTTTGATGGAATACGTGTGCCAAAAACAGGGAGTGTGTTATGATGTTTCTGTCTAAATCACTTTTTAATCCTTCTGTTTTCTGTCTTTTTTTTTTTTTTTTTTTTTTTTTAATAGAATTTCCGTCCCATCACCAGCGGGTATGGAAGTTACAGTCGTAAACCTTCATACACTCCTGAGCCTCAGTCCCCGCTGCCTGTCCAGTCCCCGCTGCCTGTCCAGTCCCCGCTGCCTGTCCAGTCCCCGCAGACCCTCCAGCCCACTCACATGAATAATGGACACTCCAGACCCAACAATGGACACAGCTATGGATACGGAAACGGGCACGCTCAGTACAACAGCCCATCTGGACTTTACGACAGCAACGGAGACAGATCTCTGCCGAGCAAGATGGGAGGACTCAGCCTCAGTGCCACACACAGGTGAGGTCATGTGTATGTGTGATGCCTTAAAGCCTCATCACCGACATGTTCACCTACATTCAGTATTTTTAAACACAGCTCTTGTTCGATAAACCAGGCAGCAGAATAGACAGTCAAATAACTTCGGTTTAAGCGGCCTTTCCACTGCTCAGGCAAAGGTGAGTTTCGACATTCAAATACGACTCGAGCGCAAGATTACAAATGAGACAAATGTTCTCTGGCCTGCTTATAATCGGAGTTTAGTGCCACACATTAGTGACCTCCTGTTCCAGCTGATTACGTTACGTCAATTACATACAGCCGTTATAAAAGCCATTATAATTTGCTGGTGTAACTTGACAACATCTGGAAGAGCTCAAGCAGAGGAATATAGATAATGTATCTGTTCTATATTGGCTGTCTAAAAGGAATCTGAGACCCTCTCATCCGTCCTCATGAATATGACAAACTAATTTAAGGAATGCACGTTTTTATACTTGATAAAATACACTGATCCATGTGTTCACGTGCCGACTCTTCTGAAGACACTTACAGCTGCAAACACAGGAGCACACACACACACACACACACACACACATTGGAAGTCTCTGTACACACCTGCACAGATGACTGTGTGGACTGGAAAAGCCATTTGTTGTTGTGTATTCTCTCGAGCAGGCAATAAATGTGTGAGTTTAGTCTCCTGGTGAACATCCCCTCCAGCACTCCCAGATTCTGGACTGGACTGTTAATCCTGACCAGACCCCCCCCCCCCCCCCCCCCCCCCACACACACACACACACACACACACACACACACACACACACACAAACACACACACAAAAACACACAAGGAAACTTTATACAACTCATTGCCTGCTGTTAGTGTTTTATTACACTATTTCACCGTGTGTTTTTTTTACCTCTTTCTCTCACTCAGTCTTACTGTTCAGGATCTTTTCTCTCTCTGTCTCTCTCTCACACACACTAACCACACAAACACACACCCCCAGGCTGGCCGTGAAGCGCATCCTTCAGACTCCTGGAGTCCAGAGATGAACGTGAAGTTAAGTGTGTCAGGATTTGAACACATCTGTCAGCAGTCCCGCTCATCTCCCAGAGGCTTTTCCTGTTTGAAAGTATCCCATGAACAGCATCCATCCATCCTCTTTGGTTTCGGAGTCACTTGATGGATGGATGAACACACAGAGCTGCTGTGATTGAGACTTCATGCCTGTGAAATCACATGTCAGTTGTAAAGTGTACACACCTGTTTTCCCCTCTGTGTGTGCGCCTCACTGCTGTCTCAGAAAAAAAAGAGAGGTGCTCAACATCCTCTGTTTGAACAAAAGAAATTGGATTTAGTTGTGCATCTTGAAGAGTTTTCCCGCCATGTTTACTTTTCTCTCTTTGATCCCCTGGCATCTGTTCTTTTTTCTCTTCACTGAGGCTACTTTAACTCATCTCATCTCTCCTGTGTGCAAACACCAAATGTTTTCACATCTACTTCTTTTAAAAGAAGAACAAGAACGGAGTCCTTTAGGGGTTCATTTCTTGTTGTCTTGACATAAGTAAAATCTATAACTTTTGTCACGTGCCATCATCAATCAAAGTGGATTGCAATAAAACTGTATCTCGCCTCTCCATGTCTCCCTCAGCCCCGAGCCTCCCACACACTCTCCTGTGGGCCGTAATGGTGTCGACACGCAGTCAGACGTCTACAAGATGCTGCAGGACTACGTGGAGCCAGTCTCTGAACCCAAACAGTCCGGCTCCTTCAAATACCTCCAGGGAATCCTGGAGGCAGAGGATGGAGGTAGGGATTCCCGTGAGCGTGTTCTGTGAAGGCCTGCATGTGTGTGACGGTAGACGGAGAAGAAACTCCATCTGCACGACATGTTTAGTAACAATCCGCTTTAAACAGAAATAGGCACATTTACTGTAGCGCCGGAATTCAGATAATAACCGCTCAAAGTCCATTTTTATTACTTCTTGCATGTTTCTAATTGAATTTTTGATCAGCTTGAAATTACTTGTTTGTTTTTTTCTACAAAATTCGACACATTTTACAAAGTCTAAGTTAAAAATGGAAAAATCCACCAAATCTCGTGAATAGAACACTCAATACAACACTTAAAGCCAGAAAATCCTTATATCATAGAAACTGCTAATATTTAGCATTTTTGCTATCACTGTAGAATTAGCTCATTTGTTTTCTTAATAGTCTTTTTTCTGAAGTTAAGTAGAGTCAAACTTCTTGCTACTTGTTGGGTAAAAAAAAAACATGCCCTCATCATCCTTATTTGCTGCTAAGATGCCAAAGTGTTTCCATAATTCATTGGGAAAAAAAAGAAACCTGTAACATTTTAAACTGCTTTAAAATAAGATTGCAGTTTGGGAGTACATGACTCTGAGTAGATGAGACCTGTGATTCCAGCCAAAGGAACATCTTGTCTTTCTCAGGTGGCTCCTGACTCACTTTGCTGAGCTCTCAGTCTCACTGGCATAGTTTTCCTTTTATAGGAAGACGCAGCTCAGTTAGGGGATGGAACAGAAGAGAGGGAGACACAAAAACAAAGAATTTTGAGTAGTGGGGGGGGGAGTGAAAATGAAGTGCTTTAAATAGCTTAAACATGAGTGAGCAGAGAAGGGGAGTTTTGGTTTTGCAATTTACTGCAAAAACAACTTCACATCGTACAATAAAGTTAGAAAGATTGTTTCCTGTCTGCCCTCTGACTGCCTGGCGTTCCAGCATTTGAGCATGTGATGCCGGCAGCAGCAGAGGAAGGCTAATCTTCCGAGCTAAGACATTCCTCTAAAGTTCCATGTTGGCCTCTAAAGCCAGGAAAAAGCGGAGAAAGTTGTACTCATAAGCCGTGTGTCGGTATGATAATGCAGAAATAGCTCGGACACTAGAAGAGTTGACTTATGACCTGTTGGTACGGATGTTCTGATTAATCAGCAAACACTGACGTGTCCTTGAAAAGACTCCTTTCATTTTCTGTTGTCAAATGTTTCACATCTTTCTAAAATCGAATGTATCAACCGAGATGCAGAGCCGCCCTCTAAACATTTAAAATGCTCCAGTGTGAAAGACCTTTGAATAGCTCGTTCTTTTGAACTTGAAACTGTGATCTTCAGGCCAGGATGGTAGTTTCAAATATTAGAGAAATAATATTAAACAACAAGAATAAGAGCACCAATAATGTACAAAACACATCTTTGATTTCTGTCTTATGAATTTAAATTATTTTATAATTATTACAGTTGTTTTTTTGTTTTTTTTAATCAAAGATCAAATTGGAACGAACACGAGGAATCATCATGTTGATGTCCTTTTGAATCGTCATCTTTGGCCGTAATATTTGATCAAACTTTCAGATGGGGCAAATATTTATCCCCCCCCTCATGATAGTTTCCTTAAAAGAGTAAAAACTTCTCGTTATGTTATCACATCTCTGGCTTTATTTTCAATGTGTAGAACTGACTCAATAATTCACAGGTCAAAGGAACAACCCTGCGCCTACATTGAGGCCTGAAGCTGACCCAGACCTTGGTGTGTCATTGGTTCAGCACTTACCTTTGCGTTCAAAGCATTACCAGAGGAAAGAAGAGCAGCAGGAAGAGACAGATGAGAGAGCAGGGGCAGAGGCTGTGCTCGTGGATTAAAGAGGTCTAATGGGTCTGCTGCCTGTGTGCTTACAGTTTGGGAGACTGACAGGTTGATTGACAGGTAAAGCCCTTGATGAAACAGGAAGACACTTTAGGTTTACTTTGGGATTACTTCAAAAGCTACCTGTCTCTATGTTGATGTTTGGAGCTGTCAGTAATCTTTGGGAGAGAGTGAAATCCTGACACAGATGCTGCCTATGGTTGTTGTATGGTTGATTTTTAGAAGCACAAGTGAAGAAAAAAACAAATCAAATCCAACATTTGAACCCATGGTTTAGTCAAAGCATTGTGTTGGTGAATGCATAACTTGCTGTCAGACCTTTCCAGCACAGTGGTAGGTCTCCTTTTGAAGGAGAAAGCCCCTGTAGAGGCCATGTTGACTTTCAGGGGCTTTTAAAGTTAAAGCAAACAAGAGTGTCAGTTTACCCAGGATTCCATAGACGGCGCCATGATTGGATGACGCAGAAATCACTATCCTGATGGTAGAGTTCAGTTGTTTGAAGCAATATTACACAAAACATGCTGCTTTTTTTTTGTAACTCAATGAGTTACTTTTTGGCTTCTTTCATGAAGGTTTTAAGGACATTTAAGGGGAATAAACAGAAGAAGACAATGTGATTGGTGGAGGGTTTTTTTCAGTATTGGAAAAAGAAATAAATCAAGATCCAGTAATGTTTTCAAGACCCTGAACTTGAAGTTCAGATGTAATTGTCTTAGGCTATTTTTTATTTTTAAATATTTGACTTTTGATTAGTAGTGGGATTTCAAAGGTTCTTCAGAGCCCTCTGAAATGAAACATAAACACGCGTTGTCACGACTTTTTAAAGGGATATAAGGATCTGTTTACTCTCAGTAACATAGTCCTAGCTTACTGTACAATAGTCCATGTAAAGTTTGGACCCCAATAGTAATTTCCAAACATATTTTCATTAAATTAATTTTTGAGGTCCCAGTTGTCATAATCTTTCTCGTCACAAAAGAGACATTCAGCCCTGAGGTCCAGACAACAGCTGTCTTAAATCAAACTATTACTGCTCTTTATTTATCTTTCTACATCCTGATTCTCTTTGCCTCACACTTGAGGCTTCCCTCTCTGCATCTGACTGATTTCATGTGTGCTAACGTCGACATGTGACAGTTGTAAAGTGGGCCGTGATGATGTTAGTGACAGTTTGAGACACGAATGGTGCCATGAACACTATTTGAGGTGAGTTATGACTTCTTAAAAAAAAAATATATATATATATATGTATATATAAACATCTGACTAATGAAATATGGTATCGATATGCATTTGGCAAAGAAAAAAATGTGAAGCGTAAACCATCACTCTATTTATGCAAGAGTAAACAAGCACTTATTCACTCTGCTTGTTTCTTTATATCTACTCCTTCCTACAGTCCTTAAAGGCTTCTATTAGTCAACCCTCCCCTCTGTGAGAAAGTCACAAGAGTGCTGCACATGAAAGCTCTTCCATTAGAGTGTATAATTGAGTAATAGAGACATTAATCCCAGAAATAACATACCCAGCTAATGTCGGCTCTTAAACACACCATGGCGCTGTCAGAGGCTAACTGTTTCAGAGGGCTGGGGAGCGCTGTGAGTCAGGTGCTAGATGAAAGCTAATTAGACTGTGGTTAGTGGCTCTGATAGGTGGCCTGTTGGCCTCGGTGACCTCTGCTGGCACATCATACTAAGAAGTCAAATGTACTGCAGTTTACGGCTCTGCCTCACTGATCTAAGTTGGAAACCTTAAAGTGGCTGCAGAGCTCCGGTTTAAAACGTGCTCCTTTCAAGTAGTCCAGTCAGGCATGGCTAAAGCTGTGATGGTTGGAGTTAATCACTTTTTTTTTTCTTTTTTTGAAAAGTAATTGGTTGGGTAAATAGTAGGGAAGGTAGTGGCCCTCTTCTTTCAACAATTTATCATCAATTACTATACTTAAAAAAAAAAGCTCAATATTGAAGAAAATGTCCTTGACATGTTCATGATATGAAGATTAGACGAAGACGCTACATTGCTTCTTGACACTGTGATGGATGTCATCATAACTCACCTTGTGTTGTTCACACACATCCCTGGATTGTAGCACAGTGGTGTGACGGTTTAAGCGCCACTCGGTAACTGGCATGTTGTCCCTGCCGCTGGGGGTTGTTGCCAGGTTGATTGATGAATCGCTACTAAGAAGTTGCCGCGACACACTCTCGAACAGAGCAAGCGTGAAGGAGAGGAGAGAGGAAAACTGAAACGGAAATAAAGTGAAAGGTTTAGGACGTGCCCAAACGTCATAGAGTGTAACTGTGAATTGTAATCAGCACATACATAACATCCATAATGCTGAAAAACAATCCATCACCTGTGTTGCCCATACGCCATCATGTATAAAGTGGATAACGACTTTGGGGTGTTTCCCTGATTTATGAATCCTTCTTTCTATTCACAAGTTTCACACAACAGTAGAAACACTCGTCAGTATGGAACCCATTCACCAAAGTTATTATGTAAGAACAATATGGTTAATAAACTCCAGATTAGCAAAAGGTTGTCCTCAGTTAGGTACACATTGGGAGTGTTTCTTTATGACGTGTCACTCTGCCAAAATGTACTGAACACTACCAATCATGGACATGTTAATTGGAGGGTGTGTTACCCAGCGTGTGATTAGTTTTAATGATACAGTACATTAATTACTATACCAAGCCCAATGCAAGCAGGACAACACACATCTGTGAGGAGGTCCAGGAGTAGTGAGAAGTACCTTACTGACCTTTAGTACCTCCCTTGAGGGAAGTGTGTGAAATATGAACCTATCATTGTATAGTTTACCAGCAATATACAAATCTGACAGCCAGCGTGCACAAGTAGTACTACCAAGAACTCAGAGGGATTCCCTGCAGAGTGAAAGTACGCTCTCTCACGAAGCTGTGGCTGTTTCCCTTGACTTAAGGGATAAGGAAATAACTGGAGTGTAGTGGCCCTTCAACAGATGTTGAACACACACACATTCTTAATATACGCAGGTTTGCCTCGGTCACCTGAGGCAAGTTGTAAAAACCTTTGAGAGCGCTCTGCTTGTTTTTAAGTCCGAGCCTTTGATGGTTAGCAGTGTCAGTTCTCACATGAATTCTGTGGATATTTTGTTACTTCCAGGTGTTTCCCCAACAGACCGGATGAGGAACTTAAAGTCTCCAATCAGGTCTCCAATCCCCAAACTGGGAAGCCCCATCCCCAGCCCAATGCCGGGTCTTCAGAAGCTCCCTCAGTGCACGCGCTGCTGCAACGGCATCGTGTAAGTATTGTTCATATCCTGGTGTCATTTTTTAAGCATGCACTCAAATAATAAAGTACGTACACACCAACACGGAAGATTTCAAAGACTAAGCCTGTAAATCTGTCTCCTTAGTTTAAGGATGTTTAAAAAAAGTGTATGACCCTTTTTGGTCAATTTTCCATCCAAATAGTTGAATGATCAAGAAACTGAAAAACGATTGAATTTGTATTGTGTTACAAAAAAGCATTAAAACTAAGTCATTCTATATCATACTGAAAATAGAAATGATTTTCATTCTTAAAGTTGCTTTTGAAACTATTTGGATTCAGTCTGGTTTTATCACTCTTCCTGAGAAGTTGTGAAGTTTAAATGTTGAAATGAGGGAGGTGAGTCTCGGCTCTTTTGCAGATTCTGAAACAAAGAGGCGACGTACGGCAGATAAACGTGCACCAACAGGCCTCCACAGGGGGAACATCTTTCCATTTATCATCTTAATGATTAATCCAAGCGATCCTCCACACCCATTCCAACTTAAGCATGCTTTATACAGAAACTTCCCCGCATACTGACATAGCACAGGTTTGCAATCTTAGACTAAACAGTCACACACACAAGTATGAGCACATATACACACACACACCTTTCTGTCGAGGTAGCCACATGCATCTGTTAATCCCCCCCAACCATAAAGGCAGCTGCAGGTAAGCAGTGATGTCATCAGCTTACTTTACTTGTTAACAGGAGTGCATTGTGGGAGCTTGCCGGGCACAAAAAGGCTCTTATGACCAGGGAGCCTTTTACAGCTTTCTAAACAAATACAGAGCACTGTGTCAATAGTTTACCCAGTCAGTTGTGTGGTTAAACAGGCAAAGCGGTTACATTAAAAGGAGCAGGCTGATGACTGCATGCTCGCTGGCTCAATCCCCAGTCCAGAAAGGAAAATCTAACTGGGAGCAGTGAATGAACAACGCCCTTAATGACTGAGTGAAGCAGTGAGCGAGTCTAAATGCAGCAGTGTTGATCAGCAGCCAGTCGACAGAATAAACACGTGCCAGTCGACTTCAGAATTCAACTCTTACCAATTTGTGTGAACTTTGCTCCTCCTGAAACTCCTTTCATGATGTCCATCCAGGTTCTGGGACCTTCCCGGTTCCTGACATGTGATCACATATATGCAAAGGCTTGGATGGTTACAGTGACTAAAAAGTATGATCATTGTCAATTTGCATTGATAACAGACCAGTTCAATAAACAACTGGGAGTCTGTTTGGAGCAATTTATCATCACTGACTTCCTTTTGAATTTATTTGCTTATAATGTTTGTTCTCTGGGATGCCTCATGTTTCTCAGCAGTGCCGCCCTTTAGTTTCTTTTTAATGCATAGACCTGTTTAAATGTATGAAGGGACAAATAACATCTATAAGAATAATATAAGAGCACTTTACAAACAGAAAGTTAGAAAATGCTTTACGACTGTGCCATCTTTCTCTATTTTTATCTCAGAACCCAGTGTCATTCTATTACACTGTCACTCATGATTTTATCCAGACCAAAGACAAAAATAATGCTTGACAAAACCACATGAATATTAGGAATCCATCAGCAGCGAACACAATCTGTTTCCCTTTTAGAATCGAGTAACTGGCAAAACTTCTTTTAAAACATTGATTAAAGACAGGAAAACTTTTGAACAGAAACTTCAAAGACCAATCAAAAATACTGATATGGCTTCAATGATTATCTATAAGCTAAACTATTATGAAAGTCTGAAATAAATGTAGCCAAACATCTTGCACACTTTATAAATCTTTTCCTTATTATATGTGATTAAACTTTTGAGTATTTATTTAAAACCCTAAAAAATGTCATTCAGCCCATGAAGCATCATTTTCTGACACAAGGTGACGTCTGACACGAGAAAGTTCAATGTCTGGTCTTTAGCACATAAATAGGGTCCGTTAGAAATTTTCAGACTGGGTAGGAAATGTCAATATCACTCTTTGTCTTTTTGAATAGTCTCCAAACATTCAGTCATCTCCCTCTGTATCTGTGTAATTTCTACATTTCTAACACTTCCTGTCTGCCTTCATCTCTCTCTCCAGTGGCACCATCGTAAAAGCTCGGGACAAGCTTTACCACCCCGAGTGCTTCACTTGCGACGACTGTGGCATGAACCTCAAGCAGAAAGGCTATTTCTTCATTGAGGACAATCTTTACTGTGAGACCCACGCCAAGGCTCGCGTCCAGCCTCCAGAGGGCTACGATGTTGTTGCCGTGTACCCGAACTCCAAAGTGGAGCTGGTCTGAGACAGAGATGGAGCAGGAGCTGGATGTAATGTAATATAACAGTGAAAGTAAAATGTAGGTGAACAGGGCTACTGAGTATTCTAGTGTGCATTTATCAGGCTCTGTCAAACAAGAATGCAGATCTTGGATAAGTTTTGCCTTTGGGGGAGTTCATAGATGTTGTGATCCAAAATCAGCACTTCTACAAAGACAGATTGATCAATTCTGTGTTTCTTGATAGTTATGAGATATGTTGACTTGGATCTGTTCTGTGTCCCAAAACCATTTAAAAATGGACTTTTAATGCGTCGTCCCACAATGACAGCAGTCGTTTCCTAATAACTTTTGACATTGGAGTTTAGATCCATAAGAAACACTGACCTCATCACGTTCGTAGATGAGCTGTGCTTATTCAAGTTCACATCCACATTAAAAGCACGTTAAAAGTCACATATGATGTAAAATACACTTCAACCTGTTTTCCAAACACTAATATTTGTCTCTAGTCTGTCTACAAACCTCCCATAAAAGTCCATCCCCTCAATCTTTTACCCGCTCCACTATTCAAAAAATGTGTGCTTTAAAACAGGCCATTTGGAGAGTTTGCCTTTGTGACATCACAAAGGGCAGTAACCCCTAAAACAGATGGGTGACACTCCCACATCTATCTGTTTTTTCTGCCCTCTGAGTCTGCCTCTCCACCTTAAAAAATAGGGCATGGTGTTAAAAAGACAGAGTCAAATCCCCTTCCGGAGAGGGGCGTTGCCAGACACAGCTAATTTGCATTTAAAGCTACAGACACGGAAACAGCCTGTTTTGAGCAGGGATGAAATAGAGGGGTTGCAGGCATGATAAATACAGGATCAGAGTGGATATTTGAGGTTCCCATGCATGTTTCAGGGAGTTCGGAGACTTATTCATATTGGTGAAAAGAGTATCATATGTGACCTTTTAAACACAAACAAAACATCAAAAGTACACTTCATTTTAAATTATACCATGACTCTTCAGCTGCAGCAAAATACTCCCATATTTCCCATTATAACCATCACTCAGGCCTCAAAATATCTTCGCAACAGCAGAGTGTATTTTTGGCGTGGGTTGTCACATGACTATTTTAGTTGATATTTTCATGTCTGTGTTACAGTCATCGAAGGTATGATGATATATGGTTTAAAACCTAGTGCGGGGTTTGGAAGTGTCAGTCTATTTTTTAACTTTGTAACAGTTACACATATTATTCTTCTGGATGGATGTTAGCTTTCTTCATTTTAAATCTTTGCAGGTTACTTTCAGACTTTCTCTAATACAAAACTGGGGGACATTCAGTTTGAATGGTCACTTTTCTCTGCTCACATTTCACTTCTGCAAAACAATAAGCAATATTCATACCAAGCGCACCTTTAAATGTTAGGATATGGAGTGCGTAGCTGCGCTTGTTTTGGTGAACAGGTTTACAGAACATGTAGTAAAGGCCTCTGTAAGCAGCTATCCAAGCACCACCCTCCGGACTGTAAACACAACCCTGCAGGAGGCATCCTCGCAGTTCTCTCAGGAACTGTAGAACATGTTGAGAGACAGAGTTTCTATCTGATGGTATTATAAAAAAAAACATTGTTGGTGTATATAAAAGCATCAAATTGCAAGAAAGGAAAATTAAATAATGCAAAGCATGCATGACTGGAATGATGACATTTTTAATGGCTGGGATTTTCAGACGATTGTAACTCAAGTTCACTTGACTTCACTTGTCTGAAGAGGAATTTAAACTCTCTCTGGTGTTCACACCAGAGAATTCCAGCTCAAAACCAGAGCTCACAGTTCAGCTGGATCTGTGTTTTACAAACACTCCATTCACACTAATGTGCCCTCTGATTCTTATGTCAACGATTAAAAATGGTGATGTGCATTTGAGACAGGAAACATGGAAGTAGAAAACTTGGACTGTGCAGCTTACAACATGTGTGAGCAATATTCACTGAGTTTGTTTTTTGGACCCACAACATAGATAGATTACAGATCCTCACGGGGAGAGAGAAACTGAGAGTATGCATAGTTGCATTCCCTTCCTGCTTCAAGCTCAAATTACCAGCCGTGGCTAAAATCCATGACTAAAATGAAATATACTTTGACATTTCCTCAGAGAGAATAGAAACAGAAAGTGAGGCAGAGAGAAAGCGGTGATGTGGATGAATGAAAAGAAGGTGTGTATTTTCTGCTTCAAAATGAAAGAAATTTGATATTGTGACTGCAATACGGGGCCAAAAGTCTTGAGTTTATGTGAATAGTGAATTAAAGTGGATAGGGTGATCCTTCTCATAATTGATAGAGTTTTTAATAGCTTATACTTTGAGATGAGAAATGCATTTTGCAGTGCTGATATCCTTGAGTTTGTTCAAGATATTGCCAATGATGTGTAGCTGCTGGTATGCCATCTGTACTAGTTATCTTGTAAATTATGTGAAAATTCTATTGCTACCACATTGTTCTTTTTGTATTGTAAATATTTGTTTTAGGATGATATAACATATAAATAATGTGCCTTTTCATACTCTGTGTCTTCACAAGTTTTCTTTGACAAATCTTTTTTTCTTATGTTTAACTTATTGTCCTACCAACCTATGTTTTTGTTCTGGAGCTTCTTATTGGCTTTTATCCCCCCCCCCCCTCAAGAATAACTCAATAAAATGAGAAGTGCATTACAGTGGTGTGATTGTTCACATTCTTCACTGCTGACTTTTACAACCTAAATTAGAGCTGTGCAGTGACGAACACATGGGGTTCAGCCTTTCTTAGTTTGACCCCCCAAGTTCTAACACGGAGACCACCAGGCAGACATTCACTTAAAGAGGCTTTACATTTGAGTATGAAGTTATCAAGACACAAAATCTGGGGTTGTGTTTTCATGGTGTCACTTACAACTTTAATGCCAAGGAGAAGAAATGCAATTCAATATCAGCAGCCTCTATGCCAAACAGTACTAGTAAAACTCAGAGTGTGAAGTTATACATTACAGAGCCTGGCTGTAAAGAAATCAAACGTTGGTGCCTGTTTCTATACAGAGTGTAAATTAAACCAGCAGAGGGCCTGTCTCATTTTAAAGTGGCGTATTTTCTTCACCATAGAGTCATGAAGAACTAATCAGACTGCTTCCAAAAATGAGATCTGTTCTCATATGTGAGTGTTAATACAGACAGAGCTGTACAATGGTCAGAAGGGACAAATGTCCAGAAATGCAGCTTTTTGGGTTTTTGGTTATTCTCTGCATCTTCATTTCAATCGTGTATTTACAGGGTTAATTGTTGTTAATGAATCTCCTATCTTCTGTGACACTTTAATAGACTGCTGCAGCATGTCTGCCCCTCCAAGCCACCATAGTAAGAGTTAAAAAAAAGAAGTATCATAAGCAAAACACATGACTGAAGCTGATGTGTAAAATAGTGACAAAACAATAAAATAGAAAAAAAGAGAATGTCGAAGAAAGAAAATAAATCTCTTAAATGACTAGTATCACGTGTGTAAAAAATGTTTGAGTAGTTTTTTTAAATAATCAAATAATTACAAAATAAAAGCTTATCATTGGTCTTACGTGAAATGCTGCAGCCCACACCTTCCATACAAGAACACTGACAAACAGCATTAACAGGAAAGGTTAAACCCCTCATTTAGTCCTGCAGTAACTTGTAATTATTCTTTGGGAAATGTGATAATTAATTTGCTATATTAGTCCAAATTGAATGCAATACTGTAACAAGCCCTATCAGAAAAAGCCAATTAGCCCCTATCTACTTTAACAGGGCACTTAAACCAAGAGGGAGGCCCAATGCCTTTCTGGGAATTGGGCCAATGGTGCTAAAGCATTCTCAGTCTTTGTAGCGTTGCTTTATGGCACTGTTAACGTGTTGACTTTCATCACGCTTGCAGCTTCTCATGTTCCCGTATATGAGTGAAATGTCAAATCTATATAACACATACAGTTGCAGTCAGTGGCTCAGATTCAAGGGAGTTCCTGTAATGTAATCAAGAGCAGGAGGCGAGAGACCACCTCACAGCTCATTTAATGACCTTGCACCTTCAGAAATAGCTCATTCAACATCCACGGCGACTGTGTGGAAAAGTAAAGGGCTCTGGAATACAACAGATGACAGAAGTAAACAAGGTGTTACTCCTGTATAATCAACATTATTCACTTTTGCTTATGTTTACTGTATGCATGGCACTTGTGCTCGGTCACAATCTTAACATTTTATATTGATTTTTTTTTTTAAATCAATTTGTATTTTTATTATTGTCCCACAGGAAAAATGCAGAAATCAATTACAAGTATTAAGTCAAACAGAATTATGCATTTACTATATGTATACAAGTTTTCCTTTCATTTTTCCAATAATGATAGTCTGTATACCTACCAGAGAGAAAGAAGTCATACTGGGACTTTGTAATTCCGTTTGTGAAGTAAATATGAAATTACCTTTAATTTGGGGTAAAGAAAATTCACAAAATCGGCCCACACTGGGAGTGTAAGCAAAACTGAGACCATTAGAGAAATAGAGAGAGAAACCCAAACAATACAACTTGAAGTCACATCACTAAACATGAAGTCTACTTAGAAAACAGAGCAGGTCTTCATATTGGGCTTTTTGGATGGTAGTAAACAGTTTACAGTATTGCTTGGCGTTTCTCTCGTATCTCTGATTATTATCATGTTTGACTGCCCCTTCTGTAAACTTACCATCATGTGGATCTACTGCTTCAACAAAGTTTTCACTTTGTCACTTTGTTTTCTACTTTCTTATTCAGTCATCTTTCTCCTTTTTCTTCCTCAATTACTTTCGCTGCATCTTTCTTATAATAATTCGCAATTCTTTTGAAATCATAACTAAAACAGTGCCATCATTTCTTTGAATTAAAGAAAACACCTGAATGTCAAAAGTGTTTTTTTTTCTATCTGTGCACAGTATTTGTGAAGCATTCTGTTCATTCCTGATCTTCGAGCTCATACGGCACCAACCTGCTGTCTGTGACGGGGCGTGATTTGTGGAGTCTCACACAATGAGTGCAGACTGTACTTCTTGTATAGGAGACTTTATGGTACATAGAGCAGAGCAGCATTCTGACCATTCCTCCCCAGATACAGATTGAAGACATAAACCGTAAGTCAAAAGACCCATATAGATCTACAAGCAACGCACACAAAACCTTACATTTATAACAGTAGAAGGTCTTTCAGAGGCTTTAATAAGAAGCTCAGTGAAGGAGTGTTCGGTGGATGATGAAAGAGTTTGGAGATAATCCTCTGTTAAGAGCTGTTGTAACACTTTTAGTCTGCTGTATATCAGAGGACTGACAGCTTTGTTACGTTTCTAATGGCTGTAGTGTAACTGGTGGATTGTATTTGTATGACCTGACAGCTTACCAAAAGTTACTGTGCATATTCTGAATAATAGAAGTGGAAACTTATGACCTTGTCTACTAACTATATGTGAAAGATTGCTGCGCTCAGTTTGCAAATGGGTTCATCTTTGAATTACTGATAATTTATTCATGTTCTGTTAAATTATATTTAGGTGTTCATTTAATGTTACATTAAATTCTGTTTATCAAAGATTCAGCAAATGTTAAGCCCCAAGCAGTAACCTCCAATAATTAGAAAATAAACCAATACTACCATTCCTTGATTGTCTACTTGAAGCTGGCTCCAACAACCAATGAATCTCACTTGAGCCCTGTATTATAATGCACACTTTAACAGCAAAATCAGTCAAGGTTTTTTCATTATGAAAATGCAATAGCCTTAAATTAGGGGGTTGTTTATTGATAGACAAGTGTTTCCTTTATTTCTTCAACAAATGGACCAAATCTACAACTATGTAAAGTTGCAGAGTTTCGGAACATAAAATAATCTTGCAATTTAATTTGCGGGAATCTCTGTGACCATCAATGGAAGCCTTTTGATCCATCTAATGTTTGTGTTGCCCCCCTGCATGAGTCAGAGAAAAAAAAAAACTCAGTTCTGGTCAGGCTATTATTTCGGAGATTGCTAGATATAGGCAAAGGGAACCAAAAGGCTAGACTACAGTAACCTAAACCTGATAAAACAAGGCATCCTTGTCTGTCTTTTCATCTTTCACAAGAAATAATTTAGTTTGCTTCACTGTTTTTTCCAACTCTTTTTACCTCTCTTTTCAATAACACAACAAAAGCACACATTCCCACACACTTTCCTTGACATCCTTTCATTTAATACCCTAAAAAAAAAAAAAGCAGTATTGGCGTGTTTCAGTGGATACCATAGTGACTGTATGAAAAGTTCCTCAGCAGTTGGCCCCTGGCCTACAGGACAAACACTGTGAATCAACAAGTGCCAGCTCTCGCTCCTTCTATTTATCTCTCTTTCTATCTCCTCTCTTTGCGTCTTTCATCCATCTTTAAAGGAGTGAAAAATGTGTTTATTTCCCTAAATAACTCAGTGTGGCCCTCATGAGGCTATTGGATTGCAGATACGATCATTAAGAACACAGCGAGGAGAGGTATAAATTCAATCAGAGACACAGAGAGGAGGGCCAAGTGTCTACTGGAGTTATTTGTATTGCTGGCTTTGGCACGATGAATCACAATGACATCTGAATAACAGTATTCAGCCCTCAACAAGTGGCCTAAACAAAACAGGAGTTTAACTTCTGCTAAATGATTCTTGACAAATGTTTGTGAAGAAGTGTTTTATTCATAGAAGAGAAGTAAACAAGTTTAAACTTAGATTATAAAAACTCTGTTTTCCTTAACAAGACGAGTCAGTGCTTAAATGTTAAAAGTGAGAAATTATACGTCAGTTTGAAAACAGTCATATTATTTGCAGCTACCTGGATTGTCTACTTATTGGCCTCAAAGAGCTTAGTAGCAAGTTTTATGTCATCGTATGTCTTTGCGGTAGATCCCCTCACACATGGACAAAAACTTAATGAAAAAAACAAGCTAAATTCTATTTTATACGTTTCCAGCTCTGAACAGTAATATGAACATGCTGTTACATTTTATATTCACATTTTGTTAATATTTCTCAACATTGGAGGTTACTGCTTGACTTCGGCTTTTTTAAAAGTTCATAACCACTTAGAGATTTACCTAGTGTTGAGTAAAGTAAAAAAACTAACGTTATGAGAGAAATGCAGTCTACTAATACTCAGCCAGAGATTTATAGTCAACACAACTTGAGGCCCATAATGGGGAAAAAACAAGTAAGCCAACAATGTCTGCTGTGATTTCTCAGGAAAAGCCAAGTATTGGTTTGTGGTATAATGTGTTACATGGACACATTGGTTGCTAAAATTAAATAACAGTATACGGACGATCTCTATCTAAGCCTGAGGCTCTTGGAAGCAATGCACTGCCCATCAATTTGCGTGACCAAATCCATCCTGCCCAAACAACTGCCCCCCCCATGAGGATGGCCTGCCCAACCCCCCCCCCCCCCCCCCCCCCCCCCCCCCCTCCTAACCTATCCTATCCTACTCTTCTTTCTGCATCTTGTCCCATATCCCCCATCCCATTTTGAAGCCCGGCACAGTTTAGCAGATGGCTGTTCCGTCATGAGCCCGGGTCTGCTGAAGATTTCTGCCTGTTAAAAGGAAGTTTTTTTCTTGCCACGCTATGATGGATTAAGCTGGGCTCTTGTAATATAGCCATAAGTAAGGTCCTTTACCTGCTTTTTGTAAACATAACAATGAGCATGGTCTTGTTACCTGCTCTTTCGTTAATGTTAACGAAACGTTAACAGACAAACAGTAAGGTCCTTTACCTGATTTTGTAAAGTGCCTCGAGATAACGGCTGTTATGAATTGACACTATACAAATAAAGATTGATTGATTGATTGATTGATTCCCATGCAACATCACCAGCCACCACTTTTAATGGTTTAATGGGCAACAACTATTTAGCCCCAAAATATCGTCAAATTCTGTTATTGAGTATTTATCAGCTAACCAGGACCAGATACATGCCAGCATGTACCATAGCATTAGGATGTCGCATAGCATTAGCGACAATTAAGTATTATTTTTAATATATTTGCAGTACGTCAGCATTTGTCATTTAGTTAATCATTTGTATTTCTATTAGGGGTAGGAATTTAACGCATTGATAATGATTAATTAATTACTAGAAAATAATTTAATCACAGTTCGTCTCTTAAACAGCGCAGAACTTTGTCATTGCTTCACGCTAGCTACGTGCTAGCTTCGCAATAGCTCCGCCAAAAGTATAAACGAGAAGCGTTTGCAACCTAAACTCAACCAGTAGTTTTAATTCCTTATTCAATATTTTATCAGATATATTAAATTAAATGTACATGACTACAGAATCATTTATCACTGTCAACTTTATCATTATTTATGTTGTACCTTTCATGCAAACATGTGGCCCAAACAACTTAACATGGTAACAATTAAAAGAATTAAGAAAACAATGAATAAACTCAGAGTACAGCTTAATTTTAATTAGAAATTCAGAGCAAGATTGAACAGCTGGAATTTTTTATTTCTCTGCATTCCTTTCCTTATCATAAAACGATTATTAAATTAGGTGCTCAGAGGCATTTCCCTAAGTGCCTCTTAAATGGGCGTATCAGGGTGTTCACTACTTCACTGACCGAGAAGCCTTTGTCCGAAGATAAGTGTCTTCATTGTCTAAGTGACCCTGAGAATTTCACTGACATGAAGCAGACTACTGTTCATTCCAAAAGTACATAACACAACATTGATTAAAGTGTTCACAGACCATGACCCTACTGTGACGCATTTCCAGCTGAGAAGAAAGTAGTCCGCATGGGGTCCTACTACATGGGAGAGGTTTGGCCTGTTTAAATTGGTGAAACAGTTTTAGGTAAGAAAGTTACACGACTTTTGGACACTTTTTGCCACAACCTTGGCTCTTGATGCACACATAGTTGGAAAAAGATACGGCGTGATGGTATCTGGAGACCAATTGCTAATTTGACCACAGATTTCATCAATGTGAGATGGTTCAATCAACAGGCAGGAAATGTTGAGGTGAAAAACAAAACAAAATGGATGACCCTGCAAAGTATCTTCTTCTACTTTAATATCACAAAAGGATAGGACAACAGTTAATTTATTTGCCCAGAAAGCAGCATTTGAATGTGTTATTCATTCACGTTTCATCCAAACATTAACATAATATTGCACATTTATTTCTTCAAGAACAATATGCTAAGTTCATACATATCATCATGTATTTCCAGTATAATACACATACACTTATCTTAATTACATTTGCTTATGTGTTTATCAAGTCTTTGAATATTTACATTTCAAAACTTCAAAAATCCAAGAACACAATAATCACATTCGGCCTGCCGTAATTATTATAATTTAACCTTCTATCATTTTTCATTAATATTTCAGGAACAAAAAATCATTTCTTAACCTGTCTACAAAACTGATAGCGAAAGACGAATGAAAAAATAAGGACTAACCTATCAGTAGGTGGCGATAATATTTTACCTCGTTAGTGTTACCACTAAGGAAATAATTAGAAGAAGAACCCCAGCCTGGCATCGTATTGCTAATGTGTGCTGTAGCTGCTCTTCTGTGTACCTTTCATGTTCTCAGTTAGTCTTGATGACTTTCAAGACTTAAAATCTAACTTTTGACATGTTGGTGGAGTTATTCTAATCATGTATGAGACGTATGTGGTGGAAATCATCAAAGGTTCCGACATTCATCCCTGAAGCATCATGACATCCGGCCCAGGGTAAAAAAGGAGCTTGTCAGATAGCTGAACAAAGTACAATATACGAGTAGGCCTATTAATATAAAAATACAAATGTTATAGTTACTCGACGACCAAAAGTTACAGTATTGTGTCAAAGACCTGAGCCCCCCTCACCTCCCCCACACTAAACCCAAGGAGAGGAACATTACCAAACTCAGGGTAAGACGTGTCAAAGTTGACTTCGATTAGCAATGTGAACAATTTAAATGTGTGTGAAGTTGTAAATCATGATGTTTACAGTAAAGCTGGTGTCGATAAAGAGCGTGCTATATGCTGTATGTTTAAATGTTTGTGTCTCGAGGTTTCAGATATGACGGTCTCTACTGCATTTATCACTTAACCAAAGTAAGCCATGACAAAAAGTAAGGCCTCACTTTAGTAAAATAAGTAAAGTGCACATTGTTACGCTTTTCTAATCATCCCAAACTTTAACACTTTGTTCATAACAAAGTTAACTCCAGTTTCACTTATTTTTGTCATAGTAGTTAGCCTCAAGCAGAGGTGTAATTAAGGACATTTAAGTCGCTCACTATTGAGTCAGGAATGACTGATTACCATCACCAGCCTGTACAGTATTTCATGTATGTTTAACATGTACAATGCTATAATCTGATGCACAGTATGTGGCCTTTGTCCACAACAGCTGTCAAAGTGAACAAAATACAATTTTCCCTATGGTGTCTTTTATTGAAAGAATCAAAGAAAGCAGAGGCCTTACTTTTTCTCGTCTTGACCACTGAAAGTGGGTTTAATGCTCAGACTGTGTTCTGCTCTCTCATCTGGCTGCCTGCCAGACCTATACAGTTAAATCCTGAGCCCGAATGGAGAATAAAAGCTGCAGCTGTGGAAGCAGCAGGCAGTCAGACACAAGTAAATGGAGTCATTCTCCAAATCAAGGCCAACTCATTGGACTGCTGCTTTTGTAACCCAATTATTCCCAGGCCACATGTTCTGAAAGCAGGGGATTGAGAGAATAGGGAAGCCCTCCTACTCTCTCCTGTAGCCACTCTATAAAACACTGCAAAGGAAAGAGGAAGGTTGGTATGGAGAGAAAGTGGGGAAAGTCACAACAGTCACAACATATGACCTAAGTTAGTTTCCAGTGTTGTGACTGTAGGTTATGGCTGGCATTTATTGTGTTATGGTACTAATGGAAAGACAGATGGCTACCTAAGAAATGTGGTATGTAACATAAATCCCCCTTGGAGATATGACTGCAGAGTAAGTAGTTCAGTCCTCCAGTCCATGTCTACAGGTTTATGTTGTTTATGTTCGGGATGTGCGTGAGCAGCCGACTAATTGATGAAACACTGGTCAGTATTGGAAAAAAAGTTCTTAGCTCAACTTTTTATTTTATCAACCCAGGTTCACTATGTCAGATAAACCAAAGTGTGCAACCATTAGCCAGCTTACACAAGAATGCAGGCCACGAGAAATTGCAGCTTAATCAAAGGACAATTTAGTCCACCGCTTGTGCTTAATGGTCCTTAATTATGGCACTTTGTAGTTCTTTCTAGCTCCTGTGTGCTACGGTGAGTGAAGAGGGGTTGGAGGTGTGCCGCTGGAGGAGAGTGGGGGCCTAAGAATATCAAAGTTGTCGCCAAACAGAAGTTTGTTGTTGTTTGGTGTAATGCTGGTGATCAAGGGCTGCATTTACTGGATCCCCAAGTTGCAGTAGTGGCGTGTTTTCTTTCATTTAAGTCGAGTTCTTCTCAGTATTTAAAAATGATTCATGTAAATGAATCACGAACGACTCAACAAAAAGATAGCCCACCCAGCCAAATTCTGTGCATAATTTGATATATAGTCAAATTTTTAAAAAGTAAATTGAGAGAGACGGTCTTAAAGAGAAAATGCCAATGGTCAAGTTGAAGCGAGAGCAGAAATCCAGAGGAGTGGTTTGAGCTCTCTGGTGCTGCATGGGAAGGATGTGGTTTTTCGTTACGTATACGATGAGAAGTATTCAATGATGTGAGAGTGAGTGGTTGATATGGGAAACTTTAGTTCACAATCCTCACCCGTTGCACTCTGTTACACCTTCCTCATCCTCTCCCTCTTTCTTCCTCAGCTCCTCCTGCTCCCTCTACACAGCGACTCTTCCTGAAGGTGAAGGGACAAGGCCTTGTTGACGGTTTAAACGGGTGAGTTGGTTCTATAAGAGATATGTAATCTCACGGAAATGGAAGTTGGCCAATAAAGGGATGCAGCGGACCTGTTATTGAAAATGTTGTAGACGATGATGCTGATCAATTTCAAATCAGAAAACTGGATTGTGTATTTCTGTTAATTGAAGGGCTTTACCTCACGTTGTTGCCTCCTGGTGGTCAGAAGCTGAAAAACATTTTTTAATAACACCTCTGTACCATTAGTTTATTTCCTGCCCACATTTAAAAACAAGAAATGACGTGGGTGCCTTGGATTTAATTTATATTGCTGTATGCAAACACAGGTAAGTATATTGCTTTTGAGTAGTATCATCTCAAAGTTCTTATATATATCATATAGGTTTAGTCAATTTTAATGAATATTAAGTGTCAATATGTTGGATCTTTAAAGCCCCAAGTGTCACATGAAGCTGAGTTCAATTGCACATTGAGATCAACATCGTTGGATCAGGATGACAGTTCATGAACAGCAGCTGGTGCAACAGAAATGTTAAATAGATTTAATTTCATGATCACTCAGTGACACTGTAAAGGGTTGTTGGCTCCATCTTGTGGTCGACTAAGACTCCTACATTGCTTACACTGTGTGCTTAAAGTAATCTAGTTAGCGTCTGCAGGAACAGAATAGATCCACTAGACGTCATGAATGAGCGACACTTTTCAAAGCTCGACAAGAGGAAATCAACAGAAGAATTAAATGAACAGAAATAAACATTTATTATACAAAACATCAATGTTTGCAATCTATCAGCTACTATAAAAAGCACATTGATGCATGACCTGCATGATCCAACCTTCAAACTGCGACATGTCTCAATTTTAAATGTTAGACCCATTACTAAAACCTTAAGGAAACATATATATTTCACAAATCAATTCAATATGATTAAAAATATTCACACTACTGCACATCTTGAGATATCTGAGACAAAAATTAAGCAAGCCCCTCGTCTCTCATATGCAGCCTCCATAAAGATCACATGAGGTGCATCAACATGTTTTTAAAATAACCGTATTGCTACTTTCACACATGAAAAAAAACAGCTTTATTCTGTAAAAGAAACCAACCACTGAAGAATTTAATTCTTGCTGCAATGATGTTCTACATGAGTGTGAGTTTCCTAAAAACTTCTACGTGTCTCCACCTCTCCACTCTCACCCTGATACACCAATCGGATGTCCTTGTATGGAGTGATGGGACATGGCAGTATGCAAGGAGGTTGGCTGGTGTCGTGAATCTGACGGGGATCCGGACCCTAATAGAGGGCTACGAATATCCACTGGCTGGCTACTTCACATCTCGTGGAAAGCCCTGGGAAGACGCCTTGGTTTGAGGCCCAGATCTTTACGATTTTAC
This sequence comes from Symphodus melops, assembly GCF_947650265.1. Lineage (NCBI taxonomy): Eukaryota > Metazoa > Chordata > Actinopteri > Labriformes > Labridae > Symphodus > Symphodus melops. The sequence continues at coordinate 16,412,231 of NC_136701.1, forward strand.
GTGATTTTACTGTATAGGGTGTGAGGTATTTTTTTCAATAAAGGTAAATCAATAATTCTCTCGCAATTAACATATTGTTCCACTTCACCTCCGCAGCTACAACTCCATCGTAGCAGATAGAACTGTTGTGAGTTCACCTTACAGTTGATTGTTATAAACGCATTTAATGTTGGTCTTCCTGTTTTCTGTGGTGGAGCTCAGAGAGTGGTTAACTATTTTAGGCAAGGCATAACTGACACATACTTATTTTTGCTAAATATAAACTGAGGTTATGACAATTTTAAGAGTGCTGTGGTTAACTTAAACATAATGCACGGCGACTTAGTGCAGTTTAATAAACAGTATGTCTTATGGCAGAGTGTTAACATACAGTAAAATGTTAAAAGTAATGATAATCTAGAAAAAAAAAAGAAAATCTGACAGGTCTCTTCAGAAAAACAAATTTTTTCACTTTATGTTGTCATTTAGTTTTGCCTTATTCTAACATGTGTGTAGACTATTTCCTCTTCAGGGTACTCTGTAACATCTAAAGAGAGAGGGGAAAGGGGAGGGCTTTTGATTAGTTATCAATGAAGTCTTTACAAAATGATTCCCCTGGCATGATATCAACCTAATGTGGAGCAAATACATCATTAATGCAAGTAATGATAACCTTACTTAATGAACTTATAGTCCTTAATGAAGAAGATGAAGACATAAGACAAATCATCTTTGGCTTACCCTCATTCACAGCCGAGGTTGTCGGGATTTTATGGAGAATGATCAAACTGCAGCTCAGAGCCACGAGGAGGACACTCAGAAAGCTCGCTATAACGGCCACAGCCACAACAGGGAAGAGCGATTTAAGAACTAAAACATAAAAATAATAATAAAATTAGACGACAGAATTTACATGACACACATCGACAGTTGAAGCTGATGAGTAGTTATCATTGAAGGCAACATTTCCCCACTGTATAAGAAGTTTCTCCCCACTCTTAAGAAATGTATCAAATATAATATTAAATACGAGTGCAGGCAAAAGATGAATGCCTGATGAAATATAACATTTGTTTTAAGGAAGCCTGCTTAACTAACTTAATCAACCAGTCCTGGTCAAAACATTCGTATCGCGCTGCAATTTAAGTATCTGGGCATCATGATTAATTCTACTGTCTCTTTCAAAGCACACATCAAAAAAGGGTCAGAGAGGGTCAAATTTAGCCAAGCCAATTATTATTAATATATTACAAATGCACTAACTTTTAATGTGGCCAAACTGTTTAATGGATGCCATGATCATGTCACATCTAACATACTGTTTAACAAGCTGGCGACAAACTAACAGCTTGTCATTAACGCCATTAGCAACGCTCTACAAGAAAACCCTCAAAGTGTAGGAGCAGCAGGCCAACAGTTCACATCATTGTATTATAATAAATAACCATAAACTGCTGAGCTGGGAAGATGTAATCAAATCAATCAAACCAAAACATCATGAAATTATGAAAAACACCACTCCCTCTCCTTTGAACTCATTCATAACTCAACGTAACAACAACATATGCATATGCATTTTAGGTTGCTGACTTACAACTGGCCGGGGACTTAGCTCAAAATTAGCTGCAGAGGCTAAAGCTGCTGCTTTTATTGTAAAAGGAGACTGTCCATGAAATATTCAACTAAACTAAAGTAAACCAGCAACCCATGTTCTTCAAACTTATTGTCAAATAAAAGTTAACTGATTTTTTTTTTACAAGAATTTGTTAATTTTTTTAAAGTTTTTTTAGACAAAGTTAAAAACCAATCAAAATGAGGATAGTAAGTTTAGCGTTACCCCTGTACCTGGCAGATGGTGCACTGGGCAGATTGTCAGCTCAACAACTGTTTCTTCTCTGCTGACATTGTTCCAAACAATACACGTTAAGTTTCCAGCCAGCTGACCATGTAAGCTGATGGTAACCTGTGTGAGACTGGGTTTGTCTGGTGTAGTTTTATTCCCTGCCAGAGATTGTATGTTAGCTCTACTGCTGTTCAGGAACTGGCTGTTGTCTCTCGTCTGCTCGAGTAAGTTTCCGTCTAAAGTCAAAGTGAACTCCACTCCATCTCCATCAGAGGAGCAGCTGATGCTGATCTGTTCTACAGACAAACACATCTGAGAAACAGCTGGCTTTGACACTGGAGCTGGAAGACAAACACAAAGTAAGATGATGAATACCTAAAGTACAAAATACAAGAAAGAATGTCATAAACTTTGTTCTTTTTTGAGCTATCGCGTCTTTAAAACCCTGTTTTAATTGTTAAACTCACTCAAAAATATTTACCTTTCATTACCTGCAAAACATGATTTCATTTTATAATGTTCATGAAATATGCAGATGGTTCTGCATATTTGTGCTGTTTTATCCACTTTTAACTTTAATATTTGGTATGTCCATCTTTTGCAGCAATTACGGCAGCACACCTCTTTGAAATAGTGAAATAGTTAATAGTCAAAATACCTACAAAACAAAAAACAAAAGAAATCTACAAAAACACTATGCTCTATGAACCCTAGACTAGACAAGGAGTCATTTTCCTTACAAAAACTATTTTACTGTAAATGTCACATAATTGAAGTCTGGACCTCGTCCCCCTCGAGTAAATTTGGGGCGAGTTTGAAAATAAACTGGACAGATCTATTACACATTCAAAGGAAAGACTTGAATTTGTAGTATGTTGATGCTGTGCCAGAGAGATGTGCTATTGTAATTGCTGCAAAAGGTGGATGTACCAAATATTAATGTTAAAAGTGGATAACAAAAAGTACAAATATGCAGAACCATCTGTACATGTGCATGCTGACGAGCATTGACCGTTTTTAGAGCTGTCAGCCAAATGTAACATAGATGAGCTATTTATGTAAGCATGCTCTCCATACAGTTTATTTCCTTGTGTCTTCTGTTCAACAGTGTTTTGTTGATTGTACATTTATTTAACCTCTCTATCATTATTCTCTGTCTCTCTTTACCTTCTTTATAATAACAAACTCTAAGAATAATTAAATTAAATGCATATCATTATTACAAACATCAATAAAATTCAACTTACCTTTAATTTCTACGTGCACATTTGCTTTTCTTAATAACTTCCCATCTAAACTATGTTCTTCCATCGTGTAGTCTCCTGAGTATTCCTTTTTTGCTTTTCCCAATAAAAATCTTCCATCGGTGAAAAGTTCAGACTGATTTTTATGTTCCTCAAGTTGCTTCTCTATCTGATTTTGACTTAATTTTAAAATCAAGTAGGACTTGTCTTTTGTCAATCTTATTTCTGTGTCTGCAGTATTTGGCAGGTGAAAAATCAACAGCTGTCCTGCCGCTCCAAAACATTGCTGAGTTCCATTAGCTTCAGGGAAATGACATTCAATAGAGCCTGAAAACAAGGAGTTTGAAACATTAAGTCATAAATCTCATCAAAGTATTTCTTCAGTTTATTATGCTGCCCAAGTCAACTTTAATTTATACTTTAGAATAAGTGTTATATTATAGTCCAAACTACAACTTCAATATTAAAGTTAATTTCAAATTGGGTTGTTTACTTTGGTTCACTTTTTTCTCTTAGACCAAATATTAAAACCTTTTTTCCCGTGTACCTTGTGCCAGAGCTGTTGATGCCAGAGCGGTAATGATCACGTAGAGGGATTTCATTGTCTTTCTGTTGTCGAGCATAAATGAAATGTAGTTAAAACTCTTCTTAAAACCGTCACATTATTTATACAGTTAAACATCGAATCTAAAATGAAGCTCACATTTAATTTTTGAATTATTTTTGAAACAGGAAAGAAAAAAAGAAAAAAAAAGAGAACTGAGTCAACCTACCTGCAGTCAAACGTTGTCATACTCGCTTCACAGAGGTGTGATATCTGACACTATTTAAGACTGAGCAGTATTTTGACTGAGGGCTGGTGAAAACTCTTCTTCTTATGATGGTGTATGATTAGATTCAAGGAAGTGTTTTTAAACATGGTTTGGTATTTTTTAGAGTACCTGTTTAATCATTGAGGTCAAGGTGCTGCTTACAGACTATAAAAGGTCTTTCTTGTACTCTATTTGCCACATGAGCATTAATAGTTTGAATCCCTCTAAAGCTTTTCAATACTCCACAAACTACTGATTGTGTTTGTTTTTTTTACATACTGTATAACTCTGAACTGATGTATCTTTGGTAATACTTGTACTTCATTCCAGAATTAAAGTTTACAAAGGTGTCGATATGGGAACAATTGATCAAGAGATGTTTTAGGTCTTTGTTATAAAATCTGAGTGATTCCAAAACTGGAATACAGTGAACATAGACTGTAAATATTAATGGACGAAACCTGAGTGGCGTCACCCATCTTTTAGTGTCTCTGGAGTCCTATCCATGGCTTAGGCCATGCTTGAAATGCTGTCTCAACTTAACCTTCAGTCAACCTTCAGGTTATAGGAGCTGGAGCCAACGTGGGTTCTTAGTGTCTTGACCCACTGCTATATCACCCCTGCTTGTCTATCAGGTCAGCTAGTTTTTTGAAGCAGTCTATAAACTTTTGTTTATTTCTGCTGTTAATGTGACATGTGGTATTTATGTGACTTTCAAGCGTTTGCAGCCTCGTGCTGACACGAAGCGAGCTGCAGGGTTTGGATCAAGGCTTCACCTTCATTTTTCAACACCAGAGGTTGCAGCTTGATTACCTGCTCTGGTTTGATCACTTATTTCATGAAATGATAATCTTATATCTTGCAAAGAACACATGAAGACAACAACTTTGTGGTTCTCACACAGAATGGAAAAGGTTTGATTGACATCTGATCAATATCTTTAACAAGGAAACCGCTGCAGCTCATACTATTCTCACAAGTAACTCGTACATTCCAATAATCAAACCACGTGATACAACAACAGCTGAAACCACAGCTAAAACGTTTCTTGTTGCTTCCTCAGCCTCAAAGAGTCACTCTGTATCTGGTGTTGCATTCAAATAGGAAGTATGGCAATTGTATTCACTCTGACAAAGAAAACCACACTTTTTAAAATGGAGGGAGAGACAACATGGTTTGAAACAGTTGTAGAATTTTAAAGATATGTTTAGTGAGTTTACCACATGAAAACATGTAGAGCCATTTAAATACAAAGGGCATCTTTGTAACAGAACTGAGTTCCCCCTCTGTAGCCGTAGCTTTTATACTGAATGTTTTAACTAAACTGATGATGGTTGGCCCCTGCTGCTGCATAAAGTCGTTCTCTGAAATGTAATTTTAAAAACAATAGAAGTTCTTTCTTTTGTAGGTCATGATTATGAACATATGAAAACAAAATATTGAAAAAATGTTAACAGTGTGCAGTGATGGTAAAAGTTGCCCTTTACAGTTTCAAATATAGTTCACAGCAGGACTATGAAGACAGTAGCAATAGTCATGTCTGTAGCTGAGTGAGGAAATAGGCACATCATTAATATGCCATATGAAATGATGTGTCATACTTTCACCAACTATTTCCACTATTAGATAAAAAAAAAAACACTTCCTGTCTCTATCTTAAGTCTTATTTTACTGTGGGAGACTGACATTGTTGCTACACAATGTGTGAAGTGCCTTCATTGAAATTGTTGAGAAAATGATTCAGTGCGTCTTGTTGTTTTTACAGTAGTCAACATTGAGCATTCACCATGACAACAAACTGTTATCACAAACATTTTAACGCTAAGCGTTGTCTTATTTGTATTTCAGTTTGATCTTTTATGTGAAAAGAGAACATCAACAATTCAGGAAATATACTGTAACTGTTTATTGAAAAACAAAAACCAGAGAACATTTTGTCTCTGTTTTAATTATTTGCGTATGAAGCCATAAAATTACAAGAATACGATAATAAAAATGTGGTTATATACAGAAACCAAATGTTTAAATAAATCAAAGAAGCACCCTTTAAAAAACAGTAGTTGTTAAATATTTATTTATACTGTTGCAGCGTGCGCAAGAATTTAGGCGAGTGCGAGGACTTTACTGAACCGACTCAATTTAAACTGTGCCTGAGCCCTTTGTGCATCATAAGAAAACAACTGTTTCGAAAAAAAAAAACCCTTTCAGAAACTGCAGAGATAAGTTGTTGTCTAAGACACAGCAAAACCAAGAGAGCTGAATCACATCAGCTTCAGGGAGGAAGGGCAGGAGGGAGGGAGAGAGAGAGAGAGAGAGAGAGAGAGAGAGAGAGAGAGAGAGAGAGAGAGAGAGAGAGAAGGGGGGGAGAGGGGGGGAGAGGAGGAGAGAGAGAGAAAGAGAGAGAGCTAACTGTCCTGACATCCCTCTTGTAAATTCACAAACTGAGGTGTCTTGCTCCAATCAAAACTTAAGCTTGTCCTTGCTTCGTTTCAATAATGTTATTGTACAGATGCTAATGCTGTGCTGGACGATTATAAATAAAAGAATATAGAGTGGAACTTTTCAAAACACAAGGTGTACTCCTGGTGTTTGTGTCTGTGGATAAATTGAGCAGGTTAAAGTTGTTTGTTGCAAAAAGTAAATTGATTTAGAGAGAAAAAACACATTTGATATAAATACAAACCTAACAGTAAAATAAACCTTAAGATAAGAGTAAGACAAAAAAGATTCATATAGACGGACTCCACCGCGCAGGTATCATGTCAGTCTTTTGGAAACAAAGGGATGTGTAGAAATCTGGGAACTGGGTTCAGTTGTCCTTGTCTTTTGTATTACTCCTCCATGGGTGTAACAATGACCTCTTCAGGGTTGTCTGTAACATCTAAGAGAGAGAGAGGGGGGGGGGGGGGGGGGGATGGGAGGGCTTTTGATTAGTAAATTGCCTCAGAGGACATCAGTCCGCTTTTTACCTTTTTTTGGTGTAACGGAATTCCAAAAAAATATTTTCCATTATGTCAAATTGATGTAAAGCAAATACAAAATTAATTGAAATAATAACCTTACTTAACGTCCTTGTGTTTCTAATTGAGAAAGACGAGGACGTGAACGTTTTTTTTAACTCACCGTCATGAACAGCCGAGGGTTTTAGGATGTGATGGAGAATGATTAAAACACATCCCTGGAGGACAGCCAATAAGATTGCTTTAATAGCCACCGGTGCAACAAGGAAGGAATGCTCTAAAAAATACAAACATATCAAACAAAATGAGATGATGGCATTTTCATGGACGAGTCATTTTGAAAGCTAGTCAGATGTTTGTCAAATATTAACCCCTTCCTCCGAGTGTTCAAGATACAGAAAGAGCTAGAGTTTAAGCTGATGTTTCGTCATCATTAAAAGTTACATTTTGACTCTGTAACAGATTTTATTTGACTCTTTTCCTTTATTAGAGATGGTAGCTTTAAATACATGATAGGCTCCAAATAGGACCTTGGCATCTGTATGAGGAATGTCTGATTGAATATAAATGTTGTTTTAGGACAGCCTGCTCTACTAACTGAGCTAAACCAGCAGCCCATGTTCTTCAAACTTAGAAAAATTAAAAATAAAAAAACAGTCAAAATGAGGATAGTAACTTTAGCGTTCCCCCTGTACCTGGCAGATGGTGCACTGGGCAGATTGTCAGCTCAACAACTGTTTCTTCTCTGCTGACATTGTTCCAAACAATACACGTTAAGTTTCCAGCCAGCTGACCATGTAAGCTGATGGTAACCTGTGTGAGACTGGGTTTGTCTGGTGTAGTTTTATTCCCTGCCAGAGATTGTATGTTAGCTCTACTGCTGTTCAGGAACTGGCTGTTGTCTCTCGTCTGCTCGAGTAAGTTTCCGTCTAAAGTCAAAGTGAACTCCACTCCATCTCCCTCAGAGGAGCAGCTGATGCTGATCTGTTCTACAGACAAACACATCTGAGAAACAGCTGGCTTTGACACTGGAGCTGGAAGACAAACACAAAGTAAGATGTTGAATACCTAAAGTACAAAATACAAGAAAGAATGTCATAAACTTTGTTCTTTTTTGAGCGATCGCTTCTTTAAAACCCTGTTTTAATTGTTAAACTCACTCAAAATATTTACCTTTCATTACTTCCAAAACATGATTTCATTTTATAAAGTTCATGAAATATGCAGACGGTTCTGCATATTTGTGCTGTTTTATCCACTTTTAAGACTTTTAAGGCAAAAGATGAATGCCTGATGAAATAGAACATTTGTTTTAAGGAAGCCTTCTTAACTAACTTAATCAACCAGTCAGTACTTCAGGGGGGATTTCCAACTTCCTGGTCAAAACATTCGTATCGTGCTGCAATTTAAGTATCTGGGCATCATGATTAATTCTACTGTCTCTTTGAAAGCACACATCAAAAAAGAGTCCGAGAGGGTCAAATTTAGCCAAGTCAATTATTATTAATATATTACAAATGCACTAACTTTTAATGTGGCCAAACTGTTTAATGGATGCCATGATCATGTCACATGTCTCTCTTTACCTTCTTAAACCATAATAACAAACTCTAAGAATAATTAAATTAAATGGATATCATTGTTACAAACGTCAATACAATTCAACTTACCTTTAATTTCTACGTGCACATTTGCTTTTCTTAATAACTTCCCATCTAAACTATGTTCTTCCATCGTGTAGTCTCCTGAGTATTCCTTTTTTGCTTTTCCCAATAAAAATCTTCCATCGGTGAAAAGTTCAGACTGATTTTTATGTTCCTCAAGTTGCTTCTCTATCTGATTTTGACGTAATTTTAAAATCAAGTAGGACTTGTCTTTTGTCAATCTTATTTCTGTATCTGCAGTATTTGGCAGGTGAAAGATCAACAGCTGTCCCACCGCTCCAAAACATTGCTGAGTTCCATCAGCTTCAGGGAAATGACATTCAATAGAGCCTGAAAACAAGGAGTTTGAAACATTAGCTAAACCAGCAGCCCATGTTCTTCAAACTTAGAAAAAGTTTAAAAAAAAAAAAAAAAACAGTCAAAATGAGGATAGTAACTTTAGCGTTCTGTACCTGGCAGATGGTGCACTGGGCAGATTGTCAGCTCAACAACTGTTTCTTCTCTGCTGACATTGTTCCAAACAATACACGTTAAGTTTCCAGCCAGCTGACCATGTAAGCTGATGGTAACCTGTGTGAGACTGGGTTTGTCTGGTGTTTTATTCCCTGCCAGAGATTGTATGTTAGCTCTACTGCTGTTCAGGAACTGGCTGTTGTCTCTCGTCTGCTCGAGTAAGTTTCCGTCTAAAGTCAAAGTGAACTCCACTCCATCTCCCTCAGAGGAGCAGCTGATGCTGATCTGTTCTACAGACAAACACATCTGAGAAACAGCTGGCTTTGACACTGGAGCTGGAAGACAAACACAAAGTAAGATGATGAATACCTAAAGTACAAAATACAAGAAAGAATGTCATAAACTTTGTTCTTTTTTGAGCGATCGCTTCTTTAAAACCCTGTTTTAATTGTTAAACTCACTCAAAATATTTACCTTTCATTAGCTCCAAAACATGATTTCATTTTATAATGTTCATGAAATATGCAGATGGTTCTGCATATTTGTGCTGTTTTATCCACTTTTATCACTTTTAACTTTAATATATGGTATGTCCACCTTTTGCAGCAATTACAGCAGCACACCTCTTTGAAATAGTGAAATAGTTAATAGTCAAAATACCTCCAAAACAAAAAACAAAAGAAATCTACAAAGTCACTATGCTCTATAAACCCTAGACTAGACAAGGAGTCATTTTCCTTAGAGAAACTATTTTACTGTAAATGTCACATAATTGAAGTCTGGACCTCGTCCCCCTCGAGTAAATTTGGGGCGAGTTTGAAAATAAACTAGACAGATCTATTACACATTCAAAGGAAAGACTTGAATTTGTAGTATGTTGATGCTGTGCCAGAGAGATGTGCTATTGTAATTACTGCAAAAGGTGGATGTACCAAATATTAATGTTAAAAGTGGATAACAAAAAGTACAAATATGCAGAACCATCTGTACATGTGCATGCTGACGAGCATTGACCGTTTTTAGAGCTGTCAGCCAAATGTAACGTAGATGAGCTATTTATGTAAGCATGCTCTCCATACAGTTTATTTCCTTGTGTCTTCTGTTCAACAGTGTTTTGTTGATTGTACATTTATTTAACCTCTCTATCATTATTCTCTGTCTCTCTTTACCTTCTTAAACCATAATAACAAACTCTAAGAATAATTAAACTAAATACATATCATTATTACAAACATCAATAAAATTCAACTTACCTTTAATTTCTACGGGCACATTTGCTTTTCTTAATAACTTCCCATCTAAACTATGTTCTTCCATCGTGTAGTCTCCTGAGTATTCCTTTTTTGCTTTTCCCAATAAAAATCTTCCATCGGTGAAAAGTTCAGACTGATTTTTATGTTCATCAAGTTGCTTCTCTATCTGATTTTTCCTTAATTTTAAAATCAAGTAGGACTTGTCTTTTGTCAATCTTATTTCTGTGTCTGCAGTATTTGGCAGGTGAAAGATCAACAGCTGTCCCACCGCTCCAAAACATTGCTGAGTTCCATTAGCTTCAGGGAAATGACATTCAATAGAGCCTGAAAACAAGGAGTTTGAAACATGAAGTCATAAATCTCATCAAAGTATTTCTTCAGTTTATTATGCTGCCCAAGTCAACTTTAATTTATACTTTAGAATAAGTGTTATATTATAGTCCAAACTACAACTTCAATATTAAAGTTAATTTCAAATTGGGTTGTTTACTTTGGTTCACTTTTTTCTCTTAGACTAAATATTAAAACCTTTTTTCCCGTGTACCTTGTGCCAGAGCTGTTGATGCCAGAGCGGTAATGATCACGTAGAGGGATTTCATTGTCTTTCTGTTGTTGAGCATAAATGAAATGTAGTTAAAACTCTTCTTAAAACCGTCACATTATTTATACAGTTAAACATCGAATCTAAAATGAAGCTTACATTTAATTTTTGAAACAGGAAGGAAAAAAAGAAAAAAAAAAGAACTGAGTCAACCAACCTGCAATCAAACGTCGTCATACTCGCTTCACAGAGGAGTGATGTCTGACACTATTTAAGACTGAGGGCAGGTGAAAGCTCTTCTTCTTGTGATGGTGTATAATTAGATTTAAGGAAGTGTTTTTTTAAACATGGTTTGGTATGTTTTAGAGTACCTGTTTAATCATTGAGAGCAAGGTGCTGTTTACAGACTGTGAAAGGTCTTTCTTGTACTCTATTTGCCACATGAGCATTAATAGTTTGAATCCCTCTAAAGCTTTTCAATACTCCACAAACTACTGATTGTGTTTTTTTTTTTACATACTGTGTAACTCTGAACTGATGTATCTTTGGTAATACTTGTACTTCATTCCAGAATTAAAGTTTACAAAGGTGTCGATATGGGAACAATTGATCAAGAGATGTTTTAGGTCTTTGTTATAAAATCTGAGTGATTCCAAAACTGGAATACAGTGAACATAGACTGTAAATATTAATGGACGAAACCTGAGTGGCGTCACCCATCTTTTAGTGTCTCTGGAGTCCTATCGATGACTTAGGCCATGCTTGAAATGCTGTCTCAACTTAACCTTCAGTCAACCTACAGGTTATAGGAGCTGGAGCCAACGTGGGTTCTTAGTGTCTTGACCCACTGCTATATCACCCCTGCTTGTCTATCAGGTCAGCTAGTTTTTTGAAGCAGTCTATAAACTTTTGTTTATTTCTGCTGTTAATGTGACATGTGGTATTTATGTGACTTTCAAGCGTTTGCAGCCTCGTGCTGACACGAAGCGAGCTGCAGGGTTTGGATCAAGGCTTCACCTTCATTTGTCAACACCAGAGGTTGCAGCTTGATTACCTGCTCTGGTTTGATCACTTATTTCATGAAATGATAATCTTATATCTTGCAAAGAACACATGAAGACAACAACTTTGTGGTTCTCACACAGAATGGAAAAGGTTTGACAATTTCACATCTGATCAATATCTTTAACAAGGAAACCGCTGCAGCTCATCAAACCATGTGATACAACAACAGCTGAAACCACAGCTAAAACATTTCTTGTTGCTTCCTCAGCCTCAAAGAGTCACTCTGTATCTGGTGTTGCATTCAAATAAGAAGTATGGCAATTGTATTCACTCTGATAAAGAAAATCACACTTTTTAAAATGGAGGGAGAGACAACATGGTTTGAAACAGTTGTAGAATTTTAAAGATATTTCTAGAGAGTTGTCTAAGACACATCAAAACCAAGAGAGCAGAATCATATCAGCTTCCGGGAGGGAGGGAGGGAGGGAGAGAGAGAGGTAGAGAGAGAGGTAGAGAGAGAGAGAGAGAGAGAGAGAGAGAGAGAGAGAGAGAGAGAGAGACAGAGAGAGAGAGAGAGAGAGAGAGAGAGAGAGAAGGGGGGGGGGAGAGGGGGAGAGAGAGAGAGAGAGAGCGAGCTAACTGTCCTGACATCCCTCTTGTAAATTCACAAACTGAGGTGTCTTGCTCCAATCAAAACATAAGCTTGTCCTTGCTTCATTTCAATAATGTTATTGTACAGATGCTAATGCTGTGCTGGACGATTATAAATAAAAGAATATAGAGAGGAACTTTTCAAAACACAAGGTGTACTCCTGGTGTTTGTGTCTGTGGATAAATTGAGCAGGTTAAAGTTGTTTGTTGCAAAAAGTAAATTGATTTAGAGAGAAAAAACACATTTGATATAAATACAAACCTAACAGTAAAATAAACCTTAAGATAAGAGTAAGACAAAAAAGATTCATATAGACGGACTCCACCGCGCAGGTATCATGTCAGTCTTTTGGAAACAAAGGGATGTGTAGAAATCTGGGAACTGGGTTCAGTTGTCCTTGTCTTTTGTATTACTCCTCCATGGGTGTAACAATGACCTCTTCAGGGTTGTCTGTAACATCTAAGAGAGAGAGAGGGGGGGGGGATGGGAGGGCTTTTGATTAGTAAATTGCCTCAGAGGACATCAGTCCGCTTTTTACCTTTTTTTTGGTGTAACGGAATTCCAAAAAAATATTTTCCATTATGTCAAATTGATGTAAAGCAAATACAAAATTAATTGAAATAATAACCTTACTTAACGTCCTTGTGTTTCTAATTGAGAAAGACGAGGACGTGAACGTTTTTTTAACTCACCGTCATGAACAGCCGAGGGTTTTAGGATGTGATGGAGAATGATTAAAACACATCCCTGGAGGACAGCCAATAAGATTGCTTTAATAGCCACCGGTGCAACAAGGAAGGAATGCTCTAAAAAATACAAACATATCAAACAAAATGAGATGATGGCATTTTCATGGACGAGTCATTTTGAAAGCTCGTCAGATGTTTGTCAAATATTAACCCCTTCATCCGAGTGTTTAAGCTGATGTTTCGTCATCATTAAAAGTTACATTTTGACTCTGTAACAGATTTTATTTGACTCTTTTCCTTTATTAGAGATGGTAGCTTTAAATACATAATAGGCTCCAAATAGGACCTTGGCATCTGTATGAGGAATGTCTGATTGAATATAAATGTTGTTTTAGGACAGCCTGCTCTACTAACTGAGCTAAACCAGCAGCCCATGTTCTTCAAACTTAGAAAAATTAAAAATAAAAAAACAGTCAAAATGAGGATAGTAACTTTAGCGTTACCCCTGTACCTGGCAGATGGTGCACTGGGCAGATTGTCAGCTCAACAACTGTTTCTTCTCTGCTGACATTGTTCCAAACAATACACGTTAAGTTTCCAGTCAGCTGACCACGTGAGCTGATGGTAACCTGTGTGAGACTGGGTTTGTCTGGTGTAGTTTTATTCCCTGCCAGAGATTGTATGTTAGCTCTACTGCTGTTCAGGAACTGGCTGTTGTCTCTCGTCTGCTCGAGTAAGTTTCCGTCTAAAGTCAAAGTGAACTCCACTCCATCTCCCTCAGAGGAGCAGCTGATGCTGATCTGTTCTACAGACAAACACATCTGAGAAACAGCTGGCTTTGACACTGGAGCTGGAAGACAAACACAAAGTAAGATGTTGAATACCTAAAGTACAAAATACAAGAAAGAATGTCATAAACTTTGTTCTTTTTTGAGCGATCGCTTCTTTAAAACCCTGTTTTAATTATTTAACTCTTCAAATAATATATTAAGCTGCATAAATATTTGGGAACGATTGTTTATACTGTAAAGAAGTTAATGACTAAACTCATTAAACTTGGTCCTTCGGCCCGATCTAACAGCCCTGCCTCGTCTGAGGGCCTACTAAACTAAACCTCATTGGTCGACAAAGGGGCTCTCTGGGTGTGCTACCTTTCTGTTCACAAGCTTGCAGGGGTGTTCTGCCTATAGGACATGGTTCTAGCATCCTGCAGGGCCATGCCCTGGCTGGCATGTAAACAGTGCAGATTGATGTGTTGGATTGTGGGCTGCACAGTCTCCTTGCAGGGTGTATTAAAGAGTTACCCTGTACATGAAATGTAACTGGGTAGAAAGATAGTAACCTTGATTTTCTGAATGAAGGGATTATCTCTCCATTTTAGGCCGTGATGATTGCAGGCCTGCACGTCCTTCATATGTGAATAAACTGTAGGGCGTGACTTGGAGAGCTGGAGTGTATTAAAGTAATGACCATCGACTCTGATAAGCATGGGCTCATATACTGTACATACATGTAATGTGACAGGGCGTAGAGGTATTCTCTTCACTCAGAGAACCAAGCTTACAGTGTAACCCTATCATCTTTTGCTGCTTAAAAAGCAAACAAACACATCCTCTCTGTCATTATTAATAGATCTTGATTTTTCTAACGCTTACATTTATTCCAATAGAACATTATCTTTCAACAACCTAAAGACATAACGGTGTCACTGTTGTGTATTGACAGCCTAAGTTTGTCCCTTCTAAGATACCGTGACGCCCCCCTTCTGTTGTCATGGTATTCAGTCCTGTGTGAGAAGTTAATACACGTTAAGAGCAACTTCCCTGGTCTCGTGTTCCTTCTTTATTAGTTGTAATACAAAAGTACAACGGGTATACAACAAACTGGCGACGAGGTGGAGCGTTCTCGCGCTGTGTTTATTTTCGGTAGAAAGTCCGAGTTTGACGCGTTTATTCCCGCGTGTACAGCGCGAAGCCGAAGCTAGGCGACGTGCCTGCTGCCTGCCATGTGGGTGAGACAACACTGACACGGAGGACAGCGCTGCTGCTGCAGGAGGAGGAGGAAGAATCTCCGCGGTAAAAAGGAGACTGAAAGAGACTCTACAAGGGGAAGATCTGCATTAGGACTATAAAAATAAAGGAGCAGTAAGTAAAAAAAAAAAAAAAAAAAAAGAAGAAGAGAACTGATAAACTGTGGAAATAATCACAAGGATAAAGCTAATTGCTGAAATCAGAGGAATTAAGTTAAAGTTACGTGAATATGGCTGCACTGATCGGAAATATTGGACCGTTTGAAGAAAATACTGAACAATGGAGTTCATACACTGAGAGATTTGAGTACTTTGTGCTCGCTAACAAGATTAAAGACGATGTCAAAGTGCCGACCTTCTTGAGCATTATGGGTGGAAAAACATTCCATCTACTGCGTAGTTTAGTGCAACCTGACAAGCCAGGAGACAAGTCCTATGACCAAATAGTGACAACATTAAGAAATCACTACTCTCCAAAGCCACTGATTATTGCAGAGAGGTTCAGATTCCATAAAAGGAACCAGGAAGAGGGGGAGTCTGTTGCACAATTTGTAGCAGTACTGAAACGCTTATCTGAGCACTGTGAATTTGGATTTTCACTCAATGACACCATACGTGACAGATTGGTGTGTGGTCTTCGCGGTGAGTCAATTCAAAAACGGCTGCTTACAGAGGCTAACCTGACATTGGGAAAGGCCATTGAAATAAGTACATCGATGGAGATGGCCGCTCGAGAAGCACAGCAGCTAAGTGCATCAACCCAAGTGCATAAGTTGTCCCTTGAGCCCAAAAGCAAGACAATTAGCAAGCCATGCTACCGTTGTGGGAAAACAGGGCATCAAGCATCAGAGTGTTGGTGTAAGGACTTTGACTGCAGAAACTGTGGTAAGAAAGGCCATATTGAGCGTGCCTGTAAAAGTAAAAACATGCAGACACAAAAACAGCACACCGACACACAGAAAAGTGGTTTCTACAGAAACAAGAAGAAATGTGTAAACAAGATTGAACATGAACAAGACGAGCAGAGTGACTGTGAGTCTGATGATGAAGATACAGTGTATGTTTTATCTGTGACTGACAGTGATGATGAATACTGGGTTACTCCTCTGTTAGAAAACCGAGCAGTTCGGATGCAAGTGGACACTGGTACGCGTGTTTCCATGGTTTCAGAAGCTGTTTACAAGGAAAAGCTTAAGCATCTTACTCTTCGAGAGACAAAGTTGAAGTTAAGGACTTACACTGGTGAGCCTGTCCCTGTATTGGGGGTTGTGGATGTAACTGTTGTACACAACAATCAGACAATGACTCTTCCATTGTACATCATTCCGGGAAACCGATCAGCTCTGCTAGGTCGCAGATGGCTGAGAAAACTTAGATTGAACTGGCAGGAAGTGTTTTTGGTTAATGATGGAAACACAGCCCCCCTACAGGAGATCTTGAAGAAGCACTCCAAAGTTTTTGACAGAGAACTTGGCAGCATGAAAGACATCACAGTTAAGCTGGCACTCAAACCAGGAAGCACACCAAAATGTCTGAAAGCTAGGCCTGTCCCATATGCCATTAAACCCAAGGTAGAGGCAGAGTTAGACAGATTAGTGAAGAGTGGAGTATTAGAACCCGTGAGTACAAGTGAATGGGCAACACCAATCGTTCCAGTCATGAAAAAGGATGGGGCTCCAAGGATCTGCGGTGATTTTAAAGTGACCCTAAACCCTGTCTTGACTGTAGAACAGTATCCGTTACCCCTCATCGATGACCTCTTCTCATGTTTAGCGGGAGGTCAGAAGTTTAGTAAGATCGATTTATGTCAGGCATATCTCCAGATGCATGTTGATCCAGAGTCACAGGAACTGTTGACCATAGTGACTCACAAAGGTCTATACAGGTACCGTAGGCTTCCTTTTGGGATAACCTCTGCTCCAGCGCTGTTCCAGAGAGCAATGGACCAGATTCTGAGCGGACTTCCAGGGGTCCAGTGCTACTTGGATGACCTGCTCATCACTGGACCAGACGAACAGTCACACTTAAGGAACCTGGATGCGACACTGCAAAGGCTGGAGGAATATGGTCTGAAAGTCAGGAAAGACAAGTGTGAGTTTTTTCGACCATCTGTCGAGTACCTGGGGCACGTCATTGACAGTTTCGGACTGCACAAAGCACCATCAAAGGTGAAGGCCATTGTGGAGGCTCCATCCCCGAAGAATGTGAGCCAGTTGAGGTCGTTCCTGGGCTTGCTGACATACTACGCAAGGTTCGTGCCCAACCTTGCTAACAAGTTGAAGCCGCTCCATGAACTTCTTAACAAAACCAAGACATGGAAATGGACAGACAAATGTGAAAG
This sequence comes from Symphodus melops, assembly GCF_947650265.1. NCBI lineage: Eukaryota > Metazoa > Chordata > Actinopteri > Labriformes > Labridae > Symphodus > Symphodus melops. The sequence goes on from NC_136701.1 coordinate 16,429,696, forward strand.
AGCTTTCAAAGAAGTGAAGCTAGCCCTTTCTACGTCGGAGGCCCTCACTCATTTTGACCCTATGTTACCACTACAACTGGCCTGTGATGCCTCGCCGTATGGTGTGGGCGCAGTAGTGTCACACATTATGCCATCAGGGGAGGAGAGGCCGATCGCCTTTGCATCACGGACACTGAGCAAAGCTGAAAGCAATTACGCACAGATTGAGCGTGAAGCCTTATCTATAGTGTTTGGAGTGAAGAAATTTCACCAATATCTCTTCGGCAGGAAATTCACGCTACTGACTGACCATCGACCTCTTACCTCTATCTTTGGTCCTCATACTGGTATTCCATCGCTTGCAGCCAGTCGTATGCAGCGATGGGCTCTGTTATTGTCTGCCCACCAGTATGACATTAAGTACAGGAAGTCAGACCTACACGGAAATGCTGATGGGCTCTCAAGGCTCCCGTTGCCTGTCAAACACACTGAGTCAACACGAGCTGACATCTTCTACTTCAAGGCAGTGACTCCAGCTACGGTAACCTCGACTCATGTTAAGAAACACACACGCACAGACCCAATCATGTCTGAGGTTTTGGACATCATCACTTGTGGGAGGAGAAGGGAAATGACACCGAGCCTGAAGCCTTACCTGGTGAGAAGAAACGAGCTCTCAGTCCAGTCTGGATGCCTCTTGTGGGGCTTTCGTGTCATTATTCCACCGCCACTGAGAGAGAAAGTGCTTGACGAGCTCCACTCTGGACACTGTGGTGTTGTACGGATGAAAGAAATAGCACGCAGTTATTTCTGGTGGCCAGGTCTTGATGCAGCTATTGAGGAGAAAGCAAAGTCTTGTGCTGCTTGCCAGAAGCTGAGAAACCTCCCACAGCTAGCTCCATTACACCCGTGGGACTGGCCGGAAGAACCGTGGCAAAGAGTCCATATAGACTTTGCTGGGCCATTAGAGAACCGCATGTTTTTAGTCATAGTCGACGCCCACAGCAAATGGCCCGAGGTTGTCGTCATGAAGAGCACCTCTTCAGAGAGAACCATCGAAGCGCTAAGGTCTATCTTCAGCCGTTTTGGTCTGCCACAACAGCTTGTTAGTGATAACGGCCCACAACTAGTGTCTGAAGAGTTTGAGACATTCATGGAGGAGAATGGCATTCAACACATCAAGTCTGCACCGTATCACCCAGCTACAAATGGGCTCGCTGAAAGATTTGTACAGACCTTGAAGCAAGCTCTCACAACATCGCAAGGCACACAGTCTCTCAACAGGCGCCTCAGTGCTTTCCTGTTGTCTTACAGAAACACACCTCATGCTACCACCAAGGTGTCTCCTGCCTCGGCTATGTTCAAGAGACAGCTCCGCACTCGACTTGACCTCCTGAGACCTCAAAGGACCAAAGATGTTGTGCAACTTCAACAGAGAGCTCAAGTGGAGAGAAGAACAAAAGCAAAGCTTCGGAGTTTCAGAGCTGGAGACAGTGTGCTTGCCCGAAATTACACCAAAGGGATAAAGTGGATGCCGGCAACAGTGGTTGCAAAAACAGGTCCTGTTTCATATACAGTAGAAACCAGGGATCATCTCATCTGGAGAAGACACGTCGATCAACTGCTCCACACTTCTGGTTCCTGTGGTGACTCATCTCAGCCAACATCCCTTGTTCCAGAGCTGGAAACCTACCAGGAGGTGCACCCATCACCAGAACCACCCCAGATGCAACCTTCAGAAATGGACATTGTCCCAGACACACCCAGACCTGCTCAGGTGCCTACACCTGGCATCACGTCTCCCATACCAGGACTTGTAGAGTCACCACCAAGAGACAGTGTAACTGACTTACCTCTAGGTCGTACTTACCCTAGAAGAGTCAGACGACCCCCTGATAGACTGTCGTTGTAGTTAGAGACTAACCCTTCACATTGGGGCAGAATAATCCCCAGGGTTCAGTCTGGGAATTGAGGTAGTCTACCCTCTTTCCCTAGTTCAGGCAAAAGTTCTATAGCCATAGAAGTTGTTAACAGTTCATTATGAAAATAAGATATCCAGTTGATAAGAACTGTTACGTAATTGAAAAGAGTGTATTTGAAGAAGAGACTTTAAATAGAACATTCTATGATTGTTAAATGTTTTGCATTTGTTCAGAGAACATTAAAAGTAAAGGGGGAGGAATATGTTGTGTATTGACAGCCTAAGTTTGTCCCTTCTAAGATACCGTGACGCCCCCCTTCTGTTGTCATGGTATTCAGTCCTGTGTGAGAAGTTAATACACGTTAAGAGCAACTTCCCTGGTCTCGTGTTCCTTCTTTATTAGTTGTAATACAAAAGTACAACGGGTATACAACAGTCACAAACTGAGATACAATTCAACTTACCTTTAACTTCTAGGTGCAGATTTACTTTTCTTAATAACTTCCCATTTAAACTATGTTCTTCCAATGTGTAGTCTCCTGAGTGTTTCTTTGTTGCTTTTCCCAATACGAATCTTCCATTGGTGAAAAGTTCAGACTGATCGGCATGTTCCTCAAGTTGTCTCTCTATCTGATTATTGCGTAATTTTAAAATGAGATTTTTATGGTCTTTCTTCAACCTTACATCTGTATCTGCAGTATTTGGCAGGTGAAAAATCAACAGCTGTCCCACCGCTCCAAAACATTGCTGAGTTCCATTAGCTTCAGGGAAATGACATTCAATAGAGCCTGAAAACAACAAAGCAAATATCTTCATCACTTTATATATATATAAAAAAACATTGATAATGTTTGTTTTATTGGTGTCTTCAGGTGCAAAAGTGTTAAATCATTTAGTTATAGATCAAAATACTCTAAAAGTCATACTTTAAAGTCAGGGTTGGTCATTTTTGACAAGTTGCATGGTTTTGAAAGTAGTTCTCTGTGCTCCGTTAATATCCACCCCCTTTATTCTGTGCTACCTCAAAAGCCACGCCCCTCACTTATTTCTACGAGTGCCATTTCTCCAAAAGCTGACCTTAGCTAATCCATTGCATTGTGTGAAAACGACTTCTTCTCATGTCTTTTTCAGCAATAATTAAATACTAATCTTTATTTCAATGGATGTAAAAAAAATAATTGACTATTTTACTATTCAGAATGACCAATGACAAACTCACAGTATAAACTCAAAATCAACCAAAAAGTGAATCGGAACAGAATTAGCAACCCCGCCTTTGATGTATGTTTTATTAACCCAGTAGCTTGAAGCTAAATTTAACTAAACTTCTAACTTGATTACTTTTGTAAACTTTTACTATGGACTGAACTCACACCTGGCAGAATTTAGCAGTAACACACTTTTAAAGTGCGGTGTACCTTGTGCCAGAGCTGCTGTCATCAGAGCTGTGATGATCACGTAGATGGATTCCATTTTTTTTCCTGTTGTCAAACAGCAATTAAATGTCATTAAAATCCTTCTCAGACCATTCAGTGTTTCCCACAAATAGATGACACCTGTGGGCCCAAGTAAACCTGAGGCGGCCCAAGTATATTTCCGACCAGTTTTTATTTATTTTTTTAATTATTCCTAAAATTGCTGCGTGCGTAAAAGAGCAGGCAACAAAGCAAAACTCCTGTTTAAAAAAAAATATATATATATATCTCGACTCCTGCAGAGAAATAAGACGCAGAAAAACCAGGAAAGCAGAATTGTATCAGTAGAGAGAGAGAGATAGGGAGTGATAGAGTCCACTGTCAGTACATCCCTCCTGTAAATACATATTGCTCCAATAAAAACTGAAGCTTCCCATGGCTTCGTTTTATAAAATGTTAATGTACAGCTGCTTGCCACCGATGCAGCTGGACTACTAATAACGAAATTTAGAGCGGAACTTTTCAAAACACGATGCGTATTCCTGGTGCTTATGTCTGTGGATAAATTGAGCAGATTAAAGTTGTTTGTTGCCAAAAAAAAAGCTCAATAAATATAGAGGGGGAAACACATTTGATATAAATACAAACCTAACATAAAAATACACCCTAAAATCCCCCCGTGCAAACTCCTCAGCCCAGGTATCTCATCATTCTGTGGGAAACAGTGACATTGAAGAAAATGACACAAAAAACACTGAAGTTGTTTTTAAATAATCTTTTAACTTAATTATTTTAGAAAATACATTATTTTAAAATAATAATAATGTAGTAAACCTACCTTTTTTCTTTCACCAATCTCAAGCTCCAAATATTTCATATGTCATATGTTGTTCTGTACTCAGTGGTGTGATATCTCACTCTGAGTCTATTTTAGACTGACCAATACTTTGACTGAGGGCTGGTCAAACCTTGTCTTGTCTTCTTGTGATATCATATAATTAAATTCAAGGAAGTGTTTTTAAATGTGTTTAGCCACTAATTGTCAGTTAATGAATACAAAGAAGATTTTATACATGTGATTACTTGAATTGACACTGATTGTTGCAACCGTGAAAAAAAAAATAAAAGCATGTACAAGGTTTTATTTTAGTTTTTTTATGGCTTCATTAGAAAAGTAGGGCAGCGGTTAGCGATGGAAACGTACTCTCTGTACATGGGGCTAACTCACCCCTTGGCCACCAGGGCCCTGTAACCAGTTTTTCATTTGTGAAGCAGTGTCAGAACAGATGTTCAAAACAAGGCTTTATTCAACTGTTCAGAAATGCCTTTACAACATGATGCAACCCAAAATGTGGGAATGTTTTTTTAATCAGTCGGAACTTGTTCATTTCTGCAGTTTATAACTTATTTAGCCTTTTTCTGCAAGGAACATATGAAGACAATGCAACTTCCTGGTTCTCACAAAGAATGGAAAATGCTTGCTTTCAAACCCGCTGCAGCTCAAACTATTTTCATGAGTAACTCAGGTAATTTAAAAACAAACCATGTAATAGAACAACAGCTAAAAACCACAGCTAACAGGTTTTTTGTTGCTTCCTCAGTCCCAGTGCTCTTTCAGTCCCAGGAGAGTCACTGTTATCTGCCTTTGCATTCAAATATGAAGTATGCCAACTGGCAACAAGATGACTTTATTCACTCCTCTAATACAAATGTTTAAAAAACAAACAAACAAACAAACATATAACGTAAAAACATATTCAAAAACTTCATGGATTTTTTTTTTATAGTTACCCATTTTTAAAGTTGCCCTTTACAGAATAGTTCACAACAAGAGTGTGACGACAATAGCAATAGTAATGTTACTGTTTGAGTGAGGAAATAAGCACGTTATTAATGTGACTACTTTTACTGTCTATGAGATTAAAAAAGCCACTTCCTGTCTCTCTACAATGTTTTGCTCAAACTCTTCACTAAGCTTTCTCAGGCTGAGTCATATTTGACTGTGGCGGACTGACATTTACAAACCTGCTCTTTTACTCCCCTGTTGCTATGCTGTGTGAAGTGCCACATTTGAAATGTCTGAGAAAATGAATCAGTGTCTTTGGTGTTCCCACTGCATTTACCTTGACAATAAAACTAATTGATAACTTGTTTTTTTTCCATGTAAAAAGCACAATAAGTTCCATCAAAGGTTTTGCTTAAGTTTGAGGATCATCATGTAGTGATGTAAGGACTGTTGGTTTCATCTGGTGGTTGACATAAGTTCATATCGTGCTTCAAATATTTTAGTAAGCACCTGCAAGATCCACATGATCCACTAGATGTCAGGAGTGAGCTACACTATTCAAAGGTCACTGTAAGACATCAACCGAAGAATAAAATGAACAGAGGCAAATATTTATTATACAAACCGTCACTGTATAGAAAACTATCAGCTACTATAACAAGCATTTTGACCGGTCCAAACCTCAAACAGTGACATGTCTCATTTCTAAATCTTAAAATCCTAATAGTCAAGTCAAGTCAAGTCAAGTCAAGTTTATTTATATAGCACTGTTCAGACACAAGGCAATTCACAGTGCTTTACAGACATAGAAACAGAAAAACATTAAAACAGAGCTTAAGGAAAGAATGCAAAATACATCATTAAAAGACGGGGATGAAAGTGAAAATACTCGATAAAGGAACAACTGTTAAAACTATCAAAGAAGGAAGAATGTGTTGCAGTAAGGCAGACAGTATATTTCTAATTGAAAGCCTGAGCGAATAACAAAGTTTTAAGGCCTGATTTAAAGGAGTTGAATGTGCCAGCAGTCCTCAGTTGTTCAGGGAGTTTGTTCCACAGTTGAGGAGCGTAGTGACTAAACGCTGCTTCACCTTGTTTGGTTCTGACTCTGGGAACACTGAGTAAACCTCTTCCTGAGGACCTGAGCGGTCTGGATGTTTTATATTCTACAAGTAGATCTGACATGTACTTAGGGCCAAGACCATTTAATGCTTTATAGACCAGTAGTAAGATTTTAAAGTCGATCCTCTGACATACAGGCAGCCAGTGCAGTGATTGAAGCACAGGTGTAATGTGCTCCACCCTCTTTGTGTTGGTGAGGACTCTGGCTGCTGCGTTCTGGATCAGCTGCAGCTGTCGGACAGATTTTTTACTAAGGCCTGTAAACACACCGTTACAATAATCCAGCCTGCTGAAAATAAAAGCATGAACAAGTTTTTCTGAATCTTGTTTGGTCAGAAAACCCTTGATTCTTGCAATATTTTTCAAATGGTAATAAGATGATTTTGTTACCATCTTAATGTGGTTGTTGAATTTGAGGTCTGAGTCCATAATCACACCAAGATTTCTGGCTTGATTTGTTGTTCTTAAGGACATGGATTCAAGACAAGTGCTGACCTCTGACCTTTCCTCTTTAGGGCCAAAAACAATCACCTCAGTCTTTTCTGGGTTCAGTTGTAAAAAGTTCTGACACATCCACAACCAATGTCAAAAATAAAAATTTAAATTTTTAAATTTTAAATTTTTAAATTTTTAAATTTTCTCACATTGTTAAATACTTTTTTTGCTTGAGGAAACCTTGCTTAAATATTTTTTAAAGTCTTCTCAAAGTAATTTTCATATTTAAGTAAGATGATAATTTCCACTTAAAATAGAGTCTGCTGATTTAAGATCCTGTTTCCATCGCAACAATTTCATCCAAAAATGGCTACATTTTGTTCTGTATTGATCGTTCCTTTACTCAACAGTGTTTTGGTTGCCACGAAAGAAGGTTTGAAAAAAGGGTCGTAGAGTGCAAACTTTTGGATACGGCACTGTCTCTGACTGTTTAAACTGGTAAAACGCTGTTCTGCTCAAAAACACACTGACCTTACAAACATCACGAGCACTGCTGTTACAATATGTGACTGAGCAGGTGGACGAAACAGCAATGGCCGAATCCAACTCTGTTTTTTGTGCTCGCTTCCTCTCAACATTTTCTTAAACTGTAAGTCATATTTAACTGTTTGTAGTTCAGGGTCACTTGGGGTTGAAACCCCACCTCATCGTCTGCAACACAAACGTGCGTGAGTTTACATTTTCTGGAGAAGAGGGGCACACGTTTGAGAAAGTCACACTGCCAATTACTGGTCTGGCGTGTACACTACAATGTTTTAAGTTGAAACAACTAAGTTGAAGTTGAAACAACTTAAAACATTGAAACATCTTAAACATTGGCTACAACAAAACAGAGGAGCCATGTGAACTGAAACTTTTTTAAATGAAAATTTATTCAATTTTAATTGTGTTTTATCTATATATGAAAAAGAAAAAATAATCAGTTCAAGAAATATGCAGTATTTTTCCTTAAAAACAAATTTAGTAGAAAACATGTTGATAAATATTTCACACATTGCTTCAGCTACCATAAAATTACAAGAATATAATCATAAAAATATTGTTGTACAAGGATACCAAATGCTGAAATAAATCAAAGAAGCACAATAAATACTGTTCCTTCCAGATGAATCAAATTGAAAAATAGTCCATACTGATATGATCATAGATAACAGATATAGTAGATGAGGTTTCATGAAATGAATTCATTTCGTCGATTGGCCCAAATTATTTTCATCTTTCAAGCACAAGCCAGAAAAGAAAGTGATTGCTACAGTATTGGATGGATGCTTGAACCCTTCTTAAGGAGGAGAAAATGTAGACAAACTTGGTTCAGTTGTCCTTGTGTTTTCTATTATTGTAACATGGGTGTAGATAACATCATCTTCAGGGTTCTCTGTAATATCTAAAATGAGAAAGGGGAAACAGGAGGGAATGATAAGCTTACTTAATGTTCTTGTATTTCTTATTGATAAAGACGAGGACATGAGAACAAATTCTGTAACTCACCCTCATTAACAGCCGAGGGTGTTTGGTTTATACGCAGGAAGATTAAAACACATCCTAGGAGGACAGCCAGAGAGCTTGTAACAGCCACTGCCACGACAGGGAATGAAGAACCTAAACAATATAAACATATCAAAGAAAATGACATGATGGCATTTACATTGACATTTTGCGAGCTTTAAAAATGACGATTTACTGATGTGGCCCTGATTAGTGTTTCTGTTTCCTTTAAAGGTCCCATATTACGCTTTTTCTGGGTTCATGTGCTCTGTAGTGTGTTTTCCAGGTGCCATGGAGGGGCAGTACATGAAAACAGAGGTTTTTTTTCGAAGGGTATAATATGGGACCTTTAGGCTTTAAAATCCTCTGACTACTATGTTCACCACTACAGGTGGAATTAAGTTCAAATGGTTTTCACACACAGTCTACTACACTTCCTTATTTAAATTGTTAAACTAAATCCTGGTTTTGTTTTTAGCTACATAAATAGTTTGTAACTGTTTGTTTATAAAGTAGTTAATAACTAAACTCAAATGGAAACGTGACAACATGAGGACAATAAGGAATATAAGTTAATGAATGTTATATAATGTAAGGAGTTCCTCAATCCATAAACAGTCAACTTATTTGAGTTATCTTGCGTCTCCTGCACAACTACTTTCTTTTTGGTGGTGCTGTGAACTCGATTATAGAAAAACTACAGGCCGGTAAAGTCTGTGAAATGATTAATCATAGGCTAAAGAAGAATTTCTGGATTTCGTGAGGTTTTAGACCATATTGAAACCTTTTAAATACATAGTGTCACGTTGGCATATGATGATAAAAAAAATGCTAATATATGCAAACATACTTACTCAGCGTTTTAACTGCCTTGTAATAACATCTTTGGTTGATTGTTTATTTTAACCTCTCTGTCATTATTCTCTGTTTCTCTTTACCTTCTCGAACAAACTCTGAGAGTAATTAACAAAGATATATCATTGTTACACACTTCCATACATTTCAACTTACCTTTAATTTCTAGGTGCACATTTACTTTTCTTATTAACTTCCCATCTAAACTATATTCTTCCAACGTGTAGTCTCCTGAGTATTCCTTTGTTGCTTTTCCCAATATAAATCTTCCATTGGTGAAAAGTTCAGACTGATTGGCATGTTCAACAAGTTGCCTCTCTATCTTATTTTTTTTTAGTTTTAAAATCAAGTATGACTTGTCTTTTTTCAATCTTATTTCTGTATCTACAGTGTTTGGCAGGTGAAAAATCAACAGCTGTCCCACCGCTCCAAAACATTGCTGAGTTCCATGAGCTTCAGGGAAATGACATTCAATAGAGCCTGAAAACAATAAACAAAAAAATTCAGTCGCAAATATTTGTGAAACACGAAGGTTACATTAAGTCATTACATCAAAATATGTGTTAAATATATATTACTACCGTAATCATCCTTTAATGTACAAGGTAAACTTTTTTCCTAAACCAGCAACTTGACGGCTAGATGATAAACTATTTAACTGCACTTCTAAATTGATTACTTTAGAAAACTTCTTCTCTCCTTGATCAAATATTTAACCTTTTTTTTTTTTTTTTACATAATAACAGAATATAACCCAGAACTACCACCAGATGCGTGTGCATTGCGTCTCATCTCTGTTCAGATACGGCTCCATGCTGCCTCGTTTGTCAATACTCACAGGCTGCTTTATCAAAAAGCCTCACGGAGGAGCACCACCAGACAGTTGGAGTCTTGAGACCAAGGAGTTCCCGCCGTAATTCCAGTATTGTACAGGACAATGTGAGGTAATATGACATATGATATAAAAAACTTTAATAGACACACGGTCATTGATCCCAAAAATGGATGGAGTGGAGTGTTTTATTATATAAACGAGATATTTTCATGTTTCTATGTCTGACTCGATGTTCCACTCAATCTGCTCTGTGGTAAATTGATGCACCGTAATCTGGAATCTTGCGTATCTGCTGTAAAAGACTCCGGACAGTTGGAGCTGAGATGGAGCACAGCGGAGCCAGTTGAAGCACACACATTGATACATGGTCTTTATTGCGACGATCAAAACACGCATCTGGTGGAACTTGGCTGTAAAACTGTAGTGTACCTTGTGCCAGAGCTGTTGTTGCCAGAGCAGAGAGGATCATGAAGAGGTATTTCATTTTCTTTCTGTTGTATAACATAAATTAAAACGATTTAAAATTCTACTCATAATTGTCACTTTATTTAGACAGTTTCAAATCTAAACATTTTAACGTTATTGTGAAGTTCTGAATTTGTTACATTAAAGTTTTTAACTTTTTTAGAAAAGGAAAAAGAAATGATATCCACAAATTGATGAGTTCTGTATACATTTTAAATAGTAAGTTGTAGTAAACCTACCTACCTTCTTTCTTTCACCAATCTCAGCACAAAAATATCTCAGTCATCGTCTGCAACACAAACGTGCGTGAGTTTACATTTTCTGGATGTTTACACGCTCTGGAGAAGAAGGGCACACGTTTGAGAAAGTCACGCTGCCAATTACTGGTCTGGCGTGTACACTACAATGTTTTAAGTTGAAACAACTTGGTGTCACATGGTGTTGTACTGTATATGCTTCACAGTGGTGTGGTGTCTCACTCTGAGGCTATTTTAGACTGAACAGTAGTTTGACTGAGGGCTGCTAAAAACTCTAGTGATGTCATAAGATTCAAGGAAGTGTTTTAAACATGGTTACCTACAACTTGCCAATTAACAAAATATAAAGAACATTGTGTATTTGAGATTATTTGCATTGTTCTGACCATATATTTAAATTGTGAATCAGTGTCTTAACTTTTTAGAGCAGGGCTTTATTAAACTATTTACAAATGCTTTTACAACTTGATTTAGCCAAAATGTGGGAGCTGGTACACAGGCAGCAACAATAAACCAATGTCTATAATCGGCCTTAGCTCTTCTGGTTGTCAGTAATTCAAATTTAAATATACCAACCACAGCTCTATTGTTTGACATTTCACACACGTGCTCAATTATACTATGCAGTAACTATTGTTTAGCCATAATGCTACAAGGTATTTATATAAGAAGCTTTTTAACTTTTGAGGTCATATATTAAGATGCTGCTCAACAACTGTAAAAGGTCTTTCTAACAGCCACATGCCCATGAATGGCTTTTCATATATATATTCATAATTGCTTTAATTTCTAATATGCCAACAGAAATGAAACACTTTCCTATAAGTCTCAAGTTACAAAGAAGCAGATTTGTAGTCTAGTCCCTAAAACTTTAAGTCCGGGTAGAGACTAAAGTCTGGTTCACCTATAAGAAAAGTCAGTTGAGTCCTTGTTACCTAAACCTAAAATACTCCTTGTATAAAAGTAACAACCAATAAGATTACTAAGAAATATTTAATATATGTTGGCCTGCCAAGTTTGATGAAATGTTGTTGTTGTTCTGCATGTTCTGATGTACAGGGTTAGACAGCTAGATCAGTGTTTTTCAACCAGTGAAAAAGTTAAGACACTGCGAGACATTGTCAGGTGTGCCGTGGGAAATGGTCAAATTTCACCTAATTGGTCTAAAAAAGAAGTCGAGTGTCTGTGCTGTCAAGTGCCTGGCAGTTATCATGTAATACTCTTCCATATCAGTAGGTGGCAGCAGGTAGATAATTGCATTGTACTCCGAGACAAAAGAATTAGTGACGCATTGATGCGACAGGTGGCGGTGACAGTGACATTATGGCTAGCGAGAATATACGGTAACAGTGATGGAGAAGTTTTTGAAAAAGAAAAATGCTCACTCCGAACTGGACCCTGGACAAAATTCGGACCCAGATGAAGGCCCTAGTATAAGTGGAGATCAAAAGAAAGCAAAGACTGTGAGCTCGAGCAAAGTTTGGAGGCAATACAGCGAAAGCTATCTTTCATTTGGATTTACTTACACCGGGGATGCAACGGCACAAACTCCGCTGTGCTTGGTGTGTGGTGAAAAGCTATCCAACAGTGCTATGGTCCCAAGTAAGTTTAAACGCCATCTCCAAACGAAACACCCTTCACTTCAAAACAAGAATGTGGACTATTTTGTTGGAAAAACACTGAGCTAGATGATACTTAATAAAAACACAAGGCTTGTCTTTCATTGATTTTACTTGAGTTTCTTGTTTGTTTAAAAGGTAAATTCGCAATAATCCAAAGAGAATAACAATATGGCAGTACAGATAACAAATATTATGTTTACAAAGTCTTAAGCATTGCTAACAGGACAGCATAAAAATACTGCAACATATATACTAAGCTACATGCTATCGAAGCGGAGAGACAACGGTTAGCATTAGCTAGCAAAGCACATGTGAGACTAAAACATCAAAAAGTTTCTAATATCAATTTTTTGTATATGTCTTTACAGTTTTATTATGAACTAAACTTACAGACAAATGGTTTCAAAGGCATAAGAGTCACAGAAAAACCATTCAGCAGCAATATAAATCCTCTATCCTTCTGACTGCTCCACTGCAGCATGTGAATTTGAACTATCCACAATGACCAGTAGATGGCAGTATAAACCATAAAAAAATTAAATTAAATTCATTCTCATGAAACCATTACAATACCATGTCCATAGTGATTCTAAATGTAAATTGTGACATTTAGTTATATAACTAAATATTATAATGAAGACAACAATCTTCTCTACCTTGCACACAGATTAATTTCAACATAAGAGTGAATTGTTTTAGTGTTATTGCATTTTCTGCTGAAATTCTCATTACTGCAACTAGTCCAGTTCTGACTGAATGTATGTTATGATGTAATTTAAACAGAGTAAAATGAAAATATAAGTGTAATAAGTGTCCCTGACTGATGTTCTCATCCTCCGCAACATTTTTTAAGGACCATTTACACACACACACAAAGAATTTTGATACAGTTTGATTTTGAGTGAAGCAACACATCTTCCAGTATGTTCAAAATGACAACAAGGTAAGGAGATCTTTTTATATTTCTCCAGTTAAAAGTTAAACATTCTGTTATCAGATTGCAAACACGACAGTATTGATTATCATTACCGATATTGTTGTTTTCTTCAATAAGAAACATGTTAGCTTTTCAATTTTCTTTGAAAATATACTAAGTTAATGTCTAAAAATGTTCATGGAGTAAAAATGTGCTTAGTCATTATGGCTTTGCTGTTGCTAGCAAAACATGCTATGCCTCCTCATCCTCCGAAACATCATTCTCACTTACGGCTACAATTTAAGTCCAGTTGCGGTAGAGAGAACTTGTTTCGGTAATGAGAACTTAACAATACAAATTATATTTTCAACTAGCCTAACCATTATCTTTAGTATTGTAAACTAACTTGGTATTTTCCCTAATGGTCTGTTTCATTGCAGACAGTCATCAAGTGACAGAAAGACAGCTTTAGCGAAGACTACGCTGAAAAACTTAAGAGAGAAGATTTACAACAACCTAACTACTGGAAGAGTACAGAAGGAAAGAGAAAGAGAGGTTAGGGGTTGTAGGGGTCATAGCAAGAGTAATTAGCTCATAGTGCTAATAGACGGACATATCTAGTTTTAGAATGGAAAGACGATGTTTCATTTACTTATGAAATCATCCTATTCCAAAGTACTTTTTGTTTTACTGTCTTTCCAGATGGTTGACGATCAATATGAGGTTGTAGTGGTGTGGCTTCGCTAAAAGAATATGAGGGAATCATGCACTTTGTGATAAAAGCATGACATTTGGTACACTTATAGCCAAAGGCATTCTGAAAATAATTGGATAATGAGTCATCTTTAGTTTTCAATATGGCGGCCATGGCAGCCATTTTTCAAAATGGCCATCTCTCCTAACTGTCCTAACTGTTAACTAACAAAGTGTACCAAATTTCATGCTTTTATCACAAAGTGCACAATTGTTTTTGTTATCTGCCTCACTATTTACACAATGAGCTGTGCTGGAGCGAACACATTTTTCATTCCATCTATCAGATTTGAGGGGGAAAAGGTCTGGTATTACTTTGAGGACATTAAAGCTGTCATCCCAGAGCCACAACCTGCCACCTCCTCAGCTCGCCACTTCGGTTTGTTGCCTTTGGTCTGGGCCAAGTATGCAAAAAATCACATGTAAAACGGATGAAAAGTTGTATATAGCATGTAACAAGAAGTAAAGAAATTAGTTTTAGTCAGTAATATCTTTAGGCTTAATGGACAGTCATTTTTCAGTGACATAGAAATATGTATTTTTAGTATGTCTTCTAATGCTTTGTGTGTGACGTATTTTGTCCATGTAATGTAATGTAATTATATACCTGTATGCAATCTGTTAAACTATAAAATATTTTTGATCAGTCTAAGTATTTACTATATAAATAGTATACTTAATTATCATCACCGAAATTTTCAACCTCATTTCCGAAACCCATGTATCATTACTGCAACAGGTGTTTATTTAATGTCAATTTAATGAATAGAAATCTAGTAGGAGCTTTAAAATGTGTGTGCATAATATATGCTTCATGCCTTTCAGGTTTGTCAAATCATTTTGAAAATACCTATAGGTTTCATTAAAATAACAAATGTTTTAGGTTGCAGATTGTGGAAGGTGTTGCGGTAATGAGAGAAATCAGTCGAAATCACATAAGTGTTAATTTAAATATATATCACATTAGGCCCCTCCACCACAGCCCTGCTCCCTGAGATATTGCTATAACCAAAACTCCATTACATAAATGCCCCTTTTTAAAGTTTTTCTTAACGATTTATTTGACAAAATGAGACAAAGGATAAATGATGAGTGAAACAGATTCCTTTAGCAGCTGCTAACCTGCTCGTCAGTGTGGTTTCGTCTTCTAATATTTGTAATATCTCAACAAGGGAAGGTGACAGTTGTCTTGTTTGTGTCTTCTTGTAACATTTGCACAGTTTTTGTCTGGTCTGTTATCTTCTCACCTCTTTCATTTTCTGTCTTGAAGCCGAAACGCTTCCACACCTCCGATTTAAAAGACAACGGCGCGTCCTCAATTCCTAAATCTGTCTCTGCAGCTGCTGGCGCTCACCGCGTTATTGAGATTCATTTTTCAGAGCATCGATGTGAACCTCGACACCTTTGAATCGTTTTGTCAGGATTCATCTTTACATGCTGACTTTTTGGCTCATCAAACATTTTATTTCCACCTCAAAGTCAGCGCTCTACGAGTTTGACCATCAGAAAATATTTCCTACTGATTTGGAATAACTGTAAAGCATGTGAAGCAGTGACAGTGCTGCAGGATGAGAGCCTTCATCACACTTAAACATTGACTGTAAATGTCGCCTACAATTCTCTACAGACATGAAACATGAATGCATTCATTACTTTAGTTTTTTTTTTTTTTTATTGATTTCTTCACATGCACGTGTCAGTGCAGCGAGCAGGAGACCAGTGGTGTTAGTTGGAGCTGGAGCAGGTGAACATTCGTCTGAGCCAGCCTCTCTTCTTCTTTGCTTTTTTCTCCAACATCTCCTCCATCTTGCTCTCCAGCTCTTCCATCCTGTAGGCCATGCAGCTCTCCCTCTCCGTCCACTTCTCCTCCTTCTCCTTCAGAGTCTTGTGGAGGAGCTGAATGGCGTCTAAGAGGGAGCTCCTCTCCTCCTGCCACTCCTTCTGCCGCTGCTGCAGCTCCTCTTGGGCATTTTTTTGGGCCGCAGCGAGCTCAGCGTTGACCAGTTTGAGGCTCTCCAAATCGGCTGTGAAGGAGGAGCGGGACTTTTCCAGCTCCGCCTGAGACTCTTCTTTGATCCTCTGCAGGTCTTTCTCGACATCGGCAGCTGTCTGACTCGCTGCTGTCTCGTCCAGCTCGTCGGTCTGCTGCTCCTGCTCTCGGTGGCTTCTGACCCACTTGAATTTGTTGGAAGCTTTCTTCTCCTTGCAGACTGTATTCAGACTCAGGGCCTGGTTCAGGAGATGAGTTTGGAGCTTCTGCATGTGGAAGTTAATCTTCTCTGCCTCCTCATCCTGAGCAGACTGGCCGGTGCAGGGATCCATTTTTGCGGCCTTCTTCAGGAGAGCAGCCTGTTCTTGCTGCAGCTTCTCACTGAGGCTCAGGATGCCCGTCTTCAGAGCACGGACCTTCTGCCGGTGCTCTTGCTCATCCTCTTCCTGCAAGTCTTCACTGGACTGACGTTTGAGGGTGAATTTGTCCAGATCTTCATGAGCTGTCTGCAGCTGCAGGATCAGCTCTGAGGTGTCTTTGTCCTTAGTCTGGGTGCACTGATTGGCTGCAGAAACCTCAGCAGTGGCGTTGGCGCTTGGCTGCTCCTTTTTCTGTTTGGCCATCTCAAGTTGACTCTCCAAAGCTGCAGCTTTATTCTCTGCTTGGAGCAGGTCGGAGCAAGCCTTGTTCAGCTTGGTCTTGAGCTGTGTAACTTTCTTGTCTGCAGCTGCATATTTATAATAAACATTTTTATGGTGGTACTCGGCATCTTTGAGTTGTGCTTTTAAATGAGTATTTTCTGCCATCAGCCGGGACATTTTGTCCTCCTCGAATTCTGAGTCAAACTGGTATTGGAAGTCTTGCATGCTGCTGCAGGTATCCTCCAGATTTCTGCTCCTCCTTGGATTTTGAGCTTGGTTGTGAAAGCGTTTATCCATCGCTGCAGTTAAAGTTCGTACAGAGGTCGAAACTACTGACTGTGCTCGTAGAGAACCGAGTAAGTGAACGTTTTTTAAAGGTTTGTAAAAGTTCCGACTTGCTGTGAAAATAACGACTGATCAAGAGGCTGCTCAAAGTGGTCATGAAGCTGGGAGTGAACTCGGAGCTTTTTGTGACCTCAGCGTTTCTTTGATGTCTCAATCGAGGATTCTGTTCTAGAAAAGACTCCAACCTCTTTGTTGGTTTTTAAAAACAAACAAACAAACCATTTTCCCTCTGACGTGATTGGTCAGGGTGTGTTATAGCAACTGTGTGAGGTTTCCATGACGACCTGAGAGAGTCAAGTTAGAGCTCTGGGATGCAAACGTAGGGGGCCAAAGAGCAAGTTTAAGAAATAGCCGTTTAAGACCAAGATGAACTTGCACAAACCGTAACTCTCCATGTTAGTTTTTCACGCTCCTTTGTTCAAACTAAACCAGGGAAGCTCTGACTCTGTGTGACGAAGCAGAGTTTTAAGTTCCGTTTGGTAAGCCAGAAAGGAGACAATAAAACGCTTCCACACCTGCGATTTAAAAGACGACGGTGCATCCTCAACTTCTAAATCTGTCTCTGCAGCTGCTGGCGCTCACCGTGTTATTAAGATTCATTTTTTCATTGTATGATCTTGATGTTTTGAGACCATTGCGGTAATGAGATTTTTATGGACTTGTTTTGGAAAATGTGTTCTAAAAGTTGGTAAACTGTCAGTAAATATTTTAAAATTAATGCCCACGAACACTTAAGACCTTGTTTATAATGCCTAAAAAAGAAGCATGTTTATTCTTGCCTTTTAAAAATTTCATGTAACTTTATGAAATCAAGATTTCATGAGAATCACCCGTTTACTCTTTCTGCCAAGTGTCTGCAAGATGATTTTAGTCACTCTTGCAAAGAAAATCAAGGTTTATAAAATAATTAGAAGGAGAAACAACATGGTTTCAAACTGTGGAAAAAAAAACCAGTCATAATACATTGTCATAAACGAACACGGAGGAAAAACATTTAGAGCAATGTTATCCACAAACATCATGAAAATATACATCAGGACCTTCTGTCTCCAGACAGATGCATGCTGGATATTAAGCCATATTTTAGTTCCAGCGCTATAGAGCAAAGGTTACCTCTGGGATTTTCTAGTTCACTGCTGTCTTCAGAGTTGGATTCTGTCATTTCAAGTAAAATACAGGCTGTTGGAAATGATTCCTCAGTGAGGTGGTGAGAAACAAAAATGCTATCTACTCCATAAAGCAGACTAACTGGCCAAAATTAACTAAGCACACTTTATCGTACATCATTGTGTCCAAATTTTTCATGAAAAAAAAAAAATTCATGGGAAAAAATGATGACCGTGGATCTGTCGCTATTATACATTAAAAAACAATGACCGCGGACCTCTCGAAATTTTTCATGAAAACAATGTGTGAGAATTTCAGGAAAAAAATGATGACCCCACCTGTCAAAAATTTAAAAGGAAAAACAATGATGACGGCGGGCCTGTCGAAATTTTTCGCGAAAAAAATGTTATGAAAAAAAAAAAACAATGACTGCGGACCTGTCAAAAATGTTATTGAACACAACGATGACAGAATTTTGGAGACTTTTTAGACATAAACATTTTTGTCAGAATATCATGGCTTTAACATGTAGGCCTATCAGGCACCAGTGTTCCTGGTCTAGGAGGAATACAAAGGAGTAAAGGTCATCTTAAGGTATAAAACTTTGGTAAACTTTTAGTATGTTTTTAAGCCGTAGTACACCTTTTCATATGTCTCATATACTCAAGGAAAAGGGCAAGGGGTCATAGCAGGGGACACGGTCTACCACCCAGAATGCGGACTCGGAGGTGTCGGATTGTTCAGTCAAATATAAACCTCTTTTCAGAGCAGTAAAGGACAGAAGTTCCAAAGCTCTGTTTACTACAACCCATAAACCCTAAAGAAATCTCTCTCCACCCACAGCAGCAAACACATTCACACCCTTATGTTTGCCCTGTCTCGTGTCAACTAAGCGGATTGCCACAGGTTTTTTGAGACTCTAAGCCAGACAATAAATGAAACAACCAGAGCAAACAGTCTTTTTTTCTAAAAATCTTTTGTTAGATAAGGACAATTTTCCAGTACGATGATTGACTGCTGAGGTTTGAAATTGTGCAGCAGGTTGTGGATCAGAAGACTTCCCCCTCTTGGGAGCAGGTAGAAATCAGGACTGAGCCACAGGTTTATTTATGCAGCAAATAAATAGATGGATAGATGGATACTTTATTGATCCCGAGGGAAATTCAAGGCAGTCCAGTAGCAGTATACAGACAGGCAGGACACAAGACATTAGTTACAAAAGCATCTTTCTACAGATTTTTACTTTTTAATGAATACATAGATTTTTTTTCTAAAGTGAGTCAGCATTATAAAAGGTTATGTATTTATATTGGTCTGAAAAAATAACCAGGTACTAATTAACTAAAAATGGAAAACATTTTAAGTCCTTAAAAGTGTAAATTGTTAAGTTTAACAAGGTAGATTGAATGTGTCACGCTATCCCTTTAAAACCATTACAAGCTGCATCTCCAGCACTCTGGAGCCTTTTTCCTATTTCATTAGTCATTTCTGCTCAATGTGCCCAGCAGTGGCTTTGATGAAAACAAATGAGAAAATCCATTTGTGACAGCACTCACCGCTCTCCTCCTCTCCGTCTTGATTCTGCATCCTAATAGATATGGTGTGCTTTCTGCTGTGTATTGCAACATGCCCACACTATCTTTCTCTCCAGCCTTTACCAAGAGTGCTTCCTTTTTTGTTTCTCAAGTGTGAAGAAATTCAGAAATAAATGATTCTGCCCTTCTCTGATGAAAATGACTAATGTGGAGAGGATAATAAACTGCTTTCCTTCATTAATCAGTCAGACAACAATGAGGCACATTTCAGGACAAACAACTGGCTGAGCGATGAGTCGTGATTTTGTTTTGGATGAGAATAATAGGGAGACTTCATCAGAGGGCATTTTTTAATCTCGGGATTTCTTTAAGTTTCAAGAAGAAAAGGAGAAGACAGAAGACTAAAACCAAACATTCAATGTCATTTGAAGACAAAAAGCAACGTTTGTCACTGTCAAACATGATGAAGTCTTTGTATTTAAATCAATGCTTTTAGGATGCCAGCCTTGTTTTCTCACCTTCGCCTCATGAAGTCGACAATGCACATGAATATCTTTCTAATGACTCATTTTATATTTTTTACATTTACCGTTTGAAAATACTTCATAGTGAATATACACTGCTAAAATAAATAAATAAAGGGAACACTTAAACAACACAATGTAATTCCAAGTCCATCACACTGTGAAATCAAACTGCCCACTTAGGAAGCAGCACTGATTGACAATCAATTTCACATGCTGTTGTGCCAATGGTTAGACAACGGGTGGAAATTACAGGCAATTAGCAAGACACCACCAATAAAAGAGTGGTTCTGCAGATGGTGGCCCCAGACCACTTCTCAGCTCCGATGCTTTCTGGCTGATGTTTTGGTCACTTTTGAGTGCTAGCGGTGCTTTCACTCTCGTGGTAGCATGACAAGGAGTCTACAACCGACACAACGTTGTAGAGAGGTCATCCAGGGACATGGAGGCCACACACACTACTGAGCCTCATTTTGACTTGTTTTAAGGACATTACATCCGTTGGCTCTGCCTGTAGTGTTTTTCCACTTTAATTTTGGAGTGTTACTCCAAATCTAGACCTCCATTGGTTATTCAATTTGATTTCCATTGATCATTTTTGTGTGATTTTGTTGTCAGCACATTCAACTATGTAAATTTAATAAGAATACTGCACTCGTTCAGATCTAGAGTGTGTTATTTTAGTGTTCCCTTCATTTTTTTTTTTTAGCAGTGTACTTTAGAAAGTAGGGAACCTTGGTTCAGTAAAAATTTCTCACCAACAGAGGGCAGCAAAGATCCACGTGTCTGCAAAAATTGACAATTAAATTTTTTTTTTTTTAAAAATCACATTTTTGAAAATGCTGATCCTGAAAATGATGGAATTAGAAATGGGTTGTCAGGTTATCTCCATAAATGAGGAAAAAGAAAAAAATTGCAAAGTAGACTAAATGTTTGTTTTGACATACTAATGGTTTATTTTCATTTACAATGATACAAAAGCTTTGAATTAATCCTTTATTTTTTAATAATTCTTTGCTAACATTTACCCAGCATGCATTTCTGTTTGTGGATATTAATTCATCAGCACCCATGGGATCTTTTGATGTCACTGTCATCTTTAGACCCAAAAAAACTGACTGAGGAGAAAATAAAAAAGGAGAATGAAGAAGCAGGGAGCATGCAAGTGTGAGTGCATGTCCTCATTAAGTTTAAATATAAAAACTCTCATGTGAGTCACTGTCGGTTGTGGGCAAGAAAATAAATATGACACACGCTGAGGTGTTTCCTGGGTCTCAAGTGTTATATGATTCTGTCGGGTGAGTCATTATGCCGTGAACGAGTAAAAAAGCTTGGAGCATCAGTCTCCTTGTCCTCCCACTCTGTCTCTTGGAATGATGCGTAGCTCTGAGCCGTGTTTTAGAAACACGTTCCCTGCAACACAGCGAAGAACACAAAGATAAGCTCACAGTTTACAGCCTGCGATTCCTAATAAAGGGTTTCACTGTCAATAAAGCCCAAAACATGGCAACACACCAGCTAGGACAGAAACTGGTCGTGTACTTTCAGACAGTACAGTTTCAACTCCGAGATAAGATGAATTAATCAAAAATAAACAGTGATGACCCAGACAGAACACTTCTTTAATTAAGTTAAACTTTATCTGATTAGCACACAACTTAGACAAGAAGCAGGAAAACAAGAATCTAGTGGTGCGCTTTGTTTAAAGTGTTGCATACAAGTGAGGTAGTTACACAGAGAACTGGATCTATTGGACTTGTAGTTAGGTTGAAAGGATGCCCTGAAAGAAAAGTTTTTAAAATGCTTTGGGTTTATATTCTGAGTCTGGACTTAATCTGTTTCTACTTTCTTTATGAATTTAGAACAAATCAAATATTATATATACATCAAATACTTTTGGGAGGATGATTTATGTCTGTTTTTAAACTGTAATTATTTTTTTTTTTGATCCCCTCCCTGACAGTGAAAAAAAAAAAAAAGCCGTCAGTTGGAGAGGAGGATGAACGTTAACAGTGTGCTGACCAATCATGAAGAGTGGCTCCAGTGGGTGGAAATGGCAGAAGGACAGATGTGTCTGAAATGAGGCTATTCTTGGCAGCACACAGCATGGATGTTTCTTTTTCTTTTTTTCTTTTACAGATACAACGTTGTTATGAATACCCGCTATTCTTTTGCTTTCGTAGCAAAAAAAAAAAAGCCTCCCATCATGCCTTTGGTCATAGCGGGCATTATCTTATTACTACTCTATGCAGACAAATCACTCATGTGTAACCTGTCTTTATAAAGGATGAAGACTTATATAAGAAGAGGTGGGCTACACAGTGAGGAAGAACCTAAGGGCGAAAATCAAAAAGGCTGATTCACCAGAGGTTCTCGATAATGTGCTAATGTAAAGTCGAGTTAAATTCAGACTACACAGCCACCTCCAGTCAAAGGACACTTTTTATTTAAATTAATGTATTTATAAAGGAGTAAACGTAATTTCCATAGAAATAACTTTAATGCAAGCAAAGATGTTTCAGTCATTAACCATGTTTATATGTGGTCACAGTTTGCCACATCTGGCCTGCTTTCCTGAAACCCCACAGCAGATACATTAATCCTGATTAGATTAGCTGGAACTTCTTGATCCCAAATTGATTTGTCACGCTCCCTCGAGTACAGCGCTTCATAATACAGTGTCTTTATAGAGCCACCAACTGAAGTCACTGCCTCTGTGGGCCTTTTCAAATTCACTGTTTAAACTATTTAACTAATGCCACTGGTTCTATCAGAAGGCATTATAAAACATGGATTATTGGAGTCCTGAGTTAATGCAGTCAGCTATTAACACTTTCAGGAAAGCAAACTGAGAAGTTGTTAAGTGTGGATAATGCTTCCACCTACATTCATTCACACGAGTGAAGGAGGAATAAGACGTAGCAACTTTTAGAGAGTATGTATAAAAACATCCAATGTGCTTATTTCGGTTTATCTGTTTATGATAAACTAAGACATTAGCTCCAAAGCAACATCATAACTCACCTGCTGTCTGGGCAGGATTGATTCCTATTCCGTCTGAAAGACCACCGTAGAAGAAGAACGTTATTCAAATAGACAAACATGTAAATAAGAGGCACAGAGAGTAAAGAGAAAATCTGTAATATCATCAGTTTATCCCAAACAAACATTACAGTGTGACCACTGTTGGATAAAAAAAAAATTAGCTTTTGATCCTGAACACATAAAAACAAAAAAAAAACAAAAAAAAAAAAAATAGTCTGACCAATGTCAGTAATTTCAACACAAACGTCACCTTGGTGTTAATCAGCAACAGAATGCAACAATCCTTCCCCACAAGCCCCCTGAAATGTCACTTCTTATTACTACGTAGCTGCACATGAGGGATAAACATCAGGCATGCTGCTGGTGAACCGTTCCTATTAACTGCCTCACACTGTCCACAGAGGTTTGTGTGCTGCTGCCGCTCCACAGTGTAACGGTCAGAAAATAATGACCGAGGCAATAATGTGAACTAACAGCCTAGTGGACTATTTACTGACCGTGTGTTCTTTTCATCACTCTGACTTTAATATCAAACGTTTAGTCAAGATCCACCCAGCTGAACAGAGAATCGTTTTACAAATACCTATGCTGGGTAGCTCAGTGAGGTTCTTGACATATGTGAAGTATGAGCAAGGTTTGATTTAACCCTCATATTACTCTTAGCGGTATCTATCAAACACATCTCCATCTCTTAAAACTCTAATCACCATTTCTGCTGCTTGTAAGTGTAATTAGCCTTTTTCTGTCTGTAGTATGAAAACAAAACGTGGAGTCAGTAATGGGTCAATATGTAGTGTAATACTTGGCCAGAGAGAAGTGGTGTTAGTGTTGTTGCGTTTCCTGCCGGGAGCCGACAGATCAATACAGATGACTTCCTCTTTAGCAGAGCGAGTAGAACACAAGAAGGACATCTTTGACTTTAAACACATCTATGAATTATTTGTCGATTGATTAACTCTAAATGTCAAAGATTGTGTAAAATCACGAGGAAATTATTGATGAGGAGACACAATAAGAGCTTTTTCAGCCGACTTGACAGCAATTCATCTCTCTGCATTCTTTGAGCTCAATGAACTGTCAGTGGATTGAGCTTCTTGTTGAGGCTGTGAAACTCTGCAGACGCGAGCAGGATCACTCAGAGTGAGCCGACTGTGGGATGTAACACTGTGACGGTGAGCAGGACCACCGATATGATTTAGGGGGTCTTCTAGCCATGAAGGGATAACAACCCTCTCACAGTACGTTAATCCCACTTATTACACAGCTACTTTCTTCAGTCATCAATCATTTGAAAATAAATATTGATTTTAAAATTATGTTGTGATTTAAAGAATAATGTATTTCTTCTGTTAAACAAATAGAAATGTGGAATCGACTGTTGGAGCCGAGTCAATGGCAACAGTTAACTGTGTAGCCTTCTGGAGTTTTTAAAACAGTCATGTCATTATAAAGAATGAGCCTCTCCTTTTACAGTGAAGTGCTTCTTTTCAACAATCCATCAAGGGAAGCTCTGCTCTGGCTGAAAAAACATTCAATCTTTGGTTGAAAGCCCCCGTCCCAAAACAAAAAGCCCAACAACTCACCATTTGTTATAATTGCACTGGTTGCTGACGGCACTTTGAACTGTAAAAGAAAAGGCAGGAAAATGATCACACTCGAACCCCTTTTTGTGAATTCAACAACAAAAGCTTCATTTCAGAGCTTTGAGCAGAACTGAAGTTCTTTTGCTTTAACATTCGGAGACATGATGCGGTCATGTTCGCCCCAGCGTGATGTCCCAGTTTGAATACATGCGCAAGAATCAAAGTTATATCCGCTGATTCTGCGCAGTGAGATTCATACAGCTTTGTTGTGTGACATTTTCTAAATAAGAAACTGAGGGAAACGTGCAAAAAGAAAACGTCATTCATGGATTTTTCTTTAGTCTGTTTTTAGCATGACAGACATGTCTTTTCACAAAATTCAGACCTCCAGGTATTTACACACACACACACACTCTCTCACACACTCAGTCCAGAGAGAGCTTAAGGGGTAGATGGCAACGCTTGACTCTCTGGAAGATAATCACTCGACAATACATGTCCTCCTTCAGGTTACGACCAAAGAGGATGTGGGCTGCTGAGACTTGCAGTGGAGGGTGCAGGGAAGAGTCTGTTGTCGGGAAGATAAGGTTAGCAAAGTGCTGCTCCACAAACTACTGCCAGGTAGCGCAAGCAGCACGGGGAACCTGTCGAGATCAGGAATTCATGTTTTTGTTTCATGCGGCATCAAACTGGCTGAGAAAAATCTAGCAACTAAAAGAATGACTGTCAAAGATCCCAGCACCAACAAATCAATACGTTTGAAATTAGTTTTCATTTTGTAATTTCTCTCTCTCTCTCTCTGTCCAACTCATCACAGAGATGCAAAATCCCTGAACACGAGGGCTGAAAAAAGACCTTTGATAAATACAGATAACAAAAAAAAAAGGACAGACTTCAACAAAGCACTGTGGCATGTCAGCATTGTACAAAACACATGGAGGTAAATTAGCACCCCATCATCACATGTGCATAAAGTGAAACAAAATGTTACATGGCCGGTGCATGCAGCCCTTAAAAGTTAAAATATAGTATTCTCTGCACATTTAATCATAAAAGGACGTCAGAGGTTCATGACATTTCTGTAAATGTGCCAGCGTTAGCCAGCAAGCTAATTTGAAAACGTGACACTGCCTTGAAAAGATTTTGTGTCTATTAAAAGATGGGAGGACAAGCAAGCTGGACACAAGTGAAGCCAAATATCTTGTGTTTGCTAATAAAAATAAAAGGAAAACCAATATCTTAGAGATGCTAATTATCTAAGTAGTAGATATGTCCATCTTTTACTGCTACTAACGAGTCTTTGGATCCCAAAGGAAGAGTAATTAAGACAGACCTTCAGTCTTATGAATGCTTATTGCCATCAGTTTTTTGTTTTTTTTCCCCGTCTGGAGAGTTCCAGTCAGTCATGAGAGCTACATTCAAGCCATATGTCTCATTTAAGTGTTCTCTTTGTTGTCCATTTTGGAAAGGCAAGCTGATGTGAGCGAAGCATCAACATGGTAACTGGAGTGCACATGTGGAAAATTAGGAAGTAAGAAAGTTTTATTTATATAGCACCTTTCACAGACAAAGGCCACAAAGTGCTTCACAACGTAGTTCAAAACATCACACACAATATAAAAGGCCAAGGCAAGACAAAACCATAGCAGCCCAAAAGTAGCCAATTAAAAGCCTGGACAAATACATGAGTCTGAAGTTTGCTCTTGAGGGTGTCAACTGAGTCAATCGAGCGCAAAGAGGGAGGAAGTTCATTCCACAGCCTACGAGCAACAACCTGGGACCTGGAACCTTCAGCAGATCCTGATCCATAGACCTCAGATCCCACACAGGGGTGTAAGGCTGGATCTGATCACTGATATAAGAGGGAGCCTGACCATGCAAACGTCTGAAAGCCAGAACTAGAATTTTAAACTTGATCCTATAAACTAACCAATGGATACAAGATTTTGTGGGGGAATGATTGGCATTGTTTCACTTTCTGAAGTTAACATGTTTGCAAACTCTGCACGTATCACTTTCATTTGTTTTCAAATAAATGTGAACATATAAGATATTTAAATTACACATTCTAGATACCTCCTGCACGGAAAATAGGACACATCAGTCGATAGTTTTTCTATAGATTTGTTATTTGTATTTAATATTACGTTTATTTTCCATTCCTTTCCTCCCAATAATCCAGCTATGGAGAGATACATCTTTCGTCTCACTGTGAAAGTACAATGTTGATGGCGACATGTTCATATTTCAAAGCTTACCTCCTCAGCTGCAAACTTCAACACCGCTGTGAAAGGCGTGCTGTCAGGGACGCTTAGTCTGCAAGAAAACAGTTCAAAATTCTCCAGTTAGATTCAAAGTTACATCATCCCCTACACAATACGCCCCGTGCTAAAACATCATCTTTGAACCTGTTGACCTGAGTGTTGATCAGCAGTTTTCTGTGGCAATTGAATGGTGCAGAGCGAGTCAATCACACTTAGAGGCCGCTCTGTAGCTGACATGCACTGGTTCTTTGAAGAGAACAGAAGCAACATTTCCTTTTTGAAGTCAACTGAGTGGAACATGACTTTTGTCAGAGTCAATTCTGAGGATATGAGACCATAAGTCCCATAACTGACTTCCAATTAGAAGAATGTCAATAACCCCCTACCAATTTTAAACTGAAACGGCTGAGGAGCTACAGGGTCCAAAAATCAACTTTCATAAAGAAATAGAAACTTTCTGATTTAAAGATCATCAAAGGTTCTTAAGGGACTGGTGATTATAGAAATCAGACAAATGGACTGCTGGGGAGCTGCTCTGTCAGGATTCATATGATGCCTCATTATTATGCCTTTACTATCTTCTCTGTTCATGGTGAAAGATTACGAGCTGAGGCGAAGCCATGTCTGACCTCATCAGGAGCCTGCTTCCAGTCAACACTTCAGGGCTTAATTATTACATGGACTTTGTTATTCAAAGAAATATAAATGACTCAAAATTCAGAGTGGAGGTCTGTTAGGACATTTGACTCTGCATTCACAGCCTAAAATATAGCTGTTGTAAAAAAAATAAAAATGAATGGATGGATATTTTGCGTTGGATTTTTGATGTTCTTTTCCAAACTTGTTTAAGCTACATCAAAGATTTGCTGTGGCCAGTTCCAGCTCTGTATTAAACGCAACATTGAAAGGACAAAGATTGACATTAAAGGTGAGGTATGCAGTGTTAGTTTGAATCAATATTTCAATCAATCAACATTTACCATAGTCTGCTAGCTGCTTGATCTGCCTTTGTCATGAAAAACACAAACCATGTATTTCCAGGAAATAAAAAATAACAGGAAAATCCCCTCTCACACATTAGCATCTATCAGGCATTACATTTGATATGTCACTCTAAATTAGTCTACTGCTGTAATTGACAGTAGCAGTATGTGTTTAAAAACTGCTTGAACAAATCATACTCCTCTAAAGTACTTACATTTTGGGTCATTTTTTGCTTGTAGAAACAGCTTTTTAATATGAGTCCTTCTACAGTAGGACACTAATCACCACTGTATTATTATATTTAGTATTATCTTATTTAGTCTTGTACATATTAGTCTTTAATTACCTGGTTTTATTTTTAACTAATTGTTATTATTTAATGTTTACATCTGTACAGAGAGAGCACACTGAAGTTAAATACCTTGTGTGGTAAACATACCTGGCCAAAAATGATGATTCTGATTCTGAACCTCGATTCAGCTTATTGGAAATGAGTTAATAATTCCCACAATTATTCTTTATCTCAATAAAAACAGGCGATGACTCTTTCAGATAAGTAGCTGCTGTAATTACAGGATTCATCTCCTCACCATGTTGTCAGCTTACATGTTTATAGGCTGACAATTGAAGAAAGTTTGCTCTGACTATAGATGCACTGTACACATCATTGGATTATATTATTAACATGATCACACATCCATTTCAAACAGAATCACACTGTGTTTAGGTAATTATGGTACAGTAGGCTGGGTTTAAAAACTCTAAACAGCTGACACATTTAAAGAGACCCTGTTTAAATATATCACCATGTCATCCCACGAATGCATCAAAAAACAACATCTACGTCGTTAAGTTAATTAAAAGTAGAAGCTGAGTGTGATAAGAGGACAGCTGTGACTGCTGAGTACTCACACTTTGTATGGCAGCTTAGGGTCCGACGTCAGGGTGATTTTAAACGTTACTTTAGACCTAACGAAGACAATAACATGAATGTTATTAGTAACATACTGAACACTACTTAAGATGAAACACATTCAGGTATAATAACTCAAAAATAAGAGAAACGTACATCTTTAGTGCAAGGTAACTCCTTTTGCAGTCTGTTTATACACACCCGGAAGTCTAAAGGACCCCTACATACACGTCATCCTTGCAGCAATGTTTTTAAAACACGTTTATATATGATCATTTTCTGTTCTGACGTGTTTTCTTGATATTCTTTACGAGTTCAGATTGATCCCGCCAGAATAATGTGTTCTTATGGAAGAAAAAAAAATAACGTGTATGATTTGTGCTAATAATTGTCAGGCATTCAAGTCAGACGACTAAGCGTTAGCCGTAAATGACAACAAAAAGCGCATGGCGCACTTACAAATTACTTGGCACACATTCAACAGGAGAAAAGTAGTTTGTTGTTCCCTCTAAGGTAACATTTAAGTAAGTTAACCCTTTTCCTCCAACAGAAAGGTTGTTTTTGTTGCAATTTTTTTGAAAAAAAGAAAAAAGGGTTTTCCATGTTTTAGCAGGGCTTTGTCAATAGAGTGATTCATGTCTAATTTTTACAGTCTATGGTATTGAGTTAAAAAGTGTCCGATAGTTTTTGTTAAAGAATCAGATGAGATATCAGCTCCTTTACAGCACAGATGGTCCAGACCTTTTTGACCGGGGTATTGCATTGATACATACAGGGGTGGCATGAAGAATATGTCCAACACAGATTTGCTAAATCGTAAAGGACTCAAAAGGACGTGAATGCCCATATACAACACTTAAAATTCCCAACAAAAGAAAATATGCCACATTAAAATTTCATACAAAACCTAGCAGTCTCTTTTACAGCACAACTTTTTGGTTTGTCTGGAAGGACATTGCCAACCGTGGCCAAGCAGCCCCAGTGACACGCCCCTTTTCAAGTTCTATGATTAATTTAATGTCTGCATTTCAGTGACACTATTTGAGCTGAGCCTTTGCTGCTGCACAGGGAGAGCCAAAGAGAGAGAGAGATACAGGAAAAAGAGATAGATGCAGTGAAATGAGAGGCAGAGGAATGACAGCCACTGCAAAGAGAATTGAAGCAGACTCATTATGATGACTCAAGTGCTACAGTGCAGACACTCAGGTTCACACCTCTGGGATTTCAGTGGTAGGTGTCCCCCCCCCCCCCCCCCCCCCCCAAACAGCACAAATGCAGAGGAATATGTGTTAAGGCTGGAAAAAGTACAAAGGATGACAGCTTTCACAGCATCAATAAATATAAAAGGAAGTGTTTGTAGGACTATACTGTATCATTGGCACATTCAAAACGTCAAAAGATTCTTTAAACATTATTTACATCATTTGGCTTGAAAATAGGGCATCAATTCAGCAAATTCCAGTTGCATAACATTTTAATGAGATTGTAAGCTGAAGTGGCAGTCTGATTTTATGAAAAGGTTACAGGTACAGTGTTTTAAGTACTGTTTGAGTCTGTTGTGTTAGTAAAGATGAAGTACTGTATTTGATTTGAAGCAGGACAAGTAGACAAACATCTGACACCTGTCAATCTCCCCCCTTTGATGATGCCTTGATTAAGAATGCATTGAAATACTAAATCCTGCCACTGTATTGAGTGTATTAAGACGTCTGCACTGACAGGCTTTATTAACATACCAGAGGCAGGTCCCACAGAGAGAGAGAGAGAGAGAGAGAATGTCAATTACCTGTATGTATATAACAGTAATCAATGCTGCTCCTGCTGCTTATGCATGGGAACATGTGCACACAAACTCAGATAAACAGACCTGCACGTATGGGTCTACAGTCTATGCATTGAGCATGTACCTGTGTGCATGCAGACATTTTTTTTTTGTTTTACTGCTGAGAAAAGGTCACTATGGAACCTTCCGCATTATTGTCCACTGGCTTAACAGAAATATTGACACAACCTCTGGTAAAGGGCATACACACCACACCACCAATGATCCAGTGACAAAAAAAACAAAGCACATTGATACGTTGTGCATGGTGTTTAGATGATATCAATGTATCATAGTTGGACAACTCTGGGACTTACAAACACATATCTCTATTTATATGTAGGACATGTTGTTGCTACAAATACTCTGCAACACCCCCTCAGTAATCCCTCTGAGTTCCAAGTTGTTTGATTTTTTTGTGTGTCCTACTTTTGATTCAGGGGCTTTCTATTTCTGTTATTAAAAGAAATATGTAAGAATACATATATTTTAAAGCTATGTAGTTGACCTGATCAATATTTAGGTCTTATGGCAATGTCACGATACAAAATATCAGAAAAGTCTCAGAAATTCATCAGAAATGTTACCTTCATTTGTTTCCTCCTTCCCTCTACATGTGAGAACATTAGGAGAGGATCGGCTTTGAAAGCTTCATAAAACAAGCTTTTATTGTTTTTCTGGACTTTTGGTTTCGTCATGTTCCAGAACTTAAGTATGTCCAAATTACCTCCGATATATGAAGGTTGTTCATAATTAAGCTCTTAACCTCTTGGCACCATGCTATTTTTTTATAGCGGGACTTAATACTTGATTATAAGCGAGAGCTTAGCTTATCAAACAGCACCTGCATGGCTCGGGCAAGGGGTTATCAGGGGACAAACCAAATCACAAGATATGAAAACCTCTTTAAATTTAAAGCTACTGTGTCTGTGTGCACAGTGTATCTTTCATGGCTTCTATCCATTTAAAGTAACAAACCATTGCTCAGTGTAAACAAAATACCTGAATTTCCCTATCTATCTATCTATCTATCTATCTATCTATCTATCTATCTATCTATCTATCTATCTATCTATCTATCTATCTATCTATCTATCTATCTATCTATCTATCTATCAAATAATAGTATAATTGCTGTTTTCTGGTAAAAACCTCTATAAAGCTATGCATTGGATTTATTTATTACACATTATTACTGTTAATAAAACATGGCTCTAAAATAGAGATCCAGAACAAATACATGAATTACATGCATGAATAGATGCATTTAATAAATACCTCATTCCCTGTCTGCAATATTAATATTACATAAACATTTCCAACAGTTTCTGTCAATAAATAGTGTAAAATTTAAATAATTTAGCACTTATGTCTGGCCTGTAACTTACATGCACCAGGAGCGGACCTCAGCTCATCTCTTGCATTGTGCAGAAACTACGTCATGCTATTTCTCATTCAGTGGTAAGTGAACACAACATTTGATCATAGCACATGTAAAGGACAAAAAAGTGTTTTACTACCCACAACAGCCAACAACAAACTCATAGTATAAACACCTTCATCGGTGACACGGTAGAGAAAGAAAAGGAGGACTGAGAGGCATGATTGGTTTGGTTCATCAGATTATTACCCCATGGCAAACATTGCATGGTTGACGTTTTTACAGGCTTACAACTGCTACAGATGACAGATTTTCTTTGTTCCTTTTTCAGAGCACATTAATTTTTAATGTCTGTCAGGACCTAAAGACAAGGTTTCAAGGTTCAAGGTTTCTTTTTGAATCCCCCAGAGGTAAATATGTAAATAGGATTTTAGTGTTCGGTAGTGTGTCAAACAAAATCTTAAAAAAGTGTATCTGGAGAAAATGACCAACCCTGCCTTTAAACGTGAAGGGATTATGTTTTCACAGTAAGAAGTGTTAGTCATACTGCTGGTGGTCATTATTTTCAGCAAATAGCCACGTCTGGGTGAATTAGCACTAAAAACTTCTTTCCCTGCTGTGCCATGTAGACATAAGTTTGACCTGTTGTTCACTGAATCAAAACGATTTTCAAATCCAGCTGATTCTTTAAGAATGCTGACTTGTGTATACAGGTCCATGTCGAAAATTGCCAACATATTTTTGGGCATAACTTTATATATAAAGGTGCATTTATTTTTTGTATGGAATGGATCCCATTTAAATAGAGGTCATGTATGACTGCTGACAAATAATGTGTTTCTCACAAGGTTTTCTATTTCATCCAAAATCATGGAATGGCTTACTTGAAGTTTGGAACAAAATATTTTCAAAAATGCAAACCATGTTTGATGACCCAAAATTTATGATAAAACATGATGATGAATAATCATTTGTGGAAACATTTAAAGTGACAAACGTCTTGTGTCACTATTCTGTGTTTAAACACTTTGCATAATCCCCGGCGTAGGTTATAATTAAATTTTTATCTTTTGGAAAAGGTTCCTGGGCTGTGTATACACAAAGGAGACATGAAAAGTAATAGCAGCTTTTCCAAAACATGTTGAAAATTCTCAGGGGAAAATTGTGCACTTACAAAGTCTCATGGGATGTTGTATGTATATGTTCAATAACTCCCAGATATACCACAGTACTTCATGTTCTCATACAGCTATTAAAATTACTGATGGATCTCTTTAACCTTCCTGTTGTTAATGCATTCCCCAAACGCTCTTCGGGAGACAAGTCATTATCCTGGCGGTGCACTGAGACCAGACAAAATGAATCAAGAATGTAAGTGAGAAGGCAAATACATGTATCATTAAAACACTCTCTCTTTCTCTAGCAAACACACACACAAACAGAGTTGCATTTACCATAATCTAATGATGCGTGACAGAATAATGTAGTTATGTGAATGCTCTGTGGGTTTAGGAAATGAAAACACATAGTTTTATTTATTTAATATCTCAGCTCAAACACTGTCATAGTGTACTTCTTTTCGCATCTTGGCAGATGATTCTTCACAGTAAAAAAACCGTCTTATTTCTCAGCATGATCCCTTCTTCTCACACACAGACCTCATTTATAATTCGCAGTCGGCAAGTACATCAATTGTACAGACAGACTGTAGCTCAGGTAGCAGCAGAATAAAAAGATTGTCAATGATATGTCAAGAGAGAAGCACATTTAAGGGCTGCAGTCAAGAGCAGAAGGGCATTCAATTTAATCACATGCTTCATTCAGAATGGATCAGCTGCTGTGAAGAACAAGAGCTGCAGACTGATGTGAAAAGGATGCATGCATGTCTAAAAGTAATGGGAAGATTGATGGAAACAGTGCTAGTGTTGTGATGATAAGTGTTAGGGAAGAGAAGACTAAGGAGAGAAGGAAACAGAAGGTAGCAGTCGGGCCGAAACAAGGGTGTTAAAAATGTGGAAAGGGTGTGTGAAGTGTGTGTGTGTGTGTGTGTGTGTGGCTCATTCCAATAAACTAAATATCAAAAAAGTGTAAAACAATCGTAAAATTAAAAAAAAAAAAAAAAAAAAAGTTCATATGCATAATGATTTTCTGACACATGGTTTATGTTGGCATCTTTTAGGTGAGTTTGTGTGTAATTAGCATGATGTATAAGTACAGAAGTATTTCATTGTAACATTCCATCTTGTCTTTCCTACTTGAGGACTTTTTGGACAATTCTCAGCCTGAAACAATGTCCAAATTTTCTTTAATGATATGAGACATTCTAGATAAGCACTACTTTTGCATACAAAGACAGACATTTACAATATATATAATAATGTATATATTATTACATTTTTCTTCAATTTTTATTGCACTTGCTTGTTCCTAAAACCTCATCCCTTTTTAGCTCCTCTTTTGCCTCTCTTCCCATTTTTGTAAATGGTCGTATCTTTTAACATGTAGCATCCCCTCTCCTCTCCCTGGCTCTGTTAATCTTTACAATTCTGCATCCATTTAATTATGTGCCATCTTTCTGTCAACCACTCCTCAAGCAACCACCTTCAGTTTCTAGACTTTTTGTGCAGGTCCCTACCCCTACTGGTTATTTCCCACCATAGTGTTTGCGTGTGTGGGCAAGAGCGGTGCTGCTATTTTGCCTCATTCGCCTACACTAGCAAAGAGAAGGCTTAAAGCACTAATTAGAGCATCTCGGATTACCCAATCCCCTGCTCCTGCCATCGCACATGCAAAATACACCCATGCTTTGAATCAGAATCAGCTATATTTAGACGAGTAAAATCAGTTTTCCAGCCAGAAAACACTGTTCCAAAATCAGGTTGTTCATGATTGGCATCTTGAACATACTAAGTAAGTATCATGAAGTCAAAGAATTGCAATTATTAATTTTATTTATAGGGATTTTGAAGGACAAGATTGTTGCAGTGTTTGTTCAAGAGGTGTTCAGTTAGCCTAGTTTATACTTCCGCGTTGCGTTGAGCATTTGTATTTCTGCGTCAAGGGAATGCGTTGCTCTGCAATTCACCGCTAAAGCCGCTAGGGGGCAGTGGCGACGAAGGAGATGTTTGCGGAGGTGGTCTGTCCGACAACTTAACCAATCAAGGCTAAAACCGGTGAATTTAAAACACTTGTTAGCCCACTGAGGAACCTGGATAAAGAAATGCACTTTCACTACTTTCAAATGTCAATGAGCCGATTTTCTTCGCCGTATACAGTTTTAATATTTCCGTTGTGACCGGAAAAGCAACTGCCGGATATGACGTTATGAGCAGACCAATCACAGGGCCACTGCTTAGGGTCCACGTCGACTGCCAAGCTATGGCGTCGACACAACGCCAAGGCTCACAACCCTTTGGTATCTTGTAGACACAAAATGTTGCTTCTGTTTTATCTAACAAGTGGTTAACGTCTCTGGCAGTGTATCAGTATTTGACACTTTAAATACAAGAATTGACTTGAATTTATATAGACAATCACTTAAATTAATTTATTTATTGAAGCTCCATCAAAGGAGGTTTAATACTGTCGTCCAGAGAAGGGAGAGAGCTACCTTATTCCAAGTTTTGGAACAGATCACATGCCTATCGCTAATGCTGTTGAGTAAATTCAGCATTGCTTATGACAGTTCATAAGTGATTTTTTTTTGTTAAACATGTACCTTTAGAAACATCTGAAAGTAGCAGAGCTCCTTTCTTCCCGCCTCAACAGAGGATGAAACAGAGGTGAAAGGCAGGGTCAAGCATGCAGCACAGAAATTGTGGACATCAAAACATTGTGGATAGAAGTGTTAAAAATATTACACAAAAAAACCTAGTGAATATTCATACTGAAATATTTCCACTGCCGTACAACACTCAATATGGATATACAGTTTTGTCTCTATCCTGGCTGACATTAAGAATGTTCCGATAGCAACTAATTTCCCTGTTAAATGCAAAAAAATGCAAATGCAAAAAATAAATGCAAATTTAAATTTAGACTACGCAACTAGTCTAAAGTTAAGAAAACACGTACAATTTATTTAACATGGCAGGAAACGGTATCACAGCTTCTGAGATTAGCATCGCCAGCATTCAGTCCTCCATGTAAGCTAGCATCAATCTGTACTGGTTACGCATTGCTCCAGTCGAATGATTATATGCCAATTCAACCTGACACAGTTTACATACATTAACTGGAGCTACATCCCACAACTCATTCGCACATTAAGTTAAAAGAGTCTGCTCTTTGTAGTATCTGCACAACCTGAACAACCAGGTTTCAACTTGAACTGGTTTTCACAACCAGCGAGGCCACAGCCCTCCTGGCCACCCATTATCTGTGCTCTGCTTCCAGAGAGCCCAGACACAAATGGCTGCTTTGTAGAATCAAACTGACCTACTTAGAGGCTATTATATTTTATGTCTTGAGGATCTTGGTTCGAGACAGTTCGTTGTAATCAGTCAAACTAGATCTTCAAGGTTTACTGGTTTCATTTGGAAATTAAAAAATACTTGCCAAATATGTTCTACAAATAACTTTTGAGAAATGATTTACTGGTTGGTTTATTATTTGCTTAATGAAGAGGCTTCAATAGAAAAAGAGATTTAACTTACAGACTCCAACTGGGATACTATTATCTGAGATATGAGGGAAACCCTGGATTCATATGACTAAGACAGGGTGGGCATTTAAAAGATTTGGTTTTGGTACTTAAAGGAAACCAATTACCTTCATCAAATTGCAGCCTGTAAATATATAATGCATGCTCATCTACAGTCATGGGCTGAGAATTGATCATTTAAGGAAGATGAAAATCCTGATTGTACTTGTGGGGATTTATATTAAAAAGATCAAAAATAGAAACACTGAAAAAAATAGAGGGGGTAGGTCGGCTAGTGCATTGTGTTTTTTCCCATTAAAACCCTATTTTGTTTCTGAGTAATGTATCCAGAGGCGTGGATTTGGGGAGGAGAGGTTGTCAATTATAGTCGATTGACATCCAAGTAGTGATGAGCTAACACAACAGGCTTTGCTATATAAAAGAATAACCGTCCATATACAGCAAAATCAGACTAAGCACAATGTTCCATAATGACGCTTAAGCTCCCATGATGGCAAATCTGCTTGATCTGTTGTGAAAGCCATTTAGTAATAGATTTTTAGAGTTCCTAAAATGTATCACAAGTTATTGATCTGACTACTGTTACAAAACACAAATGTTTTTTTTTGTGCTTATGTTAAAATGTGCTGTTCAAATTGTATTTCATTGAATTTGATAAATAGTCGTGAACTGTTTGAATAGTTGTTATTAATAAAAACACAAGGTACTTGTGCCCTAAACATCAACATTACAAATCTCTAACAGAGAATTAAGAAGGGATCATGTGTTCACTGTCACATCAATTTCATTCCAGTCCTTGTTGTGATGAACTGGTGACTACATCATATGGCTGAGTAGTAGTGTCTAGCTCAAATCTGTTTGGCACTTACATCTCTCAACCCTCTGTTATACCAACACTCGCCAGTCATTGCAGATGGCCAGTGTTTTGTTGAACACAATCCAAATATCTCACATCCACTAATAGGCACATGCTTTTCTACCGGTCATTAGACTGTTAAAGTATGTCTGTGTTGTTGTAAGAATCAGAATCAAATACAATCAATAATACAAGAAATCTAATCGAAGCACTTCAAAAAACCCTACAAGAACAAATCATCACATGGAGATAATGACTGTAAGGAACAAAGAAGAAGGGTTTTAGAGTGACGGGTGGAATTCAGTTGAATCAGATGTTTCTGTTTAATATCACAATCAGAAATACTTTATTAATTCCCAGGAGGAAATTTGGCAATAGAGAATAGATGAAACTTGGCTCTGTTTTTCTGAGCAGCTAAAGTTCCCCCTATAAAGCAGCACTAATGTTACCGGGGTGCAGACTTTCACTTGTGTATTTCAATTGAGAATAGATTATATCATCAGTAATTACCTTTGCATGAGAAAGATGCAATTTGTTTTTAATGTAAAGCCCATTTGCAACCACAAGTGGATTAGATGTATATTTTTAATGGCCATTGGAAACATTACCCATCTTTAGTTACTTGCTTTGATTGTAGTGAATTCCCACAGGGGACAGTGTTTTAAATAAGTTTCATTTCACTTCTTTTACAAACCACATAAACCAAAAAAGTTGAAATTTATTCCACAAAACAGTATCTCCAATGCTGATCCTCTAAACATTAAAAAGCCATTGACAGAGTTAATTGCTAGTAAACAGCCTTAACACGGGGTTATAAACTTTCTTCTTTTTTGTGGTCTCTTGTGGTCGGATCATTTGCTTTAATTCAATCTATAGGAAAGATGGCAATTTTCAGGTTAAGCTCTCACACACCAGAAAATGACTTTATAGTCGTCCCATCTCTGCCATGACAGCAAATCCCATGTAGAGTTCATATTTATGCACAAGAGTTCAGCCCTTGTATTCCTCCTGCTCCTGTAGAAACTACAGCTCTTTTCATGTACCAAATAGATATATTATTCAATAATTAGTATCAGATTATTTCGCAAACAGTGTTTGTTTTTTTTTGTTTTTTTTGTTTTTTAGGGGTACTGTCATGGTTTGGTTTTATGTATGCTTTTATTTCAGAGTTTTGAGTGTTGCCTGTTTTCTCGTGTGTTTTCTTTGTGTAGTCTTTAGTATTTCCTTTTTTTTGTAATGTCGTCTCCCTGTGTCTCTGTGTTTTTTCAGTGTTCCATGTTTCACTTTGTAGTTCTCAGTGTTGTTTGGTTTCCTGCCTCTCTGTGTTTCCCTCCTTTCTTGATATCCCTGATTGGTTTCACCTGTCTCATTAGTCTCACCTGGTTGTCTGATTACCCTACGTCTACTTGCTCTCAGTGTTTCGTCATGGCCCCCTGTTTTCCTTTTTTTGGATTTATTGGATTAATTTTTGACTCATTTTTAGTTTTGGCTTTTGTTTAAATAAGTCTCTTTTTTTGTTCCTTCCAATTGGGTCCTCCTCCACTGTTTTTTCAACCCTTGACCACATACAGGTACAGCTGTTTAATTACATGCATTTTTTTTTATTTTCATGGTAACTGGTATGCACCAAAAACACTAGAAAAAAAATCGCTTCTATGTGTTCGGGCTGTCAAATGATCCATCTTAAAAAAAACACTTTTAATTACTAAATTTCTATAGTTATTTACAATTAATCTTTTAGTTAATTAAAATTAGTTAAAATGCAGTTAATTAGTATTTTTGAAATTCCATTATTTTGCATTTAGGAATAGAAATGTTTTTTCTTTTTTTTTCTTTAATCAACAGGAATGCAGTTTAATCAATTACTTTTTTTGCACGTGCTAACATTTTGTAGTAAAAAAAAAAAAAGAAAACTCCATCCATCCATTTTCTGCCGCTTATCCGGGGCCGGGTCGCGGGGGCAGCAGTCTAAGCAGAGACACCCAGACTTCCCTCACCCCAGACACCTCCTCCAGCTCTTCCGGTGGGACCCCGAGGCGTTCCCAAGGCAGCCGAGAGACATAGTCTCTCCAGGGTGTCCTGGGTCTACCCCGAGGCCTCCTCCCGGAGGGACATGCCCGGAACACCTCCCTAGGGAGGCGTCCAGGGGGCATCCGGACCAGATGCCCGAACCACCTCAACTGAAGAAAAAAAGAAAACTAACTCATTTAACACAGGTTTTAATGGTTAACCTAGAATAAGTAATACAGAGATATCCTCCTTGCATTTTGCAAAATAGCTGTTTAGGCAATAAAAATCTGAACACAGCATTTAGTTTATATTGCCTTAGTTATGATACATTTTTAAATGTTTGTCTGGACTTTCAGAATGTGCTTATTTTCAATCTGCAGTGGACATGTTATTTAACATTATTATGCAGTAAAGATAAGACGTGTTTTTTATTCTTAATGAGAAACTGTAGGGATCTAATTTTAGCTGTGAGGTCTGGAGCAGTGAGTCACAGCATTGTGTTCATACAGGAACAAAAAGAGCCATCTGTGTGCTCTCTCTTACAGCTATTCAGTCATGTTTTTGTGCAAGCTTTTAATTTCAGGCTAAGAAGCTTGCAGTGTATCGGTCAGTCGAGCTGCCTGTCTGTCCACTTGTTGATTTGTTTTCAGCTCCCTGTTCAGCTGTGTGGTTGTGTTGCTTAAGGCTAATGCTTTTTTAGCATAATCTTAATTGTTTTCCTATTATTCAGTTATTCGAACGGTTTCATTTTGTTGACAACTACTCCCATTGTCCTTTTCAACCCTTTTTCATTCGAGACTATCAACTGTCTGTTTCAAGGCCCTCTTCTGCTTGTGTAATGCCTCGCCTCCAATCTGCTTTCCATATTTTCTGTCTTAATGTATTATGACTCTTTGAGGAGCCACATACAGATTCAGTGACAACTTACAAAAGCTTGAGAGCTTCCCAATGCCCTAAGGCTTCCTTGTTTTTGTCAAACGTGATCTGTTTATTTTGTCACAGTTCAGTTTTTGTGTCCCTTTTCTGTTGCACAAAAACTGTGATGATGCAGACATAATTGAATGTGCTTCTATATGTCGTGTGCCCTGGGGTTGACTAATGACCACTTAAAGAAAACCCAGATCAAGTAGTGTGTGCTTTTGTGTGTGTGCACAAGGGTTGTAGCAGATTTAATAGATATTGCTATAGATAATGGGGATATAGAGAGGAAGAGGGCCATATAGATTCTGAACAAAGCTCATTTAATATCCATAATCCTTTTCATGGCACACTATCTTTATGACACTACATCTCCACGAAGCATTAAGTCATGGTACCACTGCGACGCATGGTTACATGAGAGGGGAGATCCGGTCGATACGACAACATTAGCTGTAATCTAACACACTGACTATTAAATCACTTCATCTTGTATCAGAGATAGAAAGAGGGCAGAAAACAAGAGGGGGTCCTGCAAGACAGCTGAAAGAATAGTCACCAAACAACAGATGTTCTTATCATCTGCAGCACACATGCTAATCATGGAGGCAAACATTGAATCATAATCTAAAGATAAAGAGCATTTCCTTTTATTTGGACATGGATTCAAATAAGGAATAATGCAGTTTGAACTGAGTGGCATTCAATCCTGATGGTCCTTGATAAATTGAACTAAAGGACTTTTTTGTGGTTATCATATTTTATAATAATCAGGAGATATTGAGTCAAGAAATCACCATTACTGTTGATCGATTGAATTTTTTTGTAAACAAGTGTACATTGCAGAGGATATTTTCTGTTTTGAAAAGCATGTAAACCTTCTAATCTACTAAAGTCACCTGTGGCGATGTGAGATCCCCCAGATATCTTGTTTTATCACGTCAAAACATAAAGCTGATGACTCATTATCTAACCTTGTAAAATAATAGTCTCAAGGATATTCAATGTTGGACATTTAATAAAGGAATTACCTCAGTCGCTACTTTTACTTCTCCTGCTCAGATTATCTATCTGTCTCGGTCTGTTTTGAAACCGTGTGAATCTGTCATTATACACGCACACAATCGCCTCTTGGATTCATAATTGATTTAAGATTTAACTGACAAATGAAATGCCAAAGAAAGGCCTTGTCCCCGGCTATAGCTTCATTCAGGATTCCCTATCTTGTTATCCCATCGCAAAGAAAAGAGTGCTTCAGAGTGCTGTGGATGAAGAACTATCTGAACTCAGCAGTTCACCCATCCGTTATGGATAAATATACTGCATTCATGTACTACAATCAAAATGTCATGTCCTAACCCTTAACTTACCCATTCCCCCACCCACTCTAGTTTCAACCAAATGATTTAGAAAGTCTCTCCCTTCAACCTATCTTTTGCTTCTGATTTATGAAAGAGGATGTGAAAAGAACAATAAACGACAGGGATTGCTTCTTTCCTCAAGAAAGTATTATTACATCCATCATCAACCCGATGCTGGTATAAACTCTGAAGTGAAAAGGCTGCAATGCAGTACTGACATTATAATTGTCCAAATTATTCATTCAGACTTTAGTGGCTGTGTTTGAGTGTAATTTTCCTCTCTCAGCATTCTCACTCTGCCTATAAAGAGGACACTTGGAGCATGTAGGCTTCTGGCCATGATCAGAAATGTTTTCAGTTAGCTGACTCTTTCCCAAAGGAATACATAATGACAATGAGGATCTTATTTTTGTGTGCATAAATATACTACATATACAAGTAAAGAGTTAAACAGTGTATTCAGCATAGCTTATTTATCTTTGTGGTCAACTGTTCGCCCTAAACAAAAAGAAACACGAGAGGGTACTGACTTTTATTTTTCATCTGAGGGACTTCACAAATAAACAAAATATACAGTTCAAACCTGTCCACTTAGCTCATTCAGAATAGTAAATCTATGACTATTTACAAAATGAATCATAACCTTTCCTCTCCGGCTAATGTTATTTCCCCTCTGTAATATGAAAACGTTGATTTCATTTGCAGAAATCTCCATATTTGGGTCATCAACATTCATTTTTCCACCAAGCAATGATTTGTTCCACCTCATTGTTTTGCAGTCAGACCTGTAATATTATGCATTTTTGTGTGCCTGGCATCAGCTCTAAAATGTCACAAGACACGATATTTATTAGCTCAGGACATTTCAAAAACTCTACCCTCTCTCGAGTGAAACAACAATCAACATCAGTCTTCCAAGCTCAGCTGAAGTTTAACAAAGAGTTTATTAAAGGTCACCTTTACAATAGGATGTCAGTAAGATCTCATGATAGTGATATTCTATTGAGACGCCGTGAGGAAAGTATCAGTTCTAGTCAAATATATCTACATTACATTACAAACTGTCCATGTATTTAACAAGTTACAAAAAAAAAACACTTTTCATCTTCTTAGCTCTCTGGTAAACCTTTCGTCTTTTGTAAAAAGTTGTTGATGGAACAGAATCCTTCAACATATGAAGACACAATCTAAATGGCGGTAGGGATGAAATGTATACATATACAAAAAAAAAATTATCCTTTAAATAGACTTTTGGCAGTTAA
This sequence comes from Symphodus melops, assembly GCF_947650265.1. Lineage (NCBI taxonomy): Eukaryota > Metazoa > Chordata > Actinopteri > Labriformes > Labridae > Symphodus > Symphodus melops. The sequence goes on from NC_136701.1 coordinate 16,472,806, forward strand.
AATAGGGCCTTTTATCTTTTAAACATTAATTCCTAAGCCATCTGCAAAGATGTACTTGACCTCTTTTAGGCATCCTATCAAGTAAAAATAAATTATAAACCTTGGTGATGAATTGCTCTGGTAGTGTCGGTCCCCGCTAAAACTTAGATATTAAGAAGCTCCAGAGGATTAATCCCAATGTCAGTAGTGAAACCTTGACTAGATTTTTTTTTTTGTTTGTTTAACTTGAGACATCAGGTTGTATTTGATCTTTTCTGTCAATGACCATGTCCCACCAATTCAAATAACAATCCACACAGCCTCAATTTTCTAACAAAGAAATGTTTGGCCTACTGCTTAAACACCAATCTGATATCATTGTCACTGTGTGCCTTAGTAAAACACTTGTTGTTCAGCTGAGCGGTTGTTTGATAATTCAGCTGAATCTGTGCTTTAGGATGTTGTTTATGTACTGTACATCTATATTATACCTATGTACTAGAGCAGGGGTGGCCAACCCTGGTCCTCGAGAGCCACAATCCTGCATGTTTTAGATGTCTCCCTCTTCCAACACACCTGATTCAAATGATTATCTCATCATCAAGCTCTGCAGAAGCCTGATAACAATCCTGATCATTTGAATCAGGTGTGTTGGAAGAGGGAGACATCTAAAACATGCAGGATTGTGGCTCTCGAGGACCAGGGTTGGCTACCCCTGTACTAGAGTATCTGTGTGGTTCATTACATTCTCCCTCTGTTTAGCTTTTTGAGGCTTTTTTTTTTTTTTTTAAGCTTTTTTGATATTTAGCTGTCCGTGCAAGTGAACATGCTATGCACTCCAGCAATACGAAGCTATGCCCCGTGACGCTGTGCCCTCTGTCAGCTAGGTGCAACCACACCTGTACTGTCGGCTGTTGCTGCAACTTTAACTTACACTGTTGAGGATATGCAAGCTATAACATATAGGCCACAGTATAGAGTCTGCACCTTAACAGCATGTTTTTCACACTTTCGTATGGGCTTTACTTGAGTCACTCGCATGTGTATCAACTATTTGTCATTTGTGATGTTCGACCTCCAGAATGTCATATTTAGTTTCTTCAATGCTCACAAGATAGGGAAATATCAACATTTAAACAAAGCCGTTTATCCATCGATATTTTTGACTTACAAAGTCAGGGATGTTTCCCTATTGCAAGCGGTATAGCTCCCAAACTGTTATTTGAGACTGAGTTTATCTCCACAGGACGCATGCGGTCATTTCCACTTCTGCAGAGAATAAACCAATTAAATACAGCAGCAGCTTGACACTTCTCTTGACACGGTACTGCCTGTACAGTCAGAGTGGCTCAGCTGTCCATGTCCTCCTTCAAGGGAAAATTATAGGGACTATCTCAAGCAATCATAGCCATAGGGGAGAGTGTGTTAAAGTGTTTCTGCTCAATGAGGTGTTATAATAGAAATGGAGCCAGTCTTATAAATATGAATCTTTTGATTAGACTATTCTTTGAATGCAATGTCAAAGGTTTCTGCTACAATGTATCTAATTAAGAGAAATAATGTCGATGCAACACCATGTGATTAGTTCAAGGAGAGAGGTTTTTTTCTGCTCGTGCACTGTCACACACAACACACAATGACACACAAAAAGCACTAATGATCACTAGTAAAATGTAATGGTGACATTGATTTCTTACTGTTTTGTACAAAAGGTCTCAGTGGTGTTGAGTTAAAAGACTTTGTGGCTGGATGGGGAGCAAATCTAATTCAAAGCCTCTATCCCAGAAGGTTTTATTTTTTAGACCAAGACGAGTGGTTTCCCAAATGGTTTTGGCTCAAGTTACACAAAGCCAGTCATCTGTTATGCCTTAATGATGTTAGAAAACACAGGGAGAGAGATCAAGTGTGTCCAGCAAAAAGCTTCTATCCTCATTTAGCCATGAACCAACGGGTTTAGAAATCTTCCTACACTGCAGCTTAATCTCTTCATCTCCTTTCATATCCCTTTTCTTTACAGTTCGACCATACTCAGCATCAGTGGGTGTCTTTGGTGCATAAAAAGATAGGTCTTAACTTTGAATATTTTAAAGAAAGTATGCCTTTGCTCCGAAGCGGATAATCTTCCAGTCGATTGCCATCTCTTTGTTCCCACACAGTTTAAGACGCACTGAACCCTTGTATTATGGCTCCTATAGAAGTGTGATGCAGGATCATCAGTTCTGCCATTACAGTACCGTACATGTTTTAAACTTCCAGGTGTGTAAAATACCACCAGGAATTCCTCTTATTTTTACACAATTACTCTTCATAGTTTTGCTTTACATTTTGTGTATCAAAGATTTTTGTCCCTGGTCAGGAAAAGATCATCATTTATAATATAAGCTGGACAAAAATAGTCAATGTGAGTCTAAAAAAGAAAGCTGTAATGATATGTCAATTGTTGAGTGCTAGTTCTGTTAGAAAGTATTGCATATTTGTTTTAAAGATATATCCATCGTCACCAAAAGCAGTGTGCTGGATACAGTGTGTTACGTTTGCTTTATAGCTTACTTTTTCATCATCTCGAATGGAGACTTCAGCTAAAGCTACCGGAAATGAACAATAACAGCTTCTTCAAAAACTTCTGCTCAGAGGCTGAACTTGATTAAATGAGGGGTCTCGAGTATCGATCACAGAAATAATCGCACACAGTATGATGGATGACACTTTGCTCATCCATCATAGAGTTAGGATTTATGGCACTTTGTGCAGTTTAATAGGGGAAGAGGTCAGAAAAACTACATGGCCAAACCATTAAATCACTGACAAGCTCTGGTTGAACTTCGGAGAGGTCATAGTTCTGTGCTGCCGCTAGATTCTCTTTAGAGCCCGCCACTATTTTTACCATCATCTGACTCTATTGATCTACTTCTATACCACCTTATATTGTATATGACGAAAGATGTTCTCACCCCTGAATTCTCAGTTGTGATCCACCGCCAACCTAACCAAACCTTGCTTTCTGTACTGCACTGATAATGATTCATTGAATGCGGACATACTGGCGAGTCACTCTAGATTAAAAGGCAGTTTGGCCTCTGGCCTTGACCTTAAGAAAGCACTACAGTAAAAGAGCCAGCTAATGATGCTCTGCCATTAACTCCACAGACAGATTTTAATGCCTGAGACAAATGAACAGCAAGCTTCTCTAAGTGTAACGTCAATAAACGAGCATTAATAACATCGAGCACTAATTGATGCCACCAGAGTGAACTGTTAACCTTCGAAAGAAACTTGTATTTATAATCAAAGAAACACTTTAGGTCGAGGAGATGGAAAATGTGGCCTACTAAATGACTAGGCCAACTTTTCAGGAAAAGTTCTGTATTAAATCAGGAGTACTTTTTGACCCTGATTATCTCATTTTCCGAACGTTTAAAGGAAGAATGTGTGATTGTTTTTGATCCAGCATATGTCGCCCATGAGCACCAGCATTAAACCCAAACAAACTGCAGTTTGACGACTCCGCTAATCTAAAACCTCCGCTCTCCTCCATCTTCGCACCTTCAACCCCTCTCCACTCATGTTTGCGCATGCAGGAGCTATCAATAAGAAATAATCATAATCAGGCACCACTAAGTGCAAGCGGTAGGAAAATTGGTCCTTTGCCCGTGATCTGCATTGTTGTGTTAGCAGGCTGTTAGCAAACTTTTGTTAACTTGCAGCTTTATATTGCACATAAATTGACATGGAATAACCGTGATCTAAACTTACGTGACATCCAAATAAGCAGTTAGTAGGCTGTGCTATTTTTTTCCCCCTAGTCCTTGACTAAAACTGCTTCATACAAAAGGCTGGCCTGTCCATGTAAACATCGTGAAAACATGGTCCAACCGACCAACAGAGCAGCTGGCAAGACTCGTGCTTCTCACTCATTGTAGACAGTCATGACTCAGGTAGACATTTATCTAACATACTTGATACTCTGTTATATTTGTGTAAGATGTCACACATTCTTCCTTTAAATTGCAGAAGCTGGTTCTGCTTTACTGTCTGATTCAGCTTTTTTATACATCTTCTGTATTTATTGACAAATGATTGCAGACAATAGGTGAGACAAAGCACTCTCTTCATGCAAATAACACCATGCTAAAAGCATACCCGAAATGTTGCCCTTACAATAGTTTGTATTCAGTGATTAAATATGCCAGGTCAAACAAGCTGGAAAAGCTGTTACACCAAATGTCAAGTGTCTGAGAGAATATACCTTGAGATTCTCAAGTGTATGAAATGAGTCTTGATTGTCCTGTTGTCTGTAAAGGATTTTACATATTTTCTAAAGCTGAACAATGGCTCATGTATGCAATATTGTTCACATAAAGAGAATGGGTGGCATTATGCATAAAAGTATTAATCATATATTAACCAGAAATATTCACATTTGAATGAGCTACATTCTGTGTTGTCGAAGGATAATGCTTTCAAAATCTGTCTAACGAGGAACTCTAGTTCCTGGAGACAATTAACAAGATGATTTTGACATCTTATTTCTTGGTTTTCTAAACACACTGTTGTGGTTTATTGGTCCCAGACTGTTCAGAAGGCGTAAATGCCTCATCAAAGAAGGAAATGTGTATATTTTGAAATAATTAAACTGTTCTGATGCAGCTTTTTTCACAGCATGTTGTTTGTTGTCTTTATTCTTTGTAATGCTTTATTTAGTCATTTGATTAAAAATGCTTCGACTACAAAGGAGTTTTCTTTCTTTCTTTCTTTTCTTTTCTTTTTTTAAAGACATAAGACGTTTGAAAAAGGACAGTTCATGTTGTTCCTATATCTCCAGCAGCTTACCCCTTTCATTTCCCAGGTCATTTTAATTAGGAGATAACAAACTTAATTTCACTTTACTCTCTCTGCTGATTGTCTCCATCACTATCTCTATTATAGCTGACTATTAAATGTACTGTAAATAATGTCCTTTGAACAATGAAGACACACACTAATCACTAATAATCTGGATATCTTTCTATCACAAGCCAATTACTGTGATATGCTTAAACATATCTGTAAATTGCCACTATGTTACTCTCTTAGTCCGCTGTAGTTCATTTAACTAGTATAGTACCCATATGGTTCACATGAGCACAGAAAGCACTTCAACACCTTCTGTCCACTGAGGTGACAAGAAATGTGAAAACCTTGTGCTAAATGTAGCAGATGAAGTTAAAGAATGCATATGAAGGGAAATGGAAAAGCTTTTACGACTAACAGATTCAATTATTAAAAACAATGTACTTGCTGGCGCTCTGCTTGTTTTCTTTTTACTGTTTTTTTCCCACTTAAATCTGCACTCTAAGAGGCCAGACTGTTCTCAGACATTACATTAAAAAAAAAATTATTGTGCAAAATTGAACAGTATTGTGTAGACGTGTAGCTAAATGCTATGACATTTACCTGCTAGCCTTCAGAGACTTAAGAGTTCTCTTTGCTTTTTTAAAGCTGAGGAAATGAAAGCCCTGTAGACATTTAGTCTGACCTTGCTCAGCCGCTGTCGTTTTACAGTTTTTTTCATTTATCCCCTTTTCAGCCACTCCCCTTATTTCCTGCAGGCAAGTCCATTAACCTGATGTTTAAAAAAGTTTGGAGTGACGCCACTGCATATTAAGGTTCAGCTTCTGCCACATCTTAAATATCACATTTCCATGTTCTTGATTTTCATGGACTTTACAGCCATCATGTTAAGCATGTATCAGTTTGAATTATCCCTATAATTCACAAGATATTGCCTGTTTAGGGATAACATTATCTGTTAGATATTATTCACATTGTTGATCCCTGCCTTTACCTTCAGGCAGCTTGTGTCAGAATGTATACAACTGAAAACCAATTTACGGTAGGTATGACTCTTGAGTAAGAAGATCATCCTTGTTATTATCTTGATGGACGAGTCGTAGCCTATAAACACGATAACAAAAGAAATACATTTCATTGAGACAAGAGTGTATTGGAACAGGAAAATTCACAGGCTATTCAGCAGTTTAAAATAATTACAGGATGACTTACTGCTTATTGCACAAAGACCAAGTATAAAATAGAGATAAATGTACATTTAATGTTAAATAAGTCTACACAAGAAAGAAATTGTAAATTTAAAGTCTCCGTATTTGTCTTTTAAAAGGGATGATTTGTGATTCCTCCTTTAAAGAGGCACATTTTTATAATACATTGTTTTCTTTGACTCATCACTTATACATGCAAAGCTTTTCATTGGAGAAAAAACGGTGACAAATAGATTGTATAGCGCATGTTTCAACACCCATAATTACAGTGCACTGATAATCTGTTATTTTCAGACACTGGTCATTTCCATGGTGATTGTGCCCTTTGTGAGGCTGAAGAAATATTTTCTTTCTTAGCACTTCACTGAACTGATTGCTGTCATTTTGTACCCATCTGCAGTAACTCCACAGTAAAACGTTAACCAATCAGGAACACAGAAGAACCCAGTGGTGTGTTTATTTAATGGTAGTGATACGTTAGCTGAATCAGCAGAGTTGGATGCTGTTTCACTGGATGTGTTGCAATGGAACAGAAAACAACCAGCAGGGCTTCATAAAGTTCTCAGTTGGTACTTTATATAACTTAAACTTGACTCAGGAAGGGATTTCTTTATAACTGGGATATGAGATAAAGGGCGGTTTTTAGTAATGGGCTCTTACTTTAAGTTTTCTATAGAGCTCAATGGTGTCGATGTGATTATTGTTAAGTTTTGTATGCTGTAGTCATGCTCCAATGGTTCATAAAAATAAAGCTCCAGGAGACCAAAAAGGTTTTCTATTCAAAAATCAATGTCATTTAAGGACTCCTGATTTGCCCTCTCTATTCAGGTCTTTGCTTTGATTTGTCACTTGTTTGCGGTTTTCTTTCATCCCCTCTTACGCAACCAGTTACATATGTTAAGTACTACAACTTTCTCTCCCTTACATTTATTGCCAAAGTGCTGTCAAGCAAGGCATCGGAATCACATGGTACAAATCGGTTAGCTAATGTTTGAGGAATAAAAAGTAAAAGATTGTAAGTTAACGCCAAAAACAGGTTTTCTTTTTTAAATGTACGTACCCTTACCCTATTCAACATGAGTAGATCACAAGCTCCACTCATGTTCACTCAGTTAACATTGTGTCCAATATGGTAGTATAGAATCTTTTAGTAATATATCAAACATTTATTATTTGAGGACATAATTTGGAGATACAATATGTAGACTCCACTGTCAGGGGGCTCTCAATACATAAGAAAAGATGTCATTAAGACTAGCAGGGAATCCTGGGAGTTCCCATCCTGTTAGAACTACAAAATTTAGGACTCAAGTGCTCAACAACAGAAAAAAATAATAATATGTATATATAATATAATAATAATAATAATAATAATAATAATAATAATAATAATAATAATAATAATAATAATAATAATATATAATATAATAATATATAATATATATATATCTCATGGGTTCAGTCAAATTTTAATTAATTTAGATATTTGAATGTAAATATTGTCATAACGTCATATTCATAACATTTAATCTTATTAAATTCATAGGCCTAAATTTAGATTTTATTAATTATATTTTTTAAATTCAATCTACAAAAAAAACACTGAATATGACTACTTAACATATATTGTATTTGAATAATGGCCTCTGAATAATGATAGATCTATGGAACTATAATACTTCAGAACATAAAAAAGCCTTAGTGTACATGTAGTTACTTTCTACCACTTTATTTCAAGACACATCAAAGCTGTCCATATGAACATTGAAGTGACAGGTGACAAGTGGTGAAAGTCCAGACACAAAGAGAAATTGTACAGTGATTGATTTTAAGTGTTTGATTACATATGCTGTCAGACCCAGAGCTAAGGTGCAGACCTGTCAATCCTATGTTGCTTTATTTTTCTAGATGTCTTTTCCCACTCAGTTTGTCACTCTGGGACTATAGTCACTATCGCATAATACAATAAAGTAGGACAGACATAATTGACTGTAAATGCTTGTCTGTCAGTGCCACAATTCCACAGAGTCAACCTCTATAATTTAAATTCTATTTTATATAATGACTATTTTTTCCTCTCATTCTTGGAACCCATTTGCTTTCATCTGGCGATGATGCATGCCTCTGGGAACGATGGACAACCTCTTGTTAATTTCAGTGTCGCCAGCGGTAAGTGTACTCCAACTTTCCACAAATATGTTCCTTATTCCATGAGCTGCATTGTTTACAGTCCAATCACCAACATGCACAACCCATGGACCTGAGTGTCCATGTGTATAAAAGCAAAACGGAAATTACATTTTTTTCACTTGGTTCATTAGAAGTCAACAATGAAGCCTCCCTCTGTTTTACTTCAGCAGTACAAGCCTGAAAAAGAAACTTTCTTGTGATTTACTTGCAATTAACGGGCTCCAAGTTTGCCCACATATCTACATTATGATGCAGATTTCAATAATAAAAGAACATGCAAGCTTAGCTAGGTCTGTTCTCAACTAAAAAAAAAGAATCTTTTACTTTCATTTAAATGGACTTCAGGTTAAGGGTTTCTGATGCTCTTAGGGAATCTAAACTTTGATTGCTTTCCTGACACAGTGTCCAACAAATGTCTTGCTTTTTGGTCTGTATAGATATTATTCAAAGGCTTCTGATATGTGATTGGTCAATACTACTAGGACCACAAACATACTACAAGCAGAACCAGAACACATCACATATTAAGATAGATTTACTCCCATGTGAATCGACCATCTAGATGTTTTCCTGTATAAAGAATGAACCCAATGAACCAACGCTAGAACCCATTGTAAGGGCAGTCAATGTCTTTTGTATATTGTAACTGTCCTCAAAAATGTAATTCTTATTTTATTCTTATTCCGTCACCACACTCAAACCTTTTCCTATTATGGGCACATGCTTATCTTCTAATCATTGCATCTCCTCTGCAGTCCTTCTACCCTCTGTCCACACTCACTAGCATGCATACATAGCAGGCTGTTATGATGACATGTTTTACATGCAGCGTAGGTGTAGCACAGGTTTCTCATCCATTTAGATTTCTTCCTACGTGGGTTGGGCGTTTTCATGAGGCTGTTCAGCTCAATTAAGGCTTTTGTTGCTTATTTGTGACTAACACAATGATTTGATCTGCACACGTAATGTGACTTGTCACATTTGTGGGTTTTAATGCACAACTGGTTCAAATGCTGAATGATGATCAAAGATGCATGTTCAGTGAAGCATTGAAGGAAACGCATTGTCTGTTTAAATACATGAGAAACCGCATTCTCAGTACAGGCTATTATTTGAGATGTATAGAATCTGCCTTCCTTTTCCTGTGGCTTCACCTAATACCCTATTAGGGGAGGACACAATCAATGCAGTTTGAGCTAATAATTGGATTTCACTGGGTATGTTTCACCCGAGGCAAGAAGGAGAAGGAATAAAACATAAAACATGACATCCAACTGTCTGTTCAACTTACCTTTATTTGCATTGTGATTGGATCCCTTGTCTGATAACCCGTGACTCTGTGGAGGGGTCGATAAGGCTAATTACAATGAGCCTCCCAAGGCATGAGCACAAGCTGTAGATCTTTTAAATGTCTGTGTGTGTGTTTTTGTGCACATGATGGACAGATCACTATCAGATCCACAATCAAATTACTCCACAGCACCAGAACAGCACGCTCTGATGTTAAAGGCTTAGCCAGCGCTGATAAGTGATGGGTGACATCACTGATGTTGGTTTATCTGCATGTGCAGTTTGTGTTTTTAAGACATTTTATTTAAATTAGCGAGTGAATGTTTTTCTAGGTTTTCATCATTTGCAACAAATATGCAAACTGTATGAAAACCTAATAAATAAAAAACTTGAGGTTGACCTTTTTCTCTTTATTTATTTGGTCATTTTCAGACAATGTGTGATTTCATAGGTTGGTGTAGTGGTTAGCTTTGTTTGAATGCTGTGTTTTCTCTCTTGGTACTTTGGTCTATGACAAGCTTGTTAGGTTATTGGTGACTCTGAATTGTCTATAGTCCTGAGTGTGAGCATGAATCTTTGTCAGCCCTGTGATTAACTGGCAACCAGTCTAGGGTCTAACCTCCTTCTTGTCCAATGACGGTTGGGATCGGATTCAACCCCGAGTGGGACAAGCAGGGTTATGGATGGGTTTGATGTTATAATAGTGATTTATACCATCTCAGCCTTTCAAGGACTGATGATTCTCACACTTCTCACATATGAAGGTTCATTACTTGGGCATCTTCTACTTCTTATGTTTATGTTGCTCTTTTTTTTCCTGACTAACTTTGATATGTTCAGCTAAGATTTTGGTATCAACCAGCTGACAGCCATCCTGTGCACACAGCCTATCTCAGGCTTTTGACAAACAGGGAAATGAATAACAAATAATATTTTAGTAGTAATGCAATTTGAACATGTAAGAGAGAAAAACTTACATTTGAAACATAAGAGGGATATCTCAACTTGCCATAGCAACATTATGAATCAATAGACACACAAACTGAGGCGCTCATGCCTTTCTGTTATAGCAGTCTAAAATGATTAGATATCTAACAACAAATGATTAAAGCTGACTGCAAGAGGATTTATTACCCCTTATCTGACCCCCAACACAATAATTATTCAACCTATTATGTCAGCTCTTTAGTGTATTTTCCCTGTGGAGAAATTCAGGCATCAGCAAGTGGTGTGCCTGCTGAGTCTGTTACAAAGAAAAATGTTCTTTCATAACCGTGAAACCGATTTTAACCCTTCTTTGCCAAATTACAACACTGGCGGAAAAATATGCCCCATTTATAGGGAGCAGTATAAGCAAAGTTTAAATGAATCGTATTCCAATGCAAATATTTTTCTCATTTAATTGTGGCACCCAATTGTATCATCAATATCCTTCAAGAAAACATTCATGCCAACTAATGCTGTTATCCCAGTGTAATGTTTACAACGAATCAAAGATAATGTAACAATGCTAATGATAATGATGCTATAAGGACAGTTTTTCCTTTAACTCAATGCAACATGTAATTGGATAAATTCACAACTTGAAGAGAAAAGAGAAACATTTTTCCTGAGCAGATAACAGTACATGGCATTTAGAAAATATAGCTCCCCCTTACTTCTTTCCTGTTTTGTGAAAATGTAAAAATGTTTTTCATTAAACCTCTTTATTTTAACTCAGTTACAGCTAACCATTTTATAGAACTTTATATTTACTATTATTTGAGGGTGTGGGTATTTAAAAATTTGAAAATCCATAACTTTTCTCACTTTAAATGTATCAGGAATAAATATTTCACATCGTCCAATTACCTCCTTGGCTGAAAAGTTCTGAAAAGAGGAGAATCACACATCAGAGGGACTTGAATTCAAAGTAATGTCTCTGTGTGCTGGCAACTAGGTCGCTGTTTCTGCTTCTGGAACAGAGCTTCTTTTTCACAGCAGCATGTTGCAGCAGGAACCCTCTGCAGCACCAATTACACTATGGAAACAATTTGCCAGCAACTGTACGAACACGGTGTTTGCAAAATCAAACAAACTGCATCTCAAAAAGACATCAAGACCTGCAGTTACCATGTTAGTCCGTCAGATATTAACCCTCTCTTTCTCACACACACGCATTCACACACACACACACACACACACACACACACACACACACACACACACACACACACACACACACCTACACACACACACACACACACACACACACACACACACACACACACACGCAGGTATACAGTAGAGGCAAGCCTTTGTTGATATAGTGAAAGAATATCCCATATATATATTGTGTTGGGAGTCATTCAGTCATTCAGAAAAATATATGTGAAAAGCATGGCGGCAAGAGCAGCTAAACATTGTGTAAACACCATTTAATTGGGATTTAAAAAATAAAAAAAATGCAATCAAGAGAAGCTAAAGAAGTAAGCTTAAAAAACTGATTTACTGACTAAAATGTTAGTTTCCTCTCTGTGAAATGTAGCAGACTTCAGCATAAAAATGTCTTTGATACTTGATGTTTTTAAAATGTGTAAGTAAAGCAGAAGCAACACTATGGAGGTGCAAACAAAACATCAATAATAAGGGAATTTTTAAAAGGACCACTTTCGCAAATGTTTGGACTTTTTGGACTTAGAGCTTCTATTAGTCTTGTTTTATAAGAATAGATGTTATTAGTTTCTTATGTCATTTGGATTACAACCCGTTCTTAAACCTGTGGAATTGTTTAGTTTTTTGTTGCAGTTCGAGCTCCACTCATATTTCATTTTGGTTTGGCCGTATACCCAGGAGAACTTTCTGTGGGCTGAACACAATATGCCCTCATGCAATCCTGGAATCCATAGGTGCTAATCTAACAACCACTGAGTTTAAATTTAAAAATAGCCTTTGCAGGAACTCTTGTAGAAGTCTTTCACCTCACTAGTCAGACTATAAACGGGGGCAACACATGGAAAAGGAAGTCTTGGCCAGAATTTTTGCAATCTGCTGATTTCACTGGAAGCCTCAAAGAGTAAGCTGTCGCTCCGAGGCCATATCAGCTAATAACTAATGGGGTCCAAGATGAACATTTTGGTGATCTTGTATCTATGTTACTCAGTTTGTGACCATCTATCTTTTTACAGGGATATTATCATATATGAAAAGATTATATTTATGAAAGTATTTCACCCTGATGCTGATTTATTTGTCATATGGGTAAATCTCCATATGTCTCCTCTCTGTTCTTTTTCTGTATATGTTCTGTGCCTGGAGACATGGTGTAAGTCAGACTGACAGACAGCCAAAGATAATTAAGCATGAACTGAAATCATCTTATTCTGGGTTCAAATCACTGCTTTATTTGACTTTAAGCGGCAGAATTGGAGCTAAATCTGATTCTAGCCATCGGGAATTAATGGATGTTTAAAACAGAAGAGCGTCTTTTCTCAGGAGCTGAGTCGACAAGCGGAAAGTAAGGTGGGAAGGGGGTAATCACAGAAATCAATAGGAGCAGTTTCAGAAGAGACAAGTTGCACAATGCACGTCTATCAGACGAGAAGGAAAAACAGGTCTTGAAATGGCTTGTGAAAAGGAGTTTTATTGTTATATAGATAAATATATACAGTATGTGTAGTTTGTAAGAGAGCAAAAATCATTCACTGTCAACGTCCTCAACCTCCGCTCTCTCTTTCTTTGACATCAACACTAGCTCCTTTTTTAAATCCCTGTTCAGGTAACTAAATAGCATTAGGATATCATTCAGGATTGTTGCTTCCGACACAGGTCTTTAGACTCCTCGTGTGGTTCCCCACTCCCCTGATAGAAGAGGGGTTACTCAGGGGGCAACACCTGGCTCTCCACCAACTCCCGTGAGGCTCGGCGGATCACACATTAATTCACTGAAGTGTGAGGATCTGTCACAGTATCAAAGGCACACACACTGATGCTTAAAGCATACATACAGGCACAGCGCATCCCAGCTACACACACACACACACACATACACACAGCTGCATCTCGAGGGACAACAGTAGCCTTAGCAACAGGAAATGTGCCAGCGACCCCCCCCCCCCCCCCCCCCCCCCCCCGTCTCCAAACAAATGCTTATGAATCATTTTCAAAACAATAGACAGAAAAATAATCAGTTATAGTTATTTATGGCTCACTTCTGCAACATTCTGTAACTAATTCCTCGTGGTGCTTTCAGCCTAATTTATAAATTGAACTTTCTGATACTAATAAATTCCAGCTTGAAATTCAGCGTCCAAACTGTTTCTCTGAGAAGCCTTTAAGCATTCAAAGACAGTGTTTTGTCAGAGTAATGAACATTTTAAGAGATGTTTTAATCCCTAAGTGGTTCACAGATTTTTTTTTTTTTTTGTAGTAGCTATTAGTCCAATTTATTTTCTTACATTTTGTCCTAGAATCTTTGTTTTACTAAGACTTTGGACCATTTGCCTGTCAATCAAAGAGATAACATTAGGTGACAGATAATTACATATTGGTGCTTTTAAATTGCCAGAACTGCTCATTTGCATTTATGTAGGATCTGGAAAGGAATCAACAGGGGGTAAAAATAGAAAGCCCCGCTGTAGTGTTTTTTTCTTCATCCAAACACCATCAAAAACTGAAATAAGTCTCTACTTAATATCTGGCCAATAAGTTACGTTTTGCCTGACAGAATGCAAATAGATATTTTAATCATTGTAAAGTAAATGAATTCAAAGTTTCTCCAAGAAATCCAAAAATCTCAATTCCAAGAACTGTGGAGGCATCATTCAGGCGTATTAATGTGACAAAACATATTGATTCCTTACACATGTAGCCTCATTAGCCACCCCTCAGTGGTTCATTTGTGCTGTTTGGTGTAGTTTGTCCTCAAACATGTTCTCTCGTGGGTAATGCAAGATAGAGCTAACACGAGAAATTAATGGAAAAAGATACATGATAAAAAAGCTCCATAAATAAGGTATAATAAGGGTTTGATACAAACAGAGGTTTATGTGTTCACAGTTTCCTCTGCAAAGAATCTACAGGGGCAGTTCACTTCGTATGAAAGGCTTTTGATGACTGAATCAGATAAAAACATTAAACTTACTAATTAAAATGACACAGGGAAGAATTTCCTAAGACTAAACAAGAAAAATGTAGAAATATGTTCATTAAAGACAGTAGTTACAGTATAACATTTGGACACTATGGAAGCTGAAAATGTATTATAATATCTGGAAAAGTATTAAGTTTGACCTTTACCTTTTACTCTGTACTTTGGATAAAAACATTCCCCTTGTGGTCACACAGCCTGCCATGCTGAATCGGTCAAATGCTGAAGCTCAGATATGAACGCAACCCACACAGAAGCTGCAGTATGAGCTCAGATTTGTGCCACCAGAGAAATAAATGTCCCGTCTTTTTTTTCCCACTATAACCCAAACACTGGCATCATCTGAAAGCATTTTTCTAGTGCTGGTCTGCACAGAAAAAAACAAAAACAAAAAAAAACTACATGCTGTGCACATTATTTAAGACACTGTTTCTGAAGTTGGGAATGAGTGTTGAGAAAGTGATTCGATAGAGAATGAAAGCAGTCGTTTAATGTATTTAATGAGAGTAAAATAATAATACACAAGTTTATATCAGCCAAGTTATCACAGCTTGGGCTTAGAGATGTCGTTGTCTTGTTGTATTCTTGCAATGCCAAGAATCACTACCAGCTTTCTCTATGAAAGTGTATTATTTAACTAACCCTATAAGCAGGATGTCTCTGATGCATCAGTTTTGACCATTTCTCAGTCCCCAGCAGAAGACAAATGTACACTGCTGTTTAACTCTCCTTTTTAATTGTTACAAGCTCTGATATGTAATCAATGATATGATGACTACTGAAATGAAAATTACAGTCAGAATGTAAAAGTTCTTCACTACTGCCTGACTGATCCACTCAATCATTTAGACAGACAGTGAGCAAGAGAAGGAGCCAGCTGTTCTCTTATTCTGCAGGCTGCTCATATAGTAGTTCAGGTCTCTATCTTTGTTGCTCTGTTTTAATGTAACCTTATATTAACAAAGATCAACACCATCAGCATAATCTCGAGTACTAATGCGGTGAGGAGTCTTTGTATATCAAAGGCAAACGGTGTGTTTGTTAGTATTAATCACATAAGGCATAAAAGTAGAGACAATGTAATGTGGAACATGCAGCAAACTAAATCATTTCAAATGCAAATTCTGAAAATGAGGGTGCTATAAAGCAACTAAAGACACCTATTAAAATGTTTGGCTTACAATGTTTACCAAGTGACATTTGATGTGAGCCAGGCCTTGATGACTCAGCATAATTACTCACTATAGGGCTGGTTGCAGTTTTTTTCTTCTCTCTATTCTTACAAATAAATACAGTTATCAGGTCGTTGCTTCAAAGCGAAAGCTGACTTAAAAATATGATGACTATAAAGATTTAAATAACAAGTCAATGATCCGTTCCTCACACTTGGCTTTTGACAAACAAGTGTGCAACATTGGAATTATACTAGAATCTACAGGTAGGGATGGAATTCATAAACAGAAAGTTTTGACTTAGCCATTCTCTCTAGCTGTAAAAAGTTGAACTCAGCTGAACTTTAAAGGTATGCCAAAGCAATTCCTCAGGGTAAAGGCTGCTCTTTTGTTATTCACAACCCCTAAATTATTTTTCAGTGAACCGGGGAACACTTAAAAACAGATCCTCTAATGCGGATGCAAGTAGTCAAGTTGACAGACACCCCTGACTTTCTTGTGCAAAAAAAGAAAGCTTTAAGATAGCTTTAAAAGCAAGCAGTTAAGATATTCAATTTAGCAGCATGCAAGTCCACTGTCGAAGCTGAGAGTGACAGATAAAGGGGAACGCTGAGATCAATTATGTTGTTTGAAAGATACTGAAAGTTCAACGACATTCATCATGTTATTTTAGTCATGGTAATGGCAGAAGTACTTACTGCAAAGCAAAAAGAGAAGTCAACTCTGGATTTACTTCCTTTGTCATCCGTTTCTTTGAGTGGGTGACATTAACAGTCTGTCTTTTTTTTAATCTTCATTTAATCACCTTAATAAAACTCTGCAGTGGAGCTCTCTGAAAATGATGATTGGGAATTATGTTAGAATACATTAAATGTTACATAATGTGGAAAAAAAAAATCAGATGTCATGTCCTTGACATATTGCTGCAGTGGACCCAGTGCAGTGGAGTTGCTGTTTCACAATGATCAGCTCACACTGATCATCACAGAGCTTCAGGATGCACTAACCGAAGACATGTGTGTATTCTCAGACAATCTGTTTACTCTCTCGGGTCAGGAGAGTAATAGTCGAGCTCTCATTTCAGCTGCTGCACGCTACGGTTTCTTAGGAAGAGATAGGTTGTTAACATTTCCTTGGATCAAGTCATGCAGTACTGCTCCCATAATTTCAAGGTTGCAAGAAAACATTTTCTAAAGTCAATAAATTTCAATTGTCAATTAATCTATCAGAGTATGTATATGGATGGTCAACAATTGAAAAAGTTCCTCTCTTAAACTAATAAGACAATTTAATTAAGTAATTGCAAAGTGACACCACAGCATTTCAATACAGCTGCTCTGCAGTCAGTGCTGACATACTATTGTAATGTTTTATTTTCCAAATATCAGGCACTAAAACTGGTCACTTTTGTTTACACCATGTGGTTTGTAACTGCAGGGGAAGTACAGTACATAGTTTTGACAAAAGGGAAAAATGTTTAGTGCAATACAAATGTCATATTTTATGGATTTGAACAAAACATAATCTTTGCAAAAACTAATTGGGCAGATATCAAATATAGTGCAAATATAAATAAATGACAAGGTCTCTTAAATACATGACGAAATACAAATTACATTGTTTCCCATCAGCGTAAATTGCTGCGGTACCTCCTTTTTGCTTACAGTAAAAAAAACATGAACTGTGTGCAGGAGAGTCAGAGGGGCAGTCTCAGTCTTGGTTAATATCCATGGAGGACAGACAGATCAATTTTAATTACCTAGTAGCCACTCACACAGCACAGTAGTTGTGGGAATTTAAACAGCTGCGATGGCCGCACTCACCTCAGGAAACCTTTAAAGCAACAGATGGAAATGACTCCTTCATATACACAAAGGGGGGGGGGGGGGAAAAGGATTTTTGTAACTTCTACAATCATGATCTTGACAAGGTCAGTTGCCTTTTCAAAAACAGAATCTATACATGCCGTGGTTGACTCTATGAAAGGGTGACTGATTATCCCCAGATGCATAGGACAGGATGGCGACTATACTGCGTTTCCATGGAGATAAAAGATTAAAAAAACCTCTGGGTTAGAGCACAAGTTACAGGAAAACACACACACACACACGCACACGCACGCACACACACAAATAAATACCTCTGGAACAAACAGAAGTCCAACACTTGATTAAGGTTTTCACAAAAGCAGGTTTAACCTGCAGCTGTGTGAGAGAGTGTGTGAGGGAGAGACAGAGATGAGAAAAAAGGGGAATACAGAGGGAGGGGAGTTTTCACAGGGGGACTTCACTGCCAACTGGATGTTCATGTCGGAATATTGGGCATGTTACATTTCACAGACAGAGAGTTCCTGTTTGCGTTGTAGCTGCAGAAACAGCCTCATGCACATTCTCTTGTCTTCTTTTACCTTGATGGGAACAGCACCATCTGTTAAAATGAACAACCCCTCTAAAGCCCCTGTGTAGTTGTTCATAAATGGGTATTTTCAAAGATACTCCTTTAGAGTCAATAGTTCCTGCACTTGCACTAATAAGGGAAGGAAAGCAACAATCCCAAAGCTTTAAAATGTGCTGCAGCAGCAGTGTGGTATGTTGAATAAAATCTTACAAACAAGCATAACAGTCCTTTCATCCAATCTGCAACTTGCACTAGCATTCTCTGCTAACAAGTGCACCAACACTTCTTTGAATAGCAATTTTTATTGTATTTTTTTAATTGACTTGAATGATGAATTACTTATCAGTGGAATTCAACACCATGCAGCTAATGTTAAGTAAAAACAGCTTCTGTGTTTTACTGCAGTATAAGATGTACCGTGCTTCCACTGATGCAAAACTTCTTAAACCATTGCAAGAAATGCCACACACACACACACACACACACACACACACACACACACACACACACACACACACACACACACACACACACACGACAGAGTCTATGATTTATTCAGCTTTTAAAAGTAACTCGTGACAACATTGTATGTTAGGTAATGGGAGTCTACTGTTTTGCCTTGCTCCCTCCACATTGTATCAGTTTTCTTTTTAAATATCTGTTACAACCCCATCCACTTTAAAGGTCCTTTTATGGGAAAAGAATTGGCTTCAGGTCTATTTTTAGACTCAATGATATGTTCTTGTTTCTTACCTGGCAGAGGCTGTTCTACAGCGTAAAGGATATTTTCTGAATGTGCTCTACTTTCCCCTGAACCAACAATATCCTTAGAGAAAAGTGACAGCATGGTTGTAGTAAATGTGGTATATTACCTTAATTGACTATTGATTATCTGGACTTTGATTTAACTGCAGCGTGTTTCAAGAGAATGTTACTAATATGACACATGTAATCTACATTCCTGTCATGATCAATTCAATTCTCGTTTGTGTGCCAAATGAATTTGATCAACTAATGTGGTTATTGACCCCCAAAAATAGTTACAT
This sequence comes from Symphodus melops, assembly GCF_947650265.1. Taxonomy (NCBI): domain Eukaryota; kingdom Metazoa; phylum Chordata; class Actinopteri; order Labriformes; family Labridae; genus Symphodus; species Symphodus melops. Next base: position 16,492,046 of record NC_136701.1, read on the forward strand.
CATATCAGGATGTGTGCTTATATTAACTGAATGAACCAGAAATAAGACAATGAAGACACTGAGGACAGAGAGAGGTTCCATACCCAGGAGATGCTTCCCTATGGGATTTGGGTCGAGTTACAGAGAACCATGTTATGAGATGGGTACAAACATTTAATTTGATATGTGCACTACTCAAAGAATTCAGCAGCATCAGGGATATGACAACTTGACTTTATTGCCCAGAGAGAGAGCCAAATATGGGAGGACAGATTTTTTTGGCGACTAATGACTAATTTGGTATGTTAGAAATTCCCTGTAGCCTATTCATCACTGTCAAAAAATGAACTTAGCCGTTACCATTCATGAAAATACTCACAACCGCTGATGAGTGTGAAGCTCATACTTTCCTTCCTGCTTTAGGCCTATCAAATCAAATCAAATCAAATGAACTTTATTTATCCGTTAGGAACTTCATTGCAGGGAAAGCACCAGTACAGAAATGTACTATGTACTATGTTTCATGAGAAATGAGAGAGAACCATTTTAGTCCCTCTTCTGTTCATCCACAATAACAAATGCATCCATACTGATAGAAGCAAGCTGTGAGTAATCAAAGGCTCCACATATCCAAAAATATGTCCCTTTGTGACACTTTGCAGGGATGGGTAGCACAATCAAATTCTGGCAACATAAATGCAGGCCTACACATTTAAACATATAACCTACACAGGAAACGCATAACACTGAGTCGGACATGGAGATTCAATAAACATGTCAGACGACATTCAACAGAAATAAACACTATTAGAAAGAATTTACAGCATCCACAGTATTATTGAGATGGAGAGCGAGCCATAGGGATGTTTCAGTTAAGAATAGTGCAAAGTCTGAGCTAAGGTCATGTAAGCTGACCAATAGTCAGGAAGAAGTTGGTAGGCTAAATGGTAAAGTTTGTTGTTGCTTTGCCTAATTAGCTTCAAACTATTAAGTTAACAATGTCTGTTTTACACAATCAAATAAAAGGTGTTTTAAGTTAAGGTTATGTTAACTAGCTCAAAGAAATGCAAGCTAGCAATCAGTTAAACTGTTGTTGTTCTTTAACACAGCTAAGACTTGTGAGCTAAGGTTATGTTAGCTTGTCAACATCACCATTTGTGGTAACTGGTTCATCTATTAGCTGTTATTGCTCAACTCTCTACGCTATAGTTTATACCAAATTGTTGAATGTAGCATTTACTTGCTATCTAGTTTTCTATTTTGTTTTTCTTGTTTATGCACCTGACAAAGATTTTAAAGTCTGAACTGAGTTAGCCAACAGTAATTAGTTACTGGCACTTCGTCGGCTGTTGTGACTAAGCTATCCTTGCCTAAAAAACAACAGGAATTGAACTAACTAGCATTGAACATCTTAGACAGAAAGCTGATAAGGTTGCATCACTGAAATGTTATAAAAAAGTAAATGTTATGTTTTAATTATTTAATTACATTTTATTCTTCTCCTAAAGTCATCCATTATGTTTGAATCATTAGGCTCCTTGGCTGCTTGGTGACCTTGTAGTTCCTCTAAGTCTTAGATTATTAGACTCTGTAACACATGGAGTGTGGATCTAATGAAGGCTCTAAGGTGCAATTTCCTACATCTTCAACGTCAAACTGAGACCAGACAGGAGTCATTTTAAACAAAAAGTGAAACAGTTCCTAAAGAGGACTAAGTCTTGTAGACATGTATGATCTTCATCTTCCTGTTTTACTTTGTTTTATTGTCTGTATCCTGTAGGTCTATTGTTCTGTTCTGAAAATAAACCAAATAATAAACATGTAGGCCTGTTTGGTATTATAGGTAACAGGTTTGTGACCTAGTGGTTGACAGACTACTTAAGCTTTAATGTATATTGTCCAGCATGAAATATTGTTCCATTTGTCAATTTTTTATAATAAAAATTATCTTTAGTCGCTGAGGATCAGTGGGGAAGCAATAAAAATATAAAATGTAAAATTCCCCAAGTGTATACATAACTGGGAACGTTAAAATATCCTACAACATATAGCATAGCAATAGCATATATAAAATATATTTATATATTTTTTTACTTAACAGGCATTAAGCTATAGTCATAGGCTATTTTTCTTTTCCAGTTGCAACATTAGTGATTAAGCATATCACTTGTTTATGCCAAAAGTAGGCCTAAATTAATTATGAATCAAACGTTATGATTCACATTACGTTCTTCAGTTTTAATGCAGTTTAAAAATGATTGCATTTAAAACACAAAGGTTTTGCTACAGAAAATGCTTACACTCTTTACATACTTCAGTAAAGTACAGGATCCTTTGCTTCCACTGTCACTATCAGCATCCATCGTTCCAGATTTGGCATGATAGATAGAGTGCTGCAAAGAATTTTACCTGTTGATTCAGGTAGATTCTGCTTTATATTAAACGTTCCTGTGCCTCGGTCTTGTATTGATTAATTAGTGCTTAATGAGAAATTGCATATAAAATTATGTCTGACTATGAGTTTAAACGCCCCATAAAACTGTATGACAGCATGGGCATTTTCATCGAATATTGCGGGGTTACAATGCAAATCTCGTCGTTATTTGAATAATTTGCTGTATTATTGGTTTCTCTTTCTTATCTTGAGTGTATTTTTCAGAGGATTTAACTGGAATGAGAAACTGTTATTATGTAATTATTTTAGCGTGATTTCCATATCTTTGGAAGAAAACTGTCTGGATGAGGTGCCTGTTGAAATTCCGTTTTTTTCTCTCCCCTCTTACAGTGCCAGTGTTCAATGCGTCTCCAAGTGCGCACGAACAGTCTGCAGCAGCAGTGCGCCGCAGACCGCCTGCCAGGCATCTGGCTGTCTCTGCGTTTATTCCTGGAGGCGCTGCTTTTCGCGCTATCACCCCCAACAGGTGGATAAGTCGACTGGGTAGGAACATTGGTTAAAAACAGCTAGAGGCAAACCGGTTGCGTTACCGAACCAGCAGTAATTCTCCGAGGAAACTTCTGCTGTTATTTTCGTCTCCAGGATCTGAAGCGCGGTGTGCGCCAGGGACCGTGTTTGTCTCCCAAATTAGACCAAATGGAAGTCGTGATCAAGACTAACCGAATCTGGATGCGCAATCGTAATACCGTTAAGTCTGCAGAAATAAGAGGAGAAAAATGCAGACTAGACTGAAAAGCAAGAAAAAGACGGACTGTCATTGAGTCTGCAGACTCGTACTGCAATTCCACATCTCGGGGGATGATACATTCAAGTTTATCGAGGCTTTTTTTCCTCAATGAAGAACGTCTGATTCCTTCCAAAGAGGATAACTACTCTCAATGAGTGACGCACAAGTGACCGACAATTAAAAGGTGAGGTTGTTGCTCGCACTTTATTTAAAATTGTTTAGATTCTATGTTTTATTTTTTGGTTTAAATGGTTTTTTTTAGACCGTAACTTGGCGCCTCTATAGAGCCACTCTGCTTGCCCCCAGCAGGAAGCAGAAGCCCTGACAGAGGGGTCCTTTCTCATTTACACAACCATTTATATGATGTTCCGTGGAACATTACCCGCACACAAACAGAAATAAAAATGTCAAAAATCTCAACTGAGTGTTAGCATGCGCCATTTAAAACAAATGCCACATGCAGAACTGTTGTCGTGAATTAGTGTGCTGACATTTTTATGAATGTTTTATTGTCATTGCAAACACACATGGCAGGACTCTCTAAATGGGCTGCTTGGTCTGCACAGTGTGCTCTCTAATCAATTAAACTTTTTGGCTCAACATATTTCTCCCCACTACACTGTTACTTAACTTTTTTTGTATATTAAAGGAGCTCAGATTTAATCATAGCCTACGGATTCCAGTGAACTGTATCACTTCCTCTCTGAACAGAAGTGTGATTATGTTTCAAATCAGTACTCAGAAGTCAGCAGACATCCACAAATTCGTGTGCATTGTCTTATGCTTGTAAGCTTACTTTACAGCTTCTCTATTTTTATTAGAAAAAGACACCATCTGAAGACAGCAATTGAGCAATATGTAAAGGAAACATGATCTTTGAGTTAAGTAAGTCACCAACTATACGATTTCACCTTATATCAGAGACGAGAACATAACCAAAAGCTTTTATATTCCTCAGTCGATTATTAGTTGTGCAGACCCATTTTGAAGACAACTGAGTATAGAATATGAATCTATATTTTGTTCATGTGTTGTTGATAAATTGCGCCTCTTTTGGTACCATGATCTGTTGAGCTGTAGTGACATTTTCACTACACTGTGACTGCAGGGTGCCCATATGTCCAGTTCATAAGCATTTTGTTTCAAATGGATACTGTTCAGCAAAGGACCATAGCAATATCAAACTAACAGGGTTTCAAATGAGGTGTGAAACGGTGCTGCCAAAGGAGCCCTGTAGTTCACAAAGTCCTTCGTGGAGCAAGTCTTTCTTTTTATGTTTTCTGAAGTTCTTTTTTTCCTGAGGTGAAATAAGATGTCATTAGGGAGCAGCAAGTGGCACTCTGCTGTTAGTGAAAATGACACATGATATGACATAACAGAATTGTTGCTCAGGAACAGCAGCCAACAGTTGTTGCTTTAATTTTGATTCCTTTCTGTTTGAGATTTGCTCCTCAGCCTTCTCAAATGACTGCTTCTATGGCATGTCAGTTTGTTAGATTATCCGTGGTAGCTGGTTCTAAACTTCAATATTAAATTATTGATTGCCATTTATAGTTGTTGTTATGTTACCAGGCTGTGGTAATAGGGTGTCAATTCATGCCAAGAAATGGCAAAGCACATTTAAATCTCTTTTGCACTTGTCATGGCTTTAGCACATTAATCATTTTTACGTGTCAAATAGTTTGTTTACTTGGAGCAGTTTAGCATTGGATTGAGCAGGGCTGAATGTTTTTTCTGTTTTTTTTTTTTTTAAAGGGATGAGCAGATTTTCTTTTTGTTCTGTTAATCCAGTCATTTTATATTAAATAGAGACATTTAGTCGTCATTTAGAGAGAAGGAAAACCCCAAGCTATACTTGTCTGTTTCTTTGATATATTTATTAACATTACCCTTTTCCACTTTGTAGAGTGTGTCAAGGACTGTGCTACCCCTATTTTTTCCTCAGGCCCCTGTGGTTTAAAATAGTCACAAGATCATTAGAGAACTGCCAGTCAGTTAATTCCTTGTGTATTACTTTTACTTTTCCTGCGATGGGGAACACTTGTTAAACTTCTACTTATGCTTTACATAGTAATTTGTTATTGCAGTGACTTGTTATATCTTGCTGCAAGCAGGTTCCAGAGAAACGAGGGATAGAAGTTCCCTTTATCAGAGATAGGATTACTCTACACAGTCATTGTGCCATTGTGAGCTCTTGTCTCTTGGAAGTATCACACCAAAGAGCAACCTTCAAAGCCAGCTGATGTCTGTTATTCAGCAGACATGGCTAATTGTAACTCACAATTGAGCGCCCGAGTCAGATACATACAGTATATGACGATGTGTTCTTTGTGAAACAGGTAGAGCCACCACTGCCAGCGTTTCATCTCTGATTCTCATTCATGTCAGAGTTACCTGATAGGTAAACAGCGAAAAACTATACAACGATCATGTGACGCAGATAGAAAACAACAGAAGTATGCCTCTCCATTAGTATTTGAAACAGGACGACTTAACGTTAGGTAGAGGTAGGATAGAATGTACATTTTTGAATGGACAGAGGTTACTGAACTTCTTCTTTTCTCTCTTTCTGTTTTTCTCTTACCTCTGTCCTTGTCCTTCCTCTCTTTCCGGTTTTCGTGCTTGTGAAAAATCAATGTCAAGTGTCTTCTTTCTATCACACCTTTTATCCCTGTCCCTTCTAGTGTGAACTCCCTCAGCCTGGCAGCAGCTGGAGCCGTGTTAAGGGTGCTGGAGAGCTGAAGCCTGGGGAGATGTCACAACTGTACTACCGACGGACTGACAGCTCCTCTTACCGGGATCGCATCCCGCTAAGAATTGTGCGGGCTGAATCGGAGCTGTCCCCTTTGGAGAAAGCTTACCTCGGAGCTGTGGAGAAAGGGGACTATGCCAGTGTCAAACAGGCTTTGGAGGTGTGTATTTGTGAATGCATGACATTATGACTGAAACTATGGGTGGATGATAAAACTGTGTGATTGCGTTATTAAAAATGATCTGAAAATATACGAGTAACAGTTGCTGCTGTGATTGCGGTCGCCTTTCCAATAACATCTGTGGCCTTATTTCACCCTGACAAGTGGCAGACCTTGCATGGACACAAAATGTTGCTATGGATCAGCTGCTTGGTAGGCTCATAGTATCTGGGAAGCCAAGCATGAAAACAACACGCACAAATAAAGGCTTATCACATAGTAATGCAGTAAACAATACAGAGCAGTAATGCATGAGTTAATGAACCAAGAACAAATTTGACTCTTTAAGCCCATACTGTTCATGTTTGTTTCATACAAGCACTTGTTGCTGCCTGACAAATAATGCCAAACATGTCTACCAAAGCTACTTTGCCAGACATTTCTAAAGATTCTGATTGAAAAGGGCAAGTATCATTCTTCCTTAAAGTTTTGTTTTAGCATCGGCTGTATTCATGGCCACAGTCTGTAAAAAAGAATAGAAGGGCACACTCTGCTGTAATACAGTCCTGGAAGGATTGATAGACGTTGTGACTATGTAACTTGTGTCAATATGTATTTTCCCATCCAATCAATCTAATTTTAAACCAAGTCACACAGTTACACTTGAAACAAAACCTGACCTTTCAATCACAACCTTATTTTTTCAGGAGGCAGAAATCTACTTCAAGATCAACATCAACTGCATCGACCCCCTCGGCCGCACAGCTCTGCTCATTGCCATCGAGAACGAGAACCTGGAAATTATTGAACTCTTACTGAGCTTCAGTGTCTATGTTGGTGATGCTCTGCTGCACGCAATCCGCAAAGAAGTGGTGGGAGCTGTGGAGCTGCTGCTAAATCACAAGAAGCCCAGTGGCGGCATGCAGGTAAGCATGAGACTTAGTGACAAACAATGATTCCTCCCACCCTGATGTCACTTAAAAAAAAAGAGTGCTGATCAATATGGTCACATTGTCTCTAAAAAAACAAGATAGCAAAGTGGCCCACATGTCAGATTACAGTAGGGATTTTGGATCGTCTAAGTGCTACAGTGCTGTGTCAGCCATTTAAAGACTGTTAGTCATATGTAGCTTCAAAGCTGTATTCGGCTGCCTCAAGGCTTTTATTCCATCTGAAATAATTGACCATGTATTGTTGGCAACTACAAAAGCTGACACTTCAAAAAACTGTCTTCATAAGCCTCTTCTCTGTGTTTTGGAAAAGAAACGGGTCTTACAGAACGATTAACTGAGTAAGCTGTTTGAGGGGAAATATGAAGAAGACTTGTCCACATATAGAATGTATTCATATCGTGTGCGTGCGTGTGCGTGCGTGTGTGTGTGTGTGCTTGTCAATTCAGATTAGTATGAGAACTCCAATCTGCCTTTCCTAAACAAACATCTTCTTTTAGGTGATAAGAACCCCTTCTTTAAAGCTTTATTTGCTGTAATCAAAACAAAAACTGTGTAATTATGGTAAGACTGGCAAGCTTCTGCACTGATTGCTCTCTACTCATGAAACATTTTCTATTAGTTGTACCACACGCAAATAGTACTGAATTTAGCCAGAACACACACATATTCTTCACTTGCTTTCTTCTTCTCTCCCTATTTCTGCTCCTGGCATGTCCTATTGTGAGGTTGTTCATTAGGCTTTGATAAATCAATACAAAGCAGATCAATAAAAAGTAAATTTAGATTAAAGTAGAGAAGTGAGAGAGAGGGGGCACAAGAGTTGTTAGTTAAGCATGTTAAACCTTACACCTTTTTATAAGATATGGCTTGTTTTCCTCACATGAGTAGGATATGAAAACAGATCAATCAATGATTACATTAAAAGTCTTTCTGGGAAGAAAAGAGCATTCTATTTGTTGCCTGTCTTCTATGTGATTTATTAGTAAGGAGGTTAATTTTAATGGGTTATGGGAACTGTTTGCATTTGTCTTCTAACTTTGCCAGCTGTATGACTGATGTGTTTGTAATAATATTGCAAGTGTTGTGGTATATTTGTTTTCCTTCTGAGCAGCCCATCTAATATCAGGGGTTTAAACAGTTTCACGTTTTATCCTCAGTACAAATATTCCTCTGTCAGAGGCACAAACACTGGAGCTCATAGTGTTTCTTAATTAAAAGGGCCTTCGGGCGCCTTGTTTTAGTTTTTCTTTTTTTTTTCTTTGTTCTCTTTATCCATTTTTTGTCATGTTTTATGGCTGTTGTGCCACCTGCACATCTGCTTATGAGACCATAAGGACTGTAATCAAAGGAATCTCTATTTTTCTAACAGAAAGCAGGATGCAAAGAGAGCATAATCAAGCATATTGTCCACACTCTCATTAAGTAACAAAGTGGCCCAATGGCCCATTTCATTTAATATTATACAGCTTTTTTTTATCAACAGTTTTGATGCTGTGGAAGTTTTAAACCGACAAGAGGGCTTCAAATGTAAAACAAAAACCAAAGCACATTGTCATAGTGTTACATTTTTATTAAGAATTGTGATGGTGAGTACTTCACTCCTATTGTGGTAAAAAACATGTATTACACAGACAAGTGGGGCAGAAACGGTGCTCTGTTCTTGGGCATAGACCAAGCTTGTTTGATGTAGATTATTTGATGTCCCTCCTCCACCCACATGGGGAACTGAGTATAGAGTTTATTAGATCGACCCTCTCTGTAAAATATGATGACGCTCACACATTGCTCTGTGCCACTTTTGGATTTTTTTGCTGCACACTGACTGCTCTTAGAGGAAACTACGCAAATAATTACATGGCAAAATTACTTATAGCATAATATGGAGGATGCAATATTTCAGAAAAAATAATGCATTTATTCCTACTCCTCCCATGTATACTCATAAAGTACTCAGTACAGTACAGTTTATTTCAGACCAGATACAGTTTTCCATCAGTAGATGTGTGGACAATAAATAAATAACCAATGCATTTGACTTCAAGCAATGGAACAAAAAAAAATGAAGAAAAGCTCGACCGAAAAGTTGTAGACTGAGGCTTTAGCTTATTATATTTGGCAAGATATAAACATTGCTGAAACTTTCCAGACACGTCTAAACCAGCCGTATTGATTGGAATGTAATCCACACTGATTGGTGGGTCAGCCTGTCCACCACAGTGAAACTTCTTAACATTTACATAACAGAATGGGACATGATTACGTCAGTTTATTAAGGCTATTGTTCAGATTCATTGTACCCAGAGGATGACCCTCAATGACTTTGGTTATGCCCTGACTTTCCCTTAAATTAAGGAGGTGAACAACGTGATACCTACTTAACATCAGCATTTTTATTATTCCTGTACTTAACAAGGCCTGCGGTTTCATGCTAGTGTCAGAGATGAACTTTAAAACTATACATTTTAACAATGCATATTTGAGTGGAATACCTATTTATCAATACATTTGAAATTACTAATAATGTATTTTCCTGTAAAAGTGTACATATGAATATGAAAGTAAACAGTAGAGCAGGCACGAGATCTACACATACCCCTGCTGTGTGTAGAAAGCGTTATCAGAAGCAGTCAAGCAATTTGTATTTCTCCTGAAAGACATTCGTAAAATCAGGTTATTTTTGTAGTGAAATTTAAGATGCAAAAGACTGAAGAGAAATTAAACAGCTGTACATTCCTTTATTTGGCTAGTGTAAGCTAGTTCGCTATACCTGCCAACGAAGGACAACGGATGAAAATTAGCTATTGCGCTAACTCTGGCATTTTTACATTGCTGCTTTATGCTGACATGTTGATGAATATGCATTGTCCTAATTGAAATAAATAAATACATAAAGAAATAAAGCTTGTGAGATTGACCCAAGTAGCATTAGATCAATAGAAATAATACCCCTTTTATGCAGCATTTTGCTAAAATAATTGGATGTAGCAAAAAATAATAAGGTATTTGCCTATCTTAGCAGAATACTAAGTCCAATTCATGAGATTCTGTTTTGAGCTAAATTTATAAACATTTTGGGTATTAATTTTCTTTTTTGTTCTAATTTGGTCAATCTCAAATGGTAGCATACGCTTTAACATGAATGAAGGTTTATAATGCGTCTGTTCTGCCTCAGATCTCCTTTCCTTCCCTTCGTCCAGTGACAGTAAAAGAGAGAGGGCTGACTCTTTTAAGGTCTTATCGCTTTACAGACCTCTTTCTAAAACTAAAGCAGTGTCGAACAGCCGCTCTTTTTACTGCATGTTTCTATATAGCTCTATACTTAGCACATGTTTTTCCAGCGTTATTTTGTTGCTCTGCTTTACTCACCCCACTACATAATAATCAGATAACAGGCCTTCAATTAAAAGACGCAAAAAAGGACTGGCTTTCTCCTCTGCAGCCTGCAGCTATGTATTTCCACTGAATGGACTATGAATAGCATAAGGGCTTAGCCGGAGTGGGTGATAAGAGGGATAGGTGGAATGAGAAATCCAAAGCTTAAGGAATCTCCATGACACCTGTGGAATACAGATTTTATTTTATTTCCTGACCTTGTCCAGAAGGATTGATATGCATGGCATGATGTTTGCAACTCTGACCAAGGACAAAGTTCCTCGCTGGTATTTGAAGAGTTATCTTTGCAGCTGACAATAGATTCAAAAGTTGATTGTTTTTGAAATCATACGTCATTTAATAGAACAAGTTCAAATTATAATGTTTCAAGCTCTGTGTTTCTTCAAACCAATAACTTATTTTGAACACTGAGCTGGTCTTTTAAATTTCACAGAGAATAAGGCCCCGAAGGCCTAATCATTGGTAATCTATCACATAAAGCAGAAAAAACAAATGTGTTGCTTGGAGAGCCTAATAAAATAATGGGTGAATCAAGCTTTTTACGCTCCTCTTTTCTCCTTTCGTAGGTTCCTCCCATCTTATTGGACAAGCAGTTTTCTGACTTTACCCCTGACATCACTCCCATCATCCTTGCCGCACACACCAACAACTATGAAATCATCAAGCTCCTGGTGCAGAAAGGCGTGTCTATGCCGCAGCCACATGAGGTAAGTAAACATTACGTGTTTCTGTCGCGGTGTGAACAGTATTTTATTTAATATCAGCAATTAGAAACCCAAACTGAAACCCATTTTTTCTTCTTCTAAATGTCCAAAAAACAAAAGTCTTTATTATAGATTATTGATAAATCAGTCAAAAGATTACATTCAGATGATACTGAAGGAAATTTTTTTTTTTTTTTTATCAGAATCAGTTTTTATGGCCGAGTACATTTCCATATACAAGGAATTTGTCTTGATGTCTTGGTGCAAAACAGTTAACATGGAAAATAAGTCTACAATAGCAAGTACTTAAATAAACCCTTATTCCAGCAAATACATTTTGGTGAAGGTAATTACTCAAAACACAGTAAATGTACATATCAATGAATTGGACATATACTGTATATGTTAATTTGAAGATTCAGTCAAACAAGAAAGCTGTTGATGTTAAAGGGTTTTTGATAAGAGCAGCATTTGTAGTATGTGTTTTCTAAGGTTAGGTTTATCTAAGGACTAAATGAAATGCTCTTTTTTGTAGATTAAACATTTTTATAAAGTATGTAACTATTTGTTACTGTGTAAGGTCAACAACATGTTTACTGTCCCTTCAACAGCTTCACACTCTGTCAAGGTAGTAGACGTGTATGATGCTGTGCTTCTGTCGCTGGATCAGAACTAGATCTTTAACATAATAAAGGCTCATTAATATGTGCCCGTGTTTTGATGCTGCAGGTGCGCTGTAACTGTGTGGAGTGTGTGTCCAGTTCAGATGTGGACAGCCTGCGGCACTCTCGCTCACGCCTCAATATCTACAAAGCGCTGTCGAGTCCCTCGCTGATCGCTCTCTCCAGTGAGGACCCCTTCCTTACCGCGTTCAGGCTCAGCTGGGAGCTGCAGGAGCTCAGCAAGGTGAGGAAAGAGAGAGAGAGAGTGGGCAACCAGTGGAGCAGAAACGGAATTTCATAGGATCTTTTGGAAAAAAAAGTGAAGCTTTGGCTGTATGTTGCATTGATTAACCTTTATGTGCCCTTTCGTGATACAGTCATGTTACATTGAATCCCCTGTCAGTTGATTAGCCAAGTGAAAAAATAATTGGTCATAGTAAATGTCGGTTGATATTATGGAGAAAAATAAATGAAAACGTGCAAAGAAAATTCACAGAATAATCATGAGAGCAGAATCCCTGCCTGCTGTGGTCTGTGATATTTTTCAGATGAACCTGAAGTTCATTACCTTCAAATGTTTTAGTCAAGCCTTAAAGCAAAGTGTAATTGAGATATGTCACAATCTCTCAAATGTAAATTTAATATTTCTAAACTTACGTTTGCACATTACTTTGCATATTTTTCTGTGATATTGTTTATAATTAATTGTTCCTAATTAAATGCAGTTTATACAAAATTAAACATCTGTAAACCTCTACCTTGTAGTTACATGAAACAACCTCAGAATATAATATAGTGATATATGTGTTCTTTGTGAGGTGGAGAATGAGTTCAAATCAGAGTACGAGGAACTATCCCAGCAGTGTAAACAGTTTGCCAAGGACCTTCTGGACCAGACGAGAAGCTCCAGAGAGCTGGAGATGATCCTCAACTATAGGGACGACATCAACTTATTGGAGGAGGAGGGCAACAATGACCTAGCAAGACTCAAACTGGCTATTAAGTACCACCAGAAAGAGGTGAGCATTATGTTATGTAATCCTTTGCTTGTGAGGAGGATTGAATGGAGATACAGCTCCAGTTTAATACATTATCTAGAGTTACTTTGATACTCAACCTGTGAATATATCACAAAGAGAGTTAAGAGTTTTTGGCCTTTTTTAAATGAATAGAAATCACATCCTGTCTGTTACAGTTGTATTTTCTCCTCCTGTTTTTTTTATCCAGTACTGCAGTGTGTTTTAAAATTGTTATATTTTAATCCCATATGCCACAGGCAACATTTACTGTGAATATTCCTCTTGAGGGTTTCCAATCCTGTGAGATTTTGCTGCACCAGACCAATTCATCTGGCAGGTGTAGCTGCCAGTCAGAATAAAGCGGTGTAACGGTGTAAGACGAGCCTCAGGTTCTTTTTTGATGGCTCCAGATGCTCGTTTTGGCACGGTTCAATCTGTTTGCAATTTTTGGGGATCTCACTCGGATGATGGATAGGCGAGCTTGAATTCTATAACAAAAGCCTCGCAGCTGCAACTTGATTCCATCTTTCAACATGGAAACAAACCTGCTCTCTTTATTTCTCTATTTGTCTTCAATGTCTAGTTTAGAACATATATGTATATTATTCAATGATTTGCATTTTAAATATCCAGATAAATAATTATAAGAAAACAAAAACCAATCCATATCAACAATAACTTTATGGTGAAATGACATCATGCATTTGTGACTCTAAGAGGGTAAATCCTGAACAGTAATTTAGATTGTAATTCAAAAAACGTTATTTGTCCCCGGGGGGTAATTGAAAAAGAAATAACATTATATAATTTATACTGCTATTTAAGTATTTGGTTCCTCGTGTGGCATTAATGACGCGGCGTCCTGAAAATATTTGGCATTTTCTCACTGATTTAGTTGGAAAAAAAAGATTGATACTGTCCTGTTACATCTTGTTTAACTGAGAACTTAGAAATATGATTGGGGCTTAAGAAAATTCTTTAGCATACTCTTTTGTTATTACTTAAAGTCGAAAACCACTGGACAATTATTTTAATGCTTAAAGCTTGTTGTTTTAATGAAGAAAAAACTGTTAGGACTCATGCTTGAGTTTTCTTTGTCTGGATTTAATGGAGAAACAGGCGGCTTGGTTTGTCATTTCTAAGTTTGGCCTTAAGGCTTTCTTAGACAACATGTACTTGTAAAGGGTTTTATTGGTATTGCACAAAGAGTTATTCTGTTGAGTATGGTGAGGCAAATTGATGAGAAAGTAGACACACTAATCTATTGAGAGTCTTGTGATTAATTCAGCCGTCTCTGCTGGGGGCTCTTCACAGTTGTTAAAGCATGTGCACTTTGAGAGTTGTTGTTCCCTGCTTCAACCATCAGGCTGTTTAGTGATCAAGACACGGGTTGGCAGACGAACATGTTGAGTCACAAAAAGGGCAATTGGGAGTAGTGCAAGTGTACAGGTTGACATGTTGATGGGCATTCCCCTGGCAGTAGATCTGTCATCCGGCACCATGTACACAAAAATCTCTCCCCTAGTTTGTGAAGTGACAGCTCCACCATGCATCTCCTCCCCCAGGAGTGTTTTAATTACACAGTGATGCTCCGGTACGGCTGTCCTTATTATAAATGGCAGCCTTCGATCGCACTGCAGGTTTGATGGAGGACAGTGTCTCATGATGTGGTTAACAATCCACCCAGCTGCCCTTTTCAAATGATAAATGTCCCAGTAGCCCAGACTGGTTTGCATTGATCTCAGGTTAAAATGATTCTGCTGTCCAAAACGTAATTTTTTTGAATAAATTCAGCCACGTTAACCAATATTACTCTACTTTGTCAGAGAGCACTCTGCCAAAAGAGTTTTTTTTGTGAAACTTCTCAGACATTCCTTTGTAGATTATTTGATATTTTTGAGAGAGGAAACTTAAAGTGTGTGAAGCATTATAGCAACAAACAAGAGTAGAAACTTAACTTACTCAGCTCCCTGCAGAACCTGCAATAATGATTCCTGCTGCTGTCTCTTAAGGAAGGAAAAAGATATCTGTAGAGAACAAATGTACTCGCACGCATTTAAAGAACACTCGCATACAGAGGCATTTATTGTGATTGCTTTGTGCGTGTGACAGAAGATCTTTAAGCCAGACAAGGCCTCGATCCCTACAAGGCATCGAGGGTCAAGTGGACCCTCAGCTGGTCTGGAAAGGCTTATTTGATGTTCTCTTTATAGGAAGCTGCTATTTCAGGGCATTTTGTCTGTGGTGTGATCGCCACTTATCTTTTTTCAGCAATTTAGCAGACAAACACTCAGGATTTTATAATTGGCCTGACATTCAGCCTGAATGTGTGATTTATTTATTTATTTTATATATTTTGCTTTTATGGTTCTGGCCGTTGATGAGAGAAGCAGTGAGTCATGACTAGCATGTTTTGACCTTCAACTCAACACACAGAATGATCTGCTCTTATCCCCTTGTATGTGTTGTGCTGTGTATGTTTTGAATTTATCCTTGCATCTTTGTGTGTTTTTCAGCTTTGCTGCTGCTGTGCTCCCAGGGTTTAGAAAGCCAATTTAAAATGGTCTGAAGAGAAATCTCCACAGACTTTCTGTCTGGAGAGCGGCGCTAAAAGAGCTGGCTGCGCTTTGATGCAGCAGGAGGCCCAATCAGATAAATATGATCAGTAACACATAAGCATTAAAAAAAGCAGATTATCCCGTTATCTCCCTGAGGGCTTCACACTAGATTACTCTCATTCACACTGATATACTTTAAAAAGTGAAGGTAAGCTGAGCTCGTTTAAGATCCCCAGTGTGAGCTAAAACAAATTATTTTACATTGTACATTCTAGCAACGTTGCCCCCTTGTGATTTCCCATGAAAAGTGCAATTCAGTGTTTGAAGATGTTTTATGTCTGAATTGAATGGTTTTAAAATTGCAACAGGAATAACTGCATGGTAGAGGCCCATTGGCACAGAGTTGTTGTAGCTATTCACTGAAACAAATATCTTCCTTTAGGAGTTAATCACACGTTTAGCACATTTAAGGCTTCTAACTGTTAGTTCCTAAAACAGTGAAAAAACCTACGCAATTGTGTAGGTAATGAAACGTTTCAGGTGAATTAATCTCATGGTGCTTTTTTATCTTGTAATCTAAATGCATTCATTATATTGCAGTGTTGTCAATGGGAGGTTTTTTGGCTTTTAAAAGTTATTGTGTTGCTCAGTTTATGTCACAGACATAAACGTAAACATTTTCAGTTTTACCAGCGTTATGTAGAGTTACTAAACTAGCTAGTTGCAGGTTGTATCCTTATTGGTTATTATTTAGACGAATGACAAGGTTTATATTTATTTGTATTTAACATGTCAATAAAAAGCAGTATAAATGAATGTAATCATACATTTATTCATTACATAGTGATAGTAAAGATGATCAAAATGTGCAGATGATCTTGGCACTTTCAATGAAGAATTACTTTCCACTTTGTGATAGTTTATGCTTCACTGAAAAATATCTGAAATAATCAGTGTTTGGTTTAAAAAGACAAACAAGCAATCGATTTTCATTTCAAGTACGGTAAATATATAAACTGTTAAATTTTTTTTTGCAAAAGTCGGTGCAAACTTCACTAGCTGTCTGCCCTTGTTGTCTTTGCGAGTTTGAGTAGAGGGGAGCTTTCATGTTGTTAATGCTGCAGGGGAACCTCTTTTCACAGAGCGAGAACATACTGAGAAGCTCTTAGTTTGTATTTGTTGACAGTTTACTAAAGAGAGATGGGGGACAAACTTTCCAAACTGTCTTTTTTTAAGTTTGTCCCTACATGCCACAGAAAATATATGACACTTTACTGAGCCTTAGGTTTGGACTGTGACAGAGTTTTGAAGGGTGCCTAGCAGTGGACTGACTTTGTTTGTTTGGACTTTTTTATCCATGAAAAATGTTCTGTTCTATTTTATCTATTTTTCTAACCTTAAACAGTGTGAACTGGAAATGCGAATACACATTTCTTGTTTAAACAGCTTAATCTAATTATTGTTTAAAATGCTCCTGGGGTTATTAAGTTACTATGATAGCTGTTGTGAATCGTCAAATATTTGCATGGGTGCATTCCATAATTATGATGTTAATGGGCTCATAGGCATCGCCGTCAGTAATTAATATTATTCATATTTCATGCTGATTAAGACGTTTTCAGATTGTCTTGCTTGCTATTACTAATCACGTGTTGCAATGATGCATTCTAAAAATGTGTTGTATGACGATGGATCACTCATCGAAAAGTGCAGATACCTGCAAATGTAAAAGGCGTCATACTTTGGCTGAATCTCATTGATGTTTGAAAGTTTTTTTTACTGTAATTATGTTAATGCTCAAATGAGTCATTAAAAAGAGCATGTGCATCAGGGCTCTCTCTATCTGTCTCTGTCTCTGTGTCTCATTAAAAAAAAAAAAAGGATTGCTTTTTTTTTTTTTTTTTTTTTTTCATTTATCCATGGGCTCAATATCCTCCTTTATTCCCTCTTTGCATTTGCTCTCAAGCTTTGTTGCGATGCTGTAGTTATAGAATGGACATATGAGACATTTAACTCCAGACCCCAACACAGATAGGTTTCTCTGGTTTCCATAGCATCAAGGCTGCAGAGTTGGTGAATTGGCACCTAACAGCACTTGTCCAGGATTTGACTGTGACATACAGTATAAGCCGAACATATTTCACAACATTGTGTTTGTTTGTGTGTTCTTTCATGTGATTTTTTTTTTCTTTTCTTGCATGCTGTGGACTCATTTTTTTACAATGACACAACATGAGTCAGTTCCAGATATCTGCAGATTTTCCACAGATGTTGCTGATGCTTTAGTCCATTTGGCCGAGGCAGGCCAAAACACATCTGTCGTTTTGATGCAGTGACTTTTGGACTCTCTGGTAGTAAACCTGCAACCGGTTACCCAGACGAGCATGACACTTTAATTTAGTCAAAATGTCCTTTGTTGTTCTTTAACATTTTGGAATCACATAAGGAAATGATCTGACAGAAACTCAAAACATCAAACCTACCGAACAACAGAAAAGGAGACAATACATTTTCCCACATGATTTATCTTCAAAACATTTTCAGCAATTTGTTTTGTGGGGAGAGTTAAAGATTAAGTTTAATTACTTCTGACATCACAGTATGGACTACTTTGTTATTTTTGGAAAATCAAAAAAACATGTTATTCTGTCATTTTAAGTCACAGTCTTGACCTGCTGATTTCTTAAAATGACACGGCCTTTGTAGTCTTTTAGGAGAGACTTCTCATGACCTCCTTTTACAACATAAAACCACTCATATCACCTATAAAGCTCTCAATGGTCATGCTGCATCCATTCACATAAGCCCCGTTTCCACCGAGTGGTCCGGCTCGGTTCGTCTCGGTATGGCGCCCATTTTGCGGCGTTTCGATAGACAAACCCGGGAAAGATTCCCAAATAACCGATCTGTACCATCCCACTTTTTGGGACCTTTCCATTGGGGTGCCAAGAATATATCGAGCCAACCCGAAAAGGTGGAGCTAAACACTGCAGTCCATTGATTGGTTGAAAGAATCATCACTTCCCGGTTATTAATGAATCAATATCTCAAACTCAACCCTAGTTTGGACTGGAACTTGCTGCTACGTGCTTGCTACTAGTTGCAAACTGACCTGTGGTAACTTGGGCATCGGTTGTCTCTGTATACATCCCTTTTTGCCTCAGGCTGAGATACCATCTCCTAGCAGGGTTACTGTACATGCTGCAATGATTCCTGAAGTTAGTGAAGTCATTTTATCCCTGTTGGTCAGAAAGATGAAAAATAAAACTTTTTTTCCCCTCTATATTTTTGTTTGTTTAAAGTTTGTAGCTCAGCCAAACTGCCAGCAGCTTTTGGCATCCCGTTGGTATGACGAGTTCCCCGGCTGGAGACGTCGCCACTGGGCAGGAAAGTTCCTCACCTGTGTCTTCATCGGCCTCCTGTACCCCATGTTTGCTATCTGCTACCTCATCGCCCCCAAGAGTCGCTACGGCCTCTTCATAGGCAAGCCCTTCATCAAATTCATCTGCCACACGTCATCTTACCTGACTTTTCTGTTCTTGCTGCTGCTCGCCTCCCAGCACATCGTCACCACAGAGCAGGATAGGCAAGGTCCTGCACCCACAACAGTGGAGTGGATGATCCTGCCCTGGGTGCTGGGTGAGTAAAATGGAGGAAGATTGAGAGTTTGTAGTTCAGCAGGGTTATCCAAATGTACTCAAATGACCACATAGCAATTAAACATGGGTTGAACATGGGTGGTAATGGATGTTACATTTTTAAACATAATCCTGCTCTAAGGTTCTGAGTTGTCAGTTTTGTGGTACTTGGGTCCTAAGAAATCATGCTTGTTCAATTATTTTGTCACATTAGATATCTCTTGTCATAGTTTTAGAGTTTAGTCTCGATTTGATTTTTGAAAATGATCTGATTTTAAGGTTGTGAAAGTACTAAAGAGTTTTTACTTGTTGGTTACTCTGCTCATGTTTATGCACACTAGCAAAGTGATTTCAGAGATAATATTATCTGTTTATCAGGAAGTCAGTCAGATTGCAAGGTTTGTAAATTATTTGAGCTTCCCACACTTTGCATGAGTTCTGAAAAAACGGGCCTCTATATGAATATTGTGAAAGGATTAAAAAAAATGTGTGCATCAGAATAAAATATCTTAACTTTGATAATTCAAATAGTTTTCCATACCGCTCAAAATCAGCTGGTTTATAACCAAATACACAACGCTGTTAGGCATTTATTAGCACAACTATGGTAAACTTTAATGTATGTTAACATATTTACTCTAAACACAAATGTGCCTAAAAATAGAAGAGCTGAAGATCCTGAACATATTTTTTCTGAAGTAATCTCTTGTTGTTGTTTCATGCCTATCCAAGCTAGAAGTGCTCCAAAGCCTACTCACCTGATATTGTGAATGCAGAATGTGTGACTATTTTTGGACCACTGTGAATGTCTAAAATAACTCTTAATTTTTTAAGGGATTTAGACACAACTTTCCTCTGTGTCCATGGTGTAAGCATTTTAGGTGATACATTTATCTTTTTTCCCAAGGATTCATCTGGGCAGAAATCAAACAGATGTGGGATGGTGGATTTCAAGACTACGTCCATGATTGGTGGAACCTAATGGACTTTGTCATGAACTCTCTATACCTGGCAACCATCTCCCTAAAGATTGTAGCCTACACTAAGGTAAACAATTTTCCAAAAATAGTAGCACGTGTGGTGTAAGTTTGACTTGCTTTCATTGTATCTTTTATTCCTGTTTTTCCTATTCAGTACAGTGGTAGTAAACCCAGGAACCAGTGGGAGATGTGGCACCCAACATTAGTGGCAGAGGCTGTGTTTGCTATAGCCAACATTTTCAGTTCCCTGCGCCTCATCTCGCTCTTCACTGCCAACTCTCATCTGGGGCCACTGCAGATTTCTCTGGGGAGAATGCTACTGGACATCCTGAAGTTCCTTTTCATTTACTGTCTGGTAAACAAACATTGTAGTTCATACACATGCAGGAATACTACCAAGCAAACACACCTTCTAAGTAAGGTATAGTACATATGAGAAAGGAAAACTAACTAAATTACCCTTTCTCCAGGTCCTGCTGGCCTTTGCTAACGGGCTAAACCAGCTGTATTTTTACTATGAGACGAAAGCTTCAGATGAGAGAGGGAAATGCAAAGGCATCCGCTGTGTGGAGCAGAATAACGCTTTCTCCACGTAAGTCTAAACCTGTGTGGATAGAACAGATTTGTGATGTTAAGAAATGTGTTTGGAAAGATCGTCTTGGAATATTGCTGTTACTGGCTGAAAAATTTATGGAAACTGTCAAATAGTCCGATTACTAAGAAATCTGCTGTCTAAGCTGAATTTAAATAAAACTTTACTCATTGGCAGAAAAATCCTTCAACTGCTCAAATTGTCTAGTTTAGTTAAAGACAAAAAATGTTAATATAGAGCATTGTGAGGATGTCTTACAATGGCTTCTTATGGTATCAAAATGAAGAGGTTTAAAAAGTAATACTAACTCACATGAATCTTGTCTTGCAGATTATTTGAGACACTGCAGTCACTCTTCTGGTCAATCTTTGGTCTCATCAGTCTTTATGTGACCAACGTGGACGCAGACCATCAGTTCACTGAGTTTGTTGGGGCCACCATGTTTGGCACATACAACATCATCTCCCTGGTGGTCCTTCTCAACATGCTCATAGCCATGATGAACAACTCCTACCAGCATATTGCGGTGAGCAAACATCAGAGGATGAAATGATTTAGAAGAAACTAGTGTTTGTGTTGGCAATGCTTCTCAAGTAGTCCGTTATCTGTTTCAGGATCATGCAGACATCGAGTGGAAGTTTGCCAGGACGAAGCTTTGGATGAGTTACTTTGAAGAAGGAGCCACTCTGCCGGCCCCATTCAACATAATCCCCAGTCCCAAATCCTTCTTGTACCTCATGTGCTGGATCAAGAGACAAGTGTGCAAAAGGGCCAGATCCAAGCGGCCTGAAACATTTGGAACTCTTGGAGTAAGTCTGGTGTAAAACCCTTAAACACATATACATTTGTTTTACAGAGATTCATGAAAGACGGTCTGTTATGTTTGAAGAGTGAACCTTTGAAACTGCACACTGGAAAGACTTTATTTCAATGTTACGAGCGTGTACAGAATCCAGTTAACATTTTACAACCACGACATTATTTGCTCTTGTTTTGGCTGCCAGTTATTTGGAGGAAGAGGAGACCTGAAATTCTTTATTTTTGCAATTTTGATAGCCAACCTTCCAAGCGTTCTTCGCTTATCAAAAATAAGGATTTGTTGCTCGAAAAGTTAAAACATTGGTAATTTTTTTGCATCGCTAAAGATTTCAATGTTTCTGTTTCATATAGTAGAAATCTGTTTAAGAGCAGAATTATTTTCTGCTTGAACATTCTACAAGAGCCAAAGACATTAAAGTTTGATACTCTGAAGTGAATTAAATTCTAGTTTATTTACCTAAACTTTTCTGACTTGTGATATGTGCACAGAGGCGAGCAGCAGAGAACCTGAGGATTAACCACCAGTATCAGGTAAATGCAGTATACTGTATATACACAGTATATATGTTTATATAGCCCACACTATTACACTCAGTCAGATGTTCATCACTACCCTCTGTAGAAGATTTTCACTGTCATTTTCTGCAGGTGGCTATGTTAGTCTTTTATCTAAGATGTAGCTAAAATGGGTGCATATTTGTCATCTTATACCTGGCAGGTTGGATATGCGTTTTCTGTGAAAGGAACCTATTCAGTCATTGTGACAGGATGATGACATTTTTGTTCAAAGGCAGTTATTTCTTCTACTGATGCAGGAGGTTCTGAGAAATTTGGTGAAGCGGTACGTTGCCGCAATGATCAGAGATGCCAAGACTGAGGAAGGCCTGACTGAAGAGAACTTCAAGGTAGGAATAATTATACCTTGGAAGACATACTGTATGTATGTAAAAAACACACACACAGTGTGACAGAATGATCTCTCAGACTCTGCAGTATGACGTCATTGTCTTCTTTTTTGGGCCATCACTGTTTTGATTTACCTTATTCTCATATTAGTTCATACAGTATTAGTTTATTAGTACTATTAGTACTAACCCCCCCCCCCCCCCCCCCCCCCCTTTTTTTTGTATCCAAGAAAAGCTTAGCCCCCAACACGAAACCCTGTGGGGGGTTTTTACATATAATCTCACAAGTACAATCATACAGTAACCATATATTCACACACACTTTTTATTACCAAAATACATTTTCTTTAAATTTCCCAGTACTGTTTTAACACTACTTTATTAAATGTGTGAACATTTTGACAATATCAGCGAAGATCTCAAGTGCCCTCCTAGGGAGGGCCGGAACAACAGGTTGGGAACCAATGCATCAGTGTAAAAAAAACCCAAAAGAGAACAACTTAACAACTCCATGTCATTTATATTCCTATAAACAGCATTAGTGATGTGATATCATTTATCTGTCAAGTTCATGTTTTGCTTTAATCCCACAGGAGCTGAAACAGGATATTTCCAGTTTTCGTTATGAGGTGATGGGCATGGTGAAAACGGGGAAGCCGGCTCTACAGGGGGCAAAAGCCAGTGGAAGCTCAGCAGAGTCTGCCCTAGCTTATCCCAATTCCTCCCTCAAGGTTTCTGAAAGTCCTCAGAGCAGCCAGACCAAAAGCAAACCCAACCGATTCAAGATGACGGCATCCATTCTCAAACACTGCAGCTCTGTAGCGTCATCGAGGCCCCCTGAAGCCTTCAACGGCCTGCCCAATGGACTCCTATCGGTGGCAACGGACGAGAGCTCCAGTGAAAAAGCGAGTCAGAGGAAGAATTTTCCCAAAGATATCACTGACTTTGGTTTGTTCCAAAAACGCCACGTGGGTGGTAATAAAGACGAATGTGGTGCAGGGGAGATTTCTAGGAACATGTACTCTTTGTCAGAAGAAGCAGGGGACTCAGAAGCTGAAGGAGAAGAAACCGGTAAAGATGAAAAAGAACTCCTGGAGACAGAAAAAGATGCAGCAAATGAGGCCAATACTGAGAATAACGAGGACAAAGGTGAGGCAAAAGAAACAGAAGAAAGGGACACAGAAAGTTCGCCCTGCAGTGACTCAGTAGCTGATGGATGTTTGTCAGAGACATCCAGAGGGGAAGATTAATACGTGAGGATACATGAATATATCTACAGGCCATAATGTGAATGAAAGAAAGACAGACTGACAATCAAAGTGAGCTTAAAGTGTGGATGATATTGGTTGTTTGGCAAGAGTCTAACTTTTCCAGTTATAACTAACTGATCAGTTCTAATGTTGAAGACTCAGGGAGGACTTTGGTTCAAGTGTTTTTAGGTACTGATATATTGGCAGCGGAGATGCAATTAGCATTGCAAGGTTTTGATTGTATGATAAAGTCTTTACATTGTCTCTCAACCCTTACAGATGAGTAGAAAGTCATTATTTTCCTAATCTGATCATTTTCTCTTCCTAAACCATCTATTTCTCCCAGTCCCACAGTAGCCTATAGGGGCAAATGCTCTACAGTGGTACAAAACGTTCCATTTGGAGAAACATGCTGCAAATTCTGAGTTGAGTTAGCATCTTTAGATTTGAAATGCTCTAATGTATGGTAAATCTTTAAAGACACGGCAGCATCTTTCCCTCTGTATCAGCCACCATACAATCCTTTTTGTTATTCATCATTCACTGAACTCCATCAGTCTCCCTCTCTCTACCTCTTTTCCTCCTTTGTTTATCGTTATACGGCATATCTCTCTGCATCCTTGTCTCTATACAGCAATAGATGTGTCCAGTTTTAGACCTGACTCTTTGCCTTACTCTGTCTGTTTCTGCACTTTACACGCTTTAGCATACAGTGTCTCAAACTGTGTCTTCTCTTATCATGCAGCTACAAAACAACAACTCTCTTAATGTTTTTCTATGCAAAAACCTGGGACCATGGTCCCAATTATTCTGAAGGGGATTATGGTACATGTAACAGGCAACTAATTCATGATAAACATTCTCGTATGTTGTGTGCATTGAGCTGACTGTCAAAGACAATGCTGAGTTGGTGAATAGGAAATTCAACCCATCCACCTTTTAAAGGCAACGTATTATTCATGTGTTATCAATTCTACAAAATAATTACAATTATTTTGAACAAAATTACTGTTTGAAATTGGTATCATTAGATGTCATGTTTGTTTAAATGACTAATGTTTTAGAGGTAAAAACAGTAAATCTAAAATAATGAAATACATTTTTGGCTTTTCTTGTCTTTGTTCAATACTGGTCAACAGTAGACGTGATTTTTTTAACAATGTTTCCACAATGTGGGAGTTACTGCCTAATCCTTCCACGCACTGCTTTTTGAGACTTTGAAAATGTTCTATGGTGAAGGTGCAGTTAGAACATTTAGAAGAAGAAAGTCAACTCTTTTGTTCTTTATGGTTTAAACAGAAGTAAGAAACACGATTTGAAAACCAACATATGAAACAACCAGTCAACCTCCCCCCGGGGCTGACTTCAATGACTCATTTCAATGGCTGTTTACTGTCTGTTTCTCTATTTGCACTGCTCAATGGCCTGTAAATTATATTAGCGACAAGTGACAAAAGCAAGTGAAAAAGGGATGAAATATTCAACAGCTGATGCAACCGAGCTCCAAGTGTGATCAAACGGCCGAGGTGAAAGTCTCCTGGGAGTGAAATGGCTCTTTCAACTCTACTGAACTAGACTGAGTGTTTAAACTAGCAGATAGACTGTATATTTCCTCACTACTTTATTTTTGGTTTTGCGTAATTATATTCAGTTAAATATATTTTAAGTGACTGATAGTTTCATGACCTCTAGATATCTATTTTAGGTCAGAAAATTAATGTGGATTTAAAATGGTCGGACTAAAATGTATACTTTAAAAAAAAAATACATGCCATGTTATACAGTATTCAAATTCTATTTATATTATGAGATCTTATACAGACACAAGAGGCATGTTTGCTAATACAGTAAGATCACGTTAAGATTCCTTTTATCAATTGTTCTGATATTTTGAGCAGATGTGTTTCTCCTCAAGTGTACTCTCACTTATGACCTGGGTGATTCAACACTTAGTAGAATATCAACATAAAAGACTAACTTCTGTGTGCAGGGGTAACTTTTAGTACCACGTCAAGTGTTAATGTTTGAACCTTAAATCAAAATAAAAACCGTGTCAGTGGTCTTTTAAAGCTAGGGGCAGTAAAGTGAGTATCATGGTCAATATTCCCAAAAAAAACATTAGACACTGCATTGTTAAGTATTGTCCACTGGGGGGAGATGTTATGATAATGATGGAGTTCCTGCTCTCTCATCTCTGGTTCTAAACAACCACCTGTTACTTAGCGAGGACTGTGGCACCTTCCTGTTGGTAGCAACAATAAACATGTCTGTGTGTTTGTGTGTGCATGAAAGGGAATGAATAATTTTCTGGTGTGGCTTAATAAATTGCTAGCTAAGCTGAATAACTCTTTCCTCAGTCCTTAAAAATGTTATTTATTTCTTTCTTTTAACACGAGATAACAAAAGAGAAAGGAAGTTGTTTCCAAAGGGAGGAGGCCTTTTTGGAGAATTGTCAGGCTGCAGCTTTCTGCTGTCCCCGCTGGGATCAAAGAGGTCATGTGAGTTCATGACGAATGAGATAATCTATGTTGTCGATTTTCAAATGGTTTCAGCTACTTTTCTGTCAAAAAATAATGTCAAAGATTTTTTTCTTAACACTATTATGAGCATTTCTTAAAGAAACCAAACATCATAATCCTGGGCAAATCTGTCTGTATTAGTGAAGTAAACCGCTAGATTGAGGTTCAGACATAATTCAGACATAACATTAAGGGAATGCTGTCCCACATGTCTCAAACTCGGAAACATACCTGCTCCACAAGTCAAGACTGCACATGACGACACCCGCCCTGGGTGCTGTTACCATGATGGATTCTCTCTTTGAAGCTGTATCAGATCGAGCTTCAACATGAAACACAAAGAGTGCTGAGGGGAAAGGAGCTGGGACCGACGAAAAGTCGAGATGATGAACGGTGAACATGACAGCGGGGATGATGAAGGGGAATAGAGGAGACAGAGTGAAAGCAGGAGTTGAGGGGAGGAAAGCTTGGTGGGGAAAGACAAATCTGCATTGTTAAAGTAACGAGGAGAAGAGTGGTGATAAAAAATACGGTCAGGATTCTGTCAAGGAAAGTGTAAACGGATCATTTACACACATTCATCAAGATTTGTCTTTCTGTCTTTCCTATGTTTATGTACTCCTCTAATAACTCAATAGATGGGTGAATTTATTAAGAGTATTTGTCTGTTCTGTTTTGTGAATTAACATACTTGTTGTGCATCCTGCAGCTGTGATGGGATCATCAAGTGCGTTCCCCTCTCTCAAGATGACTCTAAACATTAATGACAATACATAGTTGATATTAAATCTGTCATTACATAGTAAAGAACTTTGTAAAGTCTGAGTAAAAGGGTGTCGTCGGTGCTCTGGGATGGGATGGTGGTAAAGAAACTTGTGTGAAAAAATGTGAGGGAGAGAGAGGAGTCAGCTGGAGGGAGGATTTTGGCTAAACGAGAGGTGTGTGTGTTTGTTTGTGTGTGTGTGGGTGCGTACAGGATGTAATGGTATGGAAAAGACTGCTAGGGAGTAAAAAAAAAAGAGGGGGAGAGTGGGTGGGTACGGGTGTGTGCTGGTATAAAAGCTCCCTCTCTCCATCGCACTCGCACTCAATTTTTTTGTTTTGGGGGGGTGCAAGTGTGTGTGTGTGTGTTTCTGTGAGTGTGTTTCAAAGACAAGAGCAGGACGTGTTTGTGGCCCTTGCAGGACAGAGGACTGATAACTCTCCAGGATGCATCAGCTAACAGTGTTGATGTCGGTGCTTGTGGCTCTCTGCTCTTTAAGGAGCGTGGATTCTTCACCATATGACAAGATAGTCACACACAGCCGCATTCGGGCGAGGAAGGAAGGGTAAGGAGAGGGAGACAAGGGGGGAGGAATAGACGGATTAGAGGGTGAGTGAGAGGAGTGATGGCATTCATAGAGTTTCGCAATTTGAGTGTAAGTCTTAGCTTTTTTTTGTGTGATTGATTTAGAAATCCTGATCTCTTTTTTTATTTTGCATTTTTGTGCAGGCGTAACAATGTACATTGTATTCTAAGTAACAAGCATAGAAATATGTAAAGAGCTTAGTTTCAAGGATTCTGGTGCTATTTCACGTGCTCTATGTAAAAACAGAGAACTGTATTCTAAACTGAGAACACAGGTCAGCCACATCAATGAAAATATTGATTTTAACAATAATGGAAAGTTCAATAGTGTCTGTCAAATTCATTCCATTTCCTGCTGTTAACTGTGCCAAATTTGGTTTTTGAAATGTTTGAGCATGTACAAATTTAAGTGGAAATTCATTTGTTATTTTGAGGACTATCTAGATGCTAGCTGTTGGTTTTTTAAACAAAGTGAAAGTGTTCATTCTTTGGAGGTATTATGAATAAGCTTTAGTGCGTAAACGATGCTTTTCTTCACCTGTATGCACCACTCCCTGTTTCATTCATCCTCCATCACTTCTTCTGTTATCACCTCATCATTCTTTCTTCCTCACCTGTGACCCCCTCTCCCCTCTCCCTCCCTCAAACACTCCCACATCCTGCCTTATTTGCCCATCCTCCCAACCCTTCTCCTTTCTTCTTTTTGTATGATTTCTTTTATTTTTTCTGCTACCTTACCCCCCCCCCCCCCCCTTTGCAGACCCAATGTGTGCGCTCTGCAGCAGGTCATGGGGACTAACAAGAAGTACTTCAGCACATGTAAGAACTGGTACAAAGGCTCCATCTGTGGAAAGAAGGCGTAAGTTTTTACAAAGTGATTGATTTGTTTTATTCTTTTTATTGTATGAACAAACAAAGTGCAAACTGCTCCCAGCTTTCACCCACCCTGCATAAAGACAGCAATATTACAGGGATTATGAGTCAGATAAACTTTTAGTTCTTTAAGTCTCACCCCTGCACAGTAACTTTTTTTTGTCCTGCTTTATTATGTTTCACATAGCATAGGGTCACCTATACACATCAGCTTCTTGCATCCTAAGGCCTTCTGTCCTAGCTGAGTATTAAATAATGTCAAATTCTCCTATATATTTCCATACAACAGGTAATGATGATTGGACAGATACATTACACACACAATATAAACATGTCTTTTTAAGTTGTGAGAATTCTTCAGACATGCTCATGCTGAAATAAGCCATATAGCTGCACATATGATTTTCTCAGTGCTTTAGCTCAGCATACAAACATCTGTTCTAACGTTACTGCTGTGTTTCACAATATGTTCCCTAAACATGGAATATATATATATAAATGCAGTATCACTGACCTCCTTTGTCCTCATCAACCCCCACACCCCTCCTCTTATGTCTGGGCATGCTGTGCAGCCTGCAGGACTGGGGTTTCACTCCATTATGAGCCTGTTGATGTTGTAAACTCTTCTGAACACTGCTCCACTTCAACACTAACAGGTTTCAGATACAAAGGAAATAGCCATCCTATATGCGCTACTCTCTGAGCTTATGTTTGCATGTGAACAAACCCTTCTAGTTTCATCAGATTTAGTTTCTTGGTGAGGAGTGGAGATTTAATTTGTGTGACTGTGCTACATTTGTCATTTGCTATTATACAGCAATCCTCCCCCCTTGTGAGCTGTAAAATCTGCTGCTAGGATCATTCTTATAGTGCTGGGTTAAATTGAGAATTTATGTCACACAGCAGGTGTTATAACTATTTCAGAATTAATCTATGGAGGGGTTTTTTAGCGCTGTATGATGCTTTGACGCAAAACTTGACATGACTTCTTAAAGCAAGAAAAAAAATGGTTGCAAATCAAACAGTGGAGTGTTTTACTGACATTAAACTTTTGGACTAACTGTAATGTATTAGAACTGTGTTTTTAATAAACTGGAGTCACAATTCTTGTGACATGAGTTGCAGAATGAGTAGATTTGTGAACATGTGACTCACAGCTGCAGATATGTTGATGGAGTGTAGGGCTCGACTGGAGCTGTTCTGCCAGGTCAGTGACTAAAGAGTAGCTGAAGAAGGATAAATAGGCCAGTTCAGTGTGTCTCACATGCTCTCTATCATAAACCAAAATCCATCAACACAAATGCATATATACAGCTGAGAAAAAACATTTTACAAAGAAACTTGGAATTGAAAATAAAAGACAAAAAGACAACAGTGACTGATATTGAGACAGGACAAAAGGCGTGTTCGGACCCAAGGAACTTTTTCATAGCTTTAGGAACTGTTGGAACCCTCCATCTTTTTATTGATTCCACACAGCAGGAACTATGAAACACTTTAGTGTATATCTGTTTAAAGGAACCTTTTTAGATTCTGCTTCAGAGTATGTACCATAGCGGTGCAAATGCACACAGAAAAGAGGTCTCCACGTTGTCTTTTTCAGGGGATTCTTGGCTGTATACAACATCATTTGTTTGTAAAAAAAAAAACAATAAAAAACAAAAAAACCAGAAGCTACGTTCATCTACATTTTTAAGTTTTGATCAAACAGACAGTAAAACAACATGTGTGGGATCTTGCTTACAATACATCAGAAGTGAATCAATTATTCTGCATAATAAGTTTCAGGGGTTTTTAAGATGAGTTTTTCCAAGTATGCCAAAAAAAAAAAAATGTAAGTCACAACATGAGGCAAATTCTACTGAATTCTACTGAAACATAGACAAGCAGTGAGTCAAGCCATCATATGATCTGATTTCCCTTATTGTCTGTGGTCACAGTCATGGCATTGTTCAGCAGCAGTGAAGGGAATCCAGGCAGCTGTGGATATGTCTCAGTGGGATTAAGTGTTGATGAGAGATTAGGAAAGGCTGTTTGAGCCCACATAACAAATTTTAGTGTTCACTACAGGCTGGTGTCTTGACATGCTCTGAGGGTGCAGCAGCTGAAGTCATACCTGGACTGAATGTTTTAGAAACCACCACAACAACATGGAACAAATGCTGTTGATATAAATCTAATCTGCATGTTGTTCTCTTCACTATTATCCTCTCAGGAGGTCATTGATACCATGGGGGTTTTCTTTTTATGTCTCTGGTTGCACAAATAAGTCTTGAATTGAGTCGCTGGAGGTTCAGGTGGAAGCAATCTTCTTCAAAAGGACTTGCTGTCAGTAACGAACACAACAGAGGACAAGCGCTTAAATCCTTTGTGGTTAAACCAGAATTATGTCAGATATATGTAAGAGCTTCAGGGACTTCATTTACAGAGGAAAAACGGTGTATAAAAAAAGAAGAAAAAAAAACTTTTGACACAAAAGACTCCAGAGAGACATTTGATGGAGTAATACAAGAACCCCCAGAAAGAACTGTAATGTTTTATTCCAATGCCAGACAACCCCACCATGACATTGTAAGTCTTTGTGTGTTTATGTGTGTGTGTTGCACATGTGCTCATCTGGATGCCACATTGCTCTGGTTCCTGCAGTGACAGCTCCAGAGGCCTGGCTACAGTTTACATTGGTTAGTTCTGTTTCTGGTCCATTCTGCATCCATTATCCTGTCAAAGCTCAGCCTGGGAGCAATGACATCATACAATCCTGACAGCAGCTGTGCATGTATATTTATGTGTTTTACATTACAGCTATTACTGTCAAATTAAGGAACGATTGCAGGATGTCATAAAGGACATGGCTGTGTGCACAAAAATAGCAAATTCACAAAATTTAGAGCCATCAAACACATTTCTGTGAATACAGATTGGTTTGCAGATGTTTGCCAAAAGACGTGGGTCATTAGAGGGAGTAGCAGGGGGAAAGTGAGAGTTCTGGGGTTCGTGTGTGCATTTGAAATGGGCTTCAAAGGTTGGTTGCTACTTACATATGTCCAGATTGTTGACTCGAAACAAAAGCAAACGGTATCTACAAAAGCAATGATTTTTTTTTTTAAGGCAGGAAATCTTAAAACTTGGCCCCACATGCAGTGGATGTGTAATACACTTATCTCCAATCAAAACTCCTTAGCAAACACTCTAAACGTCCAACTGGAGCCCATAAATGGCTTTGGGTTTAAACTCTCCTCCTGCATCCAGCCGTAGCTCTGACTGTTGCTCTGATCGAGTGTCCAGCGTTGACTCACTTGTTTACGTTTTGGAAGACATCTAAGCTTAACTAAGACCCATTAAAAAGTCTGCTTTGATTTCCGTTGAATGCTCTTTTCTTAGTTAAAAAAAAAGAAGTAATTGATTCCTCTTTAAAACTATAATTTAACAGAACACGAACTAGTGACTCACACTGTCTGACACCACTCTTCCTGTCATGTAAAACACTACAATCAAATGCAACTCCAGTTGTTTCAACATAAGACTAAAGAGGAACATGGATCAGCTTCCTCATGATAGCTGGGATTCTCAGCTTCCTTTTCAGGATATTTCATCTTCTTTTAGTTTTATTACAAATATATCTGAGCTAGTCTTTCAATACCAAAATCTAAATATAATCCTCTGCAACACAGAGGAATGTGTATGGGCTACTTTCTGACATAAAGTAGCCCATACATGAAGATTAATGGCCAAGAGAAAGTGTAGGAGGTCAGTTGACACACCTCTGGTTTTCATGTTCCTTTATCATTAGTATAAATATAGAAACTGTTGGGCCCTTTTTTCTTTAACAATGTGTGAGCCCTGTGTTTCCATTATGTTTCTCTCCCTGTGAGGTTGGAGTGAATAATGAGAAGGCTGTAAAAGAAACCATGACATATTGTATCCAAGAATCATTTTAAGAGAACAAAGAACATCGATCCTGTTGAGCTAAAACCTTTTTTTCTGTCTGCTGAGGTTTTTTTCTAATCTATGGCATGAGTTATTGGAAGTAATGTTGGCCAGCTCTCTTGAAGCAAGTATCTCATCTGGCCTTTCTTTCTGAGTCCAGTCCAGCATTTCTCTGTGATTGGCCGGCTGGGAGTCTTTCCATTTCTGCCAAAAAAGCATTGAAGGAACCACTTTCATGTTAAATTTGGTTTTGTTTGTCGTTTTTAATTACCATTTCCCTGACTTGATCATTTTTTTTAAATGTTTTCTCATATCATTACTTCTTCTGCTTGCACTTTCAAAAGCGCTATGCCCAGTAATGGATTTGTTTTCACATAAAGAGTCCTTTTTTATGCAGCCTTTTCTTCTCCTGTCTCAAATATCTGCACAGTTCTCGATCCAAGAGCTTGTCATTTTTCGCCTGGTTCCACTACGGATTTAGTTTTTTCTTCATCTGAGAAATAATTTTGGCTTTGAAGTTCAGGCTTCTTTTGTTTTCTCAACCTAATTACATTCACACTGAATCTTGTTGTGGAAAATGTTTTTCTGCTGCTGTGGGTAACAGCTCATCATTATAATGTACAACTAGATTGCGCCATGTCTTTAAATGCAGAAAAAATGTTTTTTTTGTACATTTTTAACTGAAACGTCGTGTAATTTATGACCATGTAATTTATTTTTTCCAAGTCACTCACATGTCTAATGTCTTTGTCTTTTGATTTAAAGTGTGGTCCTTTATGAGTGCTGTCCTGGGTACATGAAGCTGGAAGGCATGAAAGGATGCCCTGCAGGTTGTTAAGTCTTTCCACATCACCAACTTAGTCTCAAGAAATTATTATTCTATCTATAGGGATTGATCTGAGGTATTTTTCTGATCGTGATCTTTTTTTTCGCCCCTTAGTGGCTCCCATTGACCATGTGTATGGTACTCTCGGGCTCGTAAAGGCCACAACAACACAGCAATACGCTGACATGTCTAAGCTGAGAGAGGAAATTGAAGGCAAAGGTTCCTTTACCATGTTTGCACCCAGCAATGACGCCTGGGATCAGCTGGAACCTGTAAGTAGACCAATGGCGTAAGCTTTCTTATATCTGGAACTCACATATTAATGCTCTTAACATATGTTCTGTTTTATTTTTCAGGAAGTGCGGTCTGCGCTGGAGAGCAATGTGAACATTGAGCTGTACAATGCTCTTCACTTCCACATGGTGAACCGTCGATTTTTAACCAAAGACCTGAAGAATGACATGACTGTCACCTCCATGTACAACGACCTGGGTCTCTACATCAACCACTACTCAAATGGGGTCAGTTAAAGCTGAAGATTGCTGAAGAGTAAATAATTGAGTAATAATTGTACTTTTGACCTGAATGCTGGATTACTTTTAAAAAATGTTTCCTCTGTAAAGATTGTGACAGTGAACTGTGCCAGGATCATTCATGGTAACCAGATTGCAACCAATGGTGTAGTGCATGTTATTGATCGGGTCATCGGCTTTGTGAGCAACACCATCAAGGGCGTCCTGGATGTCAATGATGACCTCTCCTCCTTCAGTGTAAGCTTAAAAAAAAATGCTTAGCTCATCTCTGAAATGAAGTGCAGTTTAGAACCTTAAGGTTTGATGAATGGTACATGTGAGACCCTGTCTTGTTAACCAGGCTGCAGCATTGGCATCTGGAATGATGGACAAACTTGACCAGCCAGGACACTACACTCTGTTTGCCCCAACAAATAAAGCCTTTGACAAACTCGCCCCTGGGCACCTGGAGCGAATCATGGGAAACAAGGCTGTAATTGCAGGTACTGTATATAGTGAATGTGATACTGATGATGATTGGATTGGCTCAGTTGCTAGCCCCTCTGGAAGGTATATAAACATGAGTTCTCCAGTGTCCTCAGTGAACTTCTTACTTACGTAGTATAGTTTCAGATATAATTTTAAGACTCAAACAACTTCAGAACAAAGCAAAAAAACCTAAGGCCCGACAGTAGGATTAAGTAAGAGATGTAACCCTTCACCTAAAAGTGCCTATAGTACTAAAAGAGTTGCAAGACTCTCAAAACAAATAAAATAAATCCAGAAAGCCTATAAAAGAGTTTTCTTCCTCAATCTCCTAACTTTAACCCACCTCCTCAGCTCTGGTCAACTACCACCTGCTCAACAGTGTGCAGTGCTCTGAAGCAATTATGAGTGGGACAACATATGAGACGGCAGAGGGCACCACCATAGAGATTGGCTGTGATGGCAACAGTCTTACGGTCAACGGCATCAAGATGGTGCTGAAGAAGGACATTGTCACTACCAATGGTGTTATTCACCTCATCGACAGCGTGCTCATCCCTGACTCAGGTGAATTACTTTTTACATTTGGGGTTTATACTCTATCTGCAACAACTATTTCTGTTCACAGTGTTGGCTTTATTAACATGTATATATTATGTGATTATGTCAGCCAAAGAGGTCATAGAGTTGGTTGGAGAAACCCAGAGCACCTTCAGCGACATGGTGTCTGAGTTGGGATTAGCCGCTGCTTTGGGTCAGAAGACAGAGTACACACTGCTCGCTCCTGTCAACACTGCATTCACAAGTGAGTAGAAATCAAGGCCACCTGTAACTTTTTTTTTTAATTCTTGTTTTATTCATTGTATTTGATTTAAAAACCACTGTTAAAAGAAGTACTCCCTTCATTGTGGAATTCAGAGAAAGATCCATTGGGGGCGGGGAAGGTTTGGGGTTTTTAAAGTGTACTTATTTTGGTTGATAAATGTGGTTATTTTGTTTTCTGTAATGCTATAGTTAAAATCTAGTTACTGACATGCATTGTTACTACACCTGCAATCCTAAAATGAATAAAGAGAAAAATCTATATTTTAAAGATAGGTAAGACTGTTAAAGTAAATTCATGTTGTCTTTCACAGATAGAACATATACTTATTGATTGGATTTTTTTCATACTTCTCTTTTTCATCACACACGGCAAATGAAGTGTTTCATTATGATTTGCGTCTTATGATAATCTGGTATATTTTCTTTTTCTGTCAGAGGAGGTGATGACCACGGATCAAAGCTTTTTGAAATACATTTTGGAAAACCACATCCTCAAGTTAAAAATCACAATGAGTGAACTCTACAACGGACAGGTGCTGGAAACACTGGCCGGCAAACTGCTCAGAGTCTTCATTTACCGCACGGTTAGTGAATGTGTTTCTACTTGTAGGTTAACTTTCACATTGATCGTGTGTTTGGAGGGGATGGGGGCAGGGTTCAGAGAAGCATATGGCACATGCACGAGCGTTGGTTTGATACGTGCACTCTGAGTGGGAGGACCATAAAAGGATTGCAGTTCAAGGAATGTACCATACATAATGTGTGATCATGGACTGTAACATGTTTGTGTTGAATACTCGATTCTCATTGGTCAATTACAGAATTCTGAGGGTCAAATATTTCACTGTTACAGACCGTAGTTAGTAACGCAGAGACTCTGAAGGACAAATTCTGATCGTTTTAAAAAGTCGGGTAAATTTGATTATTTCAATTTTAATACTCGAGGAACAAAAGAGACAAAAAGCTGCAGGCTCGGACACAGACATTGTGGAAAGTGAAGATGGCACATCAAAGCAACAACCACAGTTTCCCCCTTGGGGATTAGTAAAGTATAAAAAAAAAAAATAATAAGAAAATAAAAATTAATATAAAAAATATATTACTCCTTCAAATTCAGCCACTGAGCTTAATCAATGTTTGGTTTAGCAACTTTTTTTTGATAGAAGAGAGATGTATTTGATGTGCAGCTTTAAAGAGTAAATAGCCTCTTTAAATCAGTCACCGTGACAAGCTGCTGCGAACAACAGTCATGTTTTCATCTCGTGCCTTGTCTCCATTCAACTTTAATGAAAAAAAGAAGAAAATATTCCAGAGCCTGCAGAAAGATCAGCAGTCCATCTGCGCCACATTCTTTAAGTAACCATGAAGTATCCAATAAGTAATCATGAATTAATCATTAAGTAACAACTAACTAACCACTAAGTAACTTTAAAACCATTAAGTTAACCACTAGTTCCTTGTTTTACAAGCACTATGGATTGATCCCCATCTACCCATTAACTAATGGGTTCATTTGTAGTTCATGCACCATTAACTATGCAACAATTTGAGTGGTTTATCCAGCATTATTATCCGTTAAAGATTGAAAAGATTCAGTCATGGCAATGCAAAATAAAGATAAACGAAGGTATAAAAAGGCAATGGAGGCGATTGGCTTCCACAGGCAAGTCCCAAAGTGTTACCATGATTTTTGTCAAGCTCTTGGCTTAATCAAGATAAAGTGTGTTTCTCTTTTGATGGTTCAGAGAGAAACAAATGTTTAATTTCATCACAGAAACTTTTGTCTTCTTGGTTTTTTATTGAGTGCAGTCCAACAGGACTGTTCGACAGTTTCTCTCCTCTAAACTAGATGGGAAACAGACCGTCAAGTCACTTTTAAGTATGTAACCCTTCTCTTTGATTGTTCTTCTTTTGTCAGGCTGTGTGCATAGAAAATTCCTGTATGATGCGTGGTGGTAAAGAGGGAAGTAATGGAGCGCTCCATGTGATGAAGTCACTCATCACACCGGCTGAGAAAACCATCTACCAGCTTCTGGTCTCTGACGGACGCTTCAAGTAAAAATTAAATCTCCCATATTATGCCCTTCTTGGGGTTCATATATTTAATCTATGTGTCTACTAAAGTATGTTCACAATCGCATATCTTTGAAAAAAGTGTCTGTTTGTACTGCCGCTCCATGCAGGCTCTTTCATCTGCCTGTATTTCTAAAACTCAGAATCCCCCACGAAGAGAAAAAAAAATCTAACCAAAAAAGGGTCTCCACGAGTGCCAAGTCTGACCTGATTGGTCAGCCGACCTGCTCTCTTGTAATTGGTTTGTCGTTCAGCCTTTTCCTTGAATATTTCCTGCCCCTTTTACCATATTTGGAATGCTCCAGTCAGTCCGAGGGCAGGTTGTGCTTTTTACAACAAGCCAGTGGGCTTGGATCAATGACGTCTTTGTATTGTGAGGTCACTCCCCACATTTTCAATGACAAAAGC
Organism: Symphodus melops; assembly: GCF_947650265.1. NCBI lineage: Eukaryota > Metazoa > Chordata > Actinopteri > Labriformes > Labridae > Symphodus > Symphodus melops. Next base: position 16,529,389 of record NC_136701.1, read on the forward strand.
TACTGACTGAGTGTTTCATGCGGCTATTACCACTGCTAAGAGAAAGAGGTAGGAGAAGGCATGTTCCGGCAGAATTTTTGCTAATAGGTGTGCCTAAACATGCACAAGACACCTGGAAAACACACTAAAGAGTATATAAAACCAGACAAAGCAAAATATGGCACCTTTAATTAGTACTGTAATGACAAAAATGATGACTGAAACTGTATAATAATATTTAAAAAAAAAGTTCTTCCTTTTTCAACTGAGGCTTATCCCTTAAGGGTTTTTTTTTTGTAGCTTCATACTTAACAAGGCTTGATTAATAGCATATGTTGGGAGGTGTCCCTTTAGTTTCTTACCATCATTACCATTGCTACTAAATCACCAAATTTAAAATGCAACCTATCACATTCAAAATTATTTTTCAAAGTAGTAGTATTTTTTGGTTCTGTATGGTTTCTGTAAGTGTGGAACCAGTAGACATACATACTATACTTCTGTTTTATGATTGGAGTCTCTGATAATAACACTTACAGTTAAACCTATGCAGTAGCCTTGGGTAATTGTAACAGGAAAGGGCAGGTAAATAATTGATTTGTGGCATAGGGAGAACATTACTATCCTCAGAAATGCATTTAGCAAGCATTCGGGTCAATGTCTAACCACAACTATTATGATTTTGGTGTTTCTATGACAGTATTGGCTTCGGTAGCTGCAGATGATAAATAACTGAAGGAGCAGATGTTTGTTTAATGGGACCTCTCAAGCACAAAAATCCCCGTCACACAAATCCCCCAACCTGATCCTCATCATTTTACACTGCCAAAACAATAATCCCACTGTCCATAAAAAGCAACACACTTAGGGTTTGTGGTCCAAAAATGATGTACAGTACTGAGCAATCCAGTCTCATAAAATCAACCTAAAAATGTCTGCCCTGGCTTGCAGAGTGTTTCTTTCATTGTGAAGAAAGAAATAATGACTTTTTTTCTTTCCTAACTGTACGAGCTAATGCAGTTTAAAGAAAAGCAGTTTGGTATGATGACAGGCAAAATAGACAACAAATGGTTAAAAAAAAGTAAAGTAAGTGCCATAAGAAAGCCTGAATAGACTTTTTTGGAGAGTCTGAACTGGTCTATATACACACACGATTTTTCTGATGTAAACACCAGCAAGTCAAAGAAGATAGATAACACAAAGAACCAATAACATTCAGTCTAACAATCAATTAAATGCTCAAATTTATTATATGTATTGACAATTATATTTCCCTTTTTACTCACTTGTTGGTCAACATTTCTCTGCTTTGCATTTAAAAATAATTGCAACTGCCTTTGTGATTAGTAAAAAAAAATATCCAGGATAAATCACTTCCATGCACCTTTATTTTAAATATTAAGTCTTAGTTTGGGCTTTATTTCAGTGGACAGATATGTTGTAAGTGTATACTGGTAACTTGTTACTGTCTTATCTTTTGTTAATTTAAATACATACAGGATTTTCCTGTCATTGATCGAGACAGCTGGTCTTACTGATCTGCTCAAGCAGGAGGGCTCCTACACCATCTTTGCACCCACTGACGATGCCTTTGAGGGCCTCAGCAAAGAAGACCTTGTTCTGCTCAAAAGTGAGGATTGCTCAAGCTAGTCTGATACAAACTGCAGACATCAGAAAAGGAAATAACATCAGGAATGCCAAGTTCCTCCTGCACAGTGTGTGAACTACTCTTGTCTTGTGATGTCACTTGCAGGTGATCTGAATGCACTGAGGGTCATTCTGCTGTACCACTTCAGTAATGGCGTCTTCATTAATGGAGGATTAGAAGGGGGAGTCACCAATCTGCTTAAAACCATCCAGGGCAACAACCTGCAAGTCATGTCTGTATGTACAACTAGCCCGTTATTGAGTACAGAATTAATATATACAATACAATATACAGTTTTTTATCTGAGCAAAAGAGGCATCAATACATGAAATTCAAGATATCAATGAATATGCATTTTGACTTTCATGTTATGCTGTGATTAGACTACTAGACAAAAAGTGGGAGTTAAATATTACTATAAAAGGTTTCTGGGAAATGTGAGATATTTAAAGTTGAGGAAGAAGCAAAGTAGCCGATATCCATGGTCGATTCTTCCTCTAAGAGCATGTTGCCGTTATGTAAGCAAGTTTTGATATCAACCCATGAACCCAATCTTTCCCCACATTCTTATTTCAACAATAGCATCAAAGTGCTAATGGTAAGCCATTACTTATAAGCTTGTTATCTCTGGAGAAAGGCCAAAAGTAATAAAACCTGGCTTCTTGTCATTTCCATCAACGCCCACTATGCTATTTTCCCGCCTGTCTCCATCTCCTCAGCTGACACTCGCCTTTGTTTCTATCGGATTTGCACTTTCTTTTTTTTAATCACTCAGCATATCACCTTCTCATCATTCACCCATTACTGCTCTCCTCCTCTCTCTTATCGTGTACTGGGTTAGCCAAGGTCTGATATCAGGCCTGGAGGATTTCCTTGATACTGTAGATACAGTAGAGCTAGTTTGAGATAAGTTACTGTCAGGAAAGTGGGCGATCCAGGCCTGAAGCAAAAAAGGAAAAGAGGGGAGAGTAATTCAAGGAAACATGTTCTTTTTGCTTTTAAAGACTAGACTGTGGGGGAAAGTTGTGATTTTTATTCCAGAGGGTGAGATTGAAACTTATCCCTTGCTTATTCAGCATATCCACCTTCAGCTACACCTCCATAGACACAATAAATTGCAGGACATTATTCATGAATGGATCCCAGATCTCTGAGGATATCGCCTGGGTATTCTATTTAATCTCACCTGACAGCAAAGAATGTTTTACGAGTGTCATTTTATTTATTTTTTTAGGGAGAAAAAGCGTTTGGCTAGAAATAGATATGATTAATGTGTATGTGTTTTCTTTGTTTTTGCCAGGTTAACAACTCTATTCTTGTCAACTCTGTGGGTGTTCCAGACAGTGACCTGATGGCAACAAATGGTGTTATCCATGTGGTGAAGAATGTTCTCTATCCTGCCGGTGAGAACAGCACTCATTATTATACATCCAGTGTGAACTCTGTGCTGGGAAGCATTAAGTCTTTTTTTTTCTTCTCATGATACCTACAGACCTTCCTGTGGGCCGCCAGGACCTCCTGGTTCTCCTCAAGAAGCTGATTAAGTATATCCAGATTAAGGTGGAGGATAAGAAAATACACATGCATGAATATACAAAGATCACAGACAACAGTTTCATATATTTTTTTGATTTCAAGCCTACATTCTGATTTTATTTTATTTTTTAGTTTGTTTCTGGATTTTCTTACTCTGAGATCCCACTAACCTTCATCAGTAAGTTTCACCTGAAAAAAAAATTCACTGGTTGTCAACTAAATATCATTGTAACAACATAAAACGTATTTTGTTACTTCACAGAGAGGACCATCATAACTTCTGTTGAAAAAGGTAAGACCACCATAATGACTAAAACACATGTTTTATGAAGCTGTCATGATTATCCATCACATTTTGTGCTTGAATGAATAATTGTCATTTGTTTAAAAATCTGCTCTAAAAGTGAAATAGAATCGGCAGCCACACGTTAAATTTATTTCAGCGCTTCATTCATGCCTCTCTCATTGTTTACTTCTTTGTTCCCTTTGTGATTTTTATGTCCACTTGAACCTATTGACATCTGTAATGAGTCACATACAGAATAACAGAGTCAGGCTTTCACAGCATAAGAGACTCAGAGACGAAGATCTGATGGACTCAGTGCACTAATTATTGATACACAATATAATATATATTGTGTATCTTCATATTATGAAGAGTACAATATGACTATATGGCATCGCAAAAAAATCCCCAAATTTCAGTTTTGATCTTAAGAAATTGAACAAGAAAAAAAGCCTGCAAATTAACGATAAACTAAAGATTAGTATTATAATTATTAACCTAAAAATGTGATTTTGTTTGCAAACAGACAGTCGTGAATCTAGCTATTGCAACACAGCTAGGGCACATACCAGAGACGTCAGGCCAGAGAAGCTCTTTAATACAAACATGTCTGCTTTCATGTCTTTGTAGCTCATAAAAAGTACTGTAACATTAAACGTTCATCACTCTGAAGCAGAAAAATAAAAGATGTGAAAAAATGTCCCTGGCTGAAGTTCCTGCAGCAGCTGTAGTGTTTCAAAGAGATAATTGGCCCCAACTGGGATTTCACTGACAGGAGAAAAATGTGTTAAAAGGATTATGTAACATGTCACATATTCTTTTATTTTCAAATGATTTAACAACACTCTTTTAGTACCAAATGTGTATATTTCATACCAAATGTTTAATGATGCCAATGTTTCTTCTCCTTCTCCATAGTCCCCGATTCAACAAAGGTGATCAGAGTCATTGAAGGAGAACCATCCATCACAGTGACCAGGGTTATTGAGAATGAACCCAAATTAACCCAGGTCACCACAGTCATGGAGAACAAGCCAACCATTACCAAAGTAACAAGAGTTGTTGAGACCGAACCATCAGTAACTACAGTGGTTGTTGAAAGGGAGCCAGTGGTCACAAAGGTAACCAGGGTCTCTCAGGGAGACCCCTCCAACACAGAGGTAACCAGCTTCATCGAGGGTGACCCTTCCTTTACAAAGGTAACCAGGGTCGTCCAGGGAGACCCCTCCAACACAGAGGTAACCAGGGTCATTGACAGCAACCCTTCACAATCTACAGTAACCAGGGTGATTGATGGACAGTCTTCTCTTACCAAAGTCACAAGAGTCATTGGAGGTCAGTTCTTGGAGATTTTAGAATTTTGAAATATTTTTTTTAAGCCTACTGTTTCTATGTTCATAATGCTCATCTCCTTTCAAGTGTTGATTCAGTCAGTCCATTTGCAATGCAATAAAGCATATTTAAAAACTCCTCCATGCTAACAGGTTAACTGTAGTGTCACACAAATGATGATGCTGGTACGTCGTTATCTGTGTTTAATGGCCTTCATCTTCTTCGTACCACCACCTATATGGCTGGCAGTGTAGTACAGTTACTTTTATTGCTTCTCTGTACATTGTTGGCCTGATTTGCATAATCTTCATAGGATTTCAGACAATTATGGCATTGCTAACAACAAAGGCCACAGGAACCATTTAGTTTCTTGAAGAGCAGTCCCTGCAACTAAACGTTCTGGAGACCTTTGGTCATAAAAGAGTTAAAGATGGAATAATTTGGATCAAATTAACGAGATGAAATTTTATTTTACACAGGTGGAGATCCTAATGTTGATGGACAGAGAATAGCAGGTAAGTTTCTTCCAGTCACTTCCCTATTTTGCACAAAAGCTATTGATCTAAGATTGTTCATCCATCTTCAAACAGCTCTTCGTACAAATCCATCCTCCTTCTTGTTGACAACAGATTTATGACAATAACTTTAACTTTGTTTGCTTGGCGATCTAATAGAAGTGGACAGACATGTCATTTTCATGGTGAGCACCATATTAATCTTCGTGGTACGTTTACCATTGGTAGATTATCGGACGTGTTGAAAAAAATTCAAGCCATTTTGGACATTATTTTTCAGGGCACTTTATACAGAATATTAAGATAACACTTATTGCTCTAGATTATTATTCTAAACTCTTTCATTCAATTGTATATAATGTTTCAAACTAATAAAAGGGCTAACAAAGGATATAACGATGTAACAATGTTGGAACAGTCATTTGGCTTCCTGGCTGCTGTAAAGTTGTATTTAATAAGATATTGCAATAACAGACACCCAGATAGTTCAAACATTCTTTTGAACAGGATTGTACTTCATATTATTTTATGTTTTGGTGAGTCACAATTTAAAATAGCACCAGCTCATTCTGGTTTATAATGTTTTTATAGGCTTAGTCATGATGCTATGGAGAAAGGAGATTTATTCTGACAGTCAATCTCCTGGTCAGACAAAAAAACACATAAAAAGCCATGTTTTTGTATGTGTTGCTCTGCAACCCATGGTGCATCATGATTTGGATATCTGTCCACCCAACTATTTAACCATGTCTGCATCGGGTTTCTTGTTCTCTGTCCAGTGCTGCTGTGAAGTGTATGAATGAGCAGTGTGAAATTTAAAATAAGTTTCATGATGCCATATGCTAAACTTTGGCAAGTTTGTTTGAGGAGCTGTGGAGCTTTAAACTTTTTTCAGCTACAACTGCTGCCATGAGTCGGCAGCTTGTTTCTTTTTCTGAGCTTGAGGATCACCTGCACACCTGTACTTCACATACTGTGCATAATGCTTATAAATACTGCACATCTGTGCTTGTATCTGTGTTGGCGGTGGCGGAGGAGGTGTTTCACTGGGTTAATGCACCTGTTAGTCTGTCTGTCTGTCAGTCAGTACAGTTGGTTAGTCGTTAAATGACTTTCAACACCCTTCTCCGCTGCCCGTCCAAAGGTGGAACCAGATTCTCTGCAGGGAACGAACCTCATATCATTGAGGGTAGGGTCTGTTCACACAACCTCTCACAACAAAACATTTTCTTTAAATTAAAATATCCTCTCCGTTTCAAAAAAATGATTTAAAAAAACTCAATGTCCATTTGGGTTTCATGATACGCTGTAACTTAAAGGTGGACAAAGCTTGTTTTAATTTAAACTCAATACTTGATTTGTGCCTTTCTGATCTATTGTCTTGAATTGAAATTAAAATTTCAGTCCCAGACCTCTCAAGAATCACCACTATCCATGGCAACCCAAATCTGATTGATGAGGAATCAGAGAGGATTACCAAAATCATTAAAGGTGAATTATCTTCCTGCAGATCTGCATACATACACATCTACAAACTCAGCAACTGACTTTGTCATTTTATTGATTTTTCCAGAGGGAGGAAAATACGCTTCTGCCAGGAAAGGTCCAGGTAAGAGTAAATTGGATGATCATTCATGAACTAATACATTTTGTTGAATAGGGTTAAAATGTTGCCTATATTCATATAATCAATGCTGGAAATGTTTTCAAGCAAACGTTATCTTAAAGGCATAATATACATTTTGAATATCAATATGGTAAAAATCTAGACATCATTAATTATGTTATATTTTAGTCATTCACACATGTAATCCCCTTCATTTGCTCTGTCGTTTACAGCTGGAGTGAGAAGGAGACAAAGGCTGGTCAGGCGTCACCACAAGCCAAGGCAGTAAATCCAGAGAGATGACACCTTTGGGCTCACCGCAAAACCTGAATGCATCTCCAGTGCTCCTGGTCTGGGCCCTGGAGGATTAAAAAAACTGTCGACCGATGGAAATAGAGAAGATCCGTCTACATTTCTTTGCCCAAACCAAACAATTAGAGTGATTGTTTATTATTCCATTTGGAATATTCTGTATTTGATAGGCATGGTGTGTAATAACAATGCAATATAAGAAACAGTACATAACCACAGTGTGCAAGGGAAATATGAACATTTTCATGGGGTAGATAGTGCAAGATGTATTCTACCAACTTTTTTGTAAATTTTTTTATTTTCTTTAGAAATGTTACTTTGTCAACAGATTACTTTGGATTTTTTGTATGGTTTCTATTGTACTTGCATTCTGTGTAATTGAGGAATTTTAATGATTACAACAAATGATACAGTGTCAGTGTTTTACAACCATTAGATACTGTGCTGTACTTCTGTAAATTATCTCATGATCATTAAAGATACAGTACATTTGTGTAACGTTTCAGTAGTTCTTTCAAGTGACCGACAGATGGAACAGTCAGCATCAGCTCATTAATAAAAGCCCTTATGGGTATTGATGAGTGCCACATTTTGACAAGGGTTCTCTGCACATCTCCTCCACTGACTTCACCATTATCATCATGGCCACATTGGCCAGTGAAAAAATGAAAAGACTTTAGAGCCAGTGTTTATCTGTACATCTGATGCCAAGCAGATGTTAATGGCCCTGAGTGTACTTTTGCCTGAAATTGTTTTAATCATAGGATGAGGTTCCAGAAGTTCCCTGGAACAAGATATCTTGTCCTTTCTGTTTCTTTCAAGCTTGTGTGGGATCATTCTGCAAGTGTTTGCAAGATCTAACCAACATCCAGCAGCCGACATCAACGCTCCAAAGTCCCACCATTACCCACGTTTTGAACAACAAAGATGTATGTCCTATTGAAACCTAAGTTTTAATAGCTTAATACAGCCTGCAGTTTACTTACACTCCACATAAGATGTAAGTCTGTATAAACAGTATGAACACTAGTATGCACACAGTGCACATAAGGATGGAATGTTATTGCACAAATTGTCCCATAAATAAATATTGCAATGCAATGAAATGTAAGAATAAAAATACAGATAAGATCAGGTGACATCTTATAACATTATTATTGCACAATAAGTAGGAGAAAATTGTCCAGTTTGGTGTGTTTTATGATCTAATGGGAGCAGGCTACATTACACAACAACTAATACTTTATATTGTATCATATTTTCCTACAGTATATCCAATCTTTTTTTTTCTTGTGAAAATACAAGGACATTGGGTCCTATGCAGAAGATTATGAAGTTCTCTTTCTGTAATGGAGCTCTCTCTTGCAACATCATTAAAAAAAAAAAAACATGAGGAAGTTGGGCAATGACTTCTGATTGCAGTCACAGTTCACGCAGTTCAAATCACAAGTCTAAATGATTGCAGATGCCAATTGCACACCACTGCTATGATGGTGAAGGGCTAATCTGTTTGAATATGAATAATAGTTTTGAACATGACACATGTGTATGTTGTAAAGCAAGAGATAACGTTAAAACATTTCGCTAAACAATCATTAGATGTGAGGGCTACTACTGTGCCTCGTTATGCTGGATCCAACTTTGGGTTTATTACTAACATAGTAATATAATCACAAGTTTACAAATAAGCTTAAATCTTAAGCAGAAGATTATACTATCTTATTAGAGTTGAGGTAGAAAAAGACATGTCATACGCATTTCCATTTCACTATTTTACTTTGTAGTGTTCAACATAAAGCTGGTATCAAATGTGCTCAGTTGTAATAATACTGGAACATAAATTGTTGCTATTCAGTGTTATTTAGAAGGAGAGCAAACCTGTAAGCCATACTGAGCTGCAAACATAAATCATTCTGATATTGCATTTATCCAACACAAACCTTTATTATTAAAGTAAATTGGACATGTCTTTTTTTTTTAGTTCATATTAAGGACTCTTATTACATAATGTCAATGGGCAACAAACTCTTTTCATCTTTTTTTTTATGTATACATAGTTGTAAATTAATGATTTTAAAAACAACAAAAAAACCACCTACAGTAGAACTACCAGCTACATTTGACATGACTTTAATGTTTCCAGCACCACCTGGTCATGAGCCCTCCTAAATCAATGACCAGGTGTCAAAATGAATGTGATTCGTGTCTTGACTGCAGCTGCCTTGGGTGACATGTAATCTGTGGTATTTGACCTTTACTCTTTATCTAATAACCTCTGATGAAGAAATGTTTTTTCATACGTTTATAAATTGTGAAAAATAGAGTACACTGTTCTTTCTTCTCCCAAAATTGACTAATTTTGTACAACAATTTACAGCACATTTCAAGTATGACTAACATGAAAGGAAAGGTCTGCATATTCTCATTTCAGGAGGCAAGGTGTTGACATTTATGCCTTACCTTACAGTAACAGTTAGTTAGATACATCATCTAATGCCAGGAATTGTAGTCTGCCAAGTATGAAATCAGAGTCCTCCACAGATTCACACACATAAAGAAGCACAATAAGTAATCCAAAAAAAGAATGACAATGAGAAATGAACTATCTATCAATGTTTGATTATATTGGTTATGATAGCTTTCAGCATACTGAGTTGCTGTGTCTATGCTCTCCTAGACTTCATTACAGCTTAAATTCTTAACTTTATTGCACCAAAATGACTGAAAGTGATACAAATGTCAGTTCTCCTCTTTGTTTTTGTTGAGGTTCACACCATTTTAACAGTTCACTACCCAATAAAACTTTTATTTGACATGCCTTTTGAGCAGAAAATAAAAGCTCACACCAGCTGTGCTTGTTTTTTTTTTTTGATTGCATCATTTTCAGATTTGTAACTTAATGATTTCCCTTTCTTAATAAATGTTGTTCAGTTTAAATAATAAGACAAATCCTCCTCAAGCTGGCAGAGGTCTGATTTTTAGACATATGTATGTTGAAAAAGATCTGAACAGTAAACAATACGCATTCTACCATTAGTCTTATGGCCGATAAACTTTTACAGTAATGGACAAGTACTTCCTGTACTTCCAACACAGACATTTGGGGAATTATAACTGATGTTTTACTGTATCCACTTTCTGCGTCTGACCCAAAGGCTTACCACTCTCTTCTCCTCCAGGCTCATAGCCAGACAGCTCTGTTGTCTGTCCTCCAACTCTAAATCAATGACAGCTGACCATAGTTATGGACATGAAACATTAACATAATCTGCAGAGACAATCCATTAAGAATTCACTGAATGAAAGATGGACTGTGACAGAGTCTCTCTAAACCATTGCAAATGTGTCACTTCTGCTGCTGTCTGTGTGTTTTATTGTGGACAAGGCAGAAGGATATACTGTAGTGTACGAGTGTTCACAAGTGTTATTTATATGCTTTTTGTCAATCTTGGTATAGAGTTTATGACTGCAAACAGTGCAATGAGTGCAATGTATACTTCAGTTCATACTTCAGTACTGTTTTCATTTTCTTCATTTTCTCCAGAAGTTAGGATTTTTGATATTTTCCGATATTTCCTATATTGAAACAATACAATATATATCATGCTTAAAATTCAATACTTAAACAATTTGATGATACAGAATTTGATTGATACTTCAGAAATGCTTCTCTTGTTTGGCTTTCAAACAGCTTTGATGGAGAGATAAAGTTCATAACTGATAGGTTCAAGTCATTTTTCTGTAACCTTTCATGAAGGGTAAAATTATTCTGTAACATTTTCCATAATTTCTTGCTTGACACAAATTATTAACTATAAATATTTGATACAAATAAGCTGCTAAAAACAAAGATGAAAATTTACAGTAAGGCACCCAAAAGGAGAGAGACAAAGATTCAGACTCATGCAGAGGGACAAAAACATTTGATCCAACAGATGCTTCCGTGTAGAAGAATTTCACAGTTCTGAAGTATTGGTATTATGTTTGCGTATAGACAGACAACGACACGTGCAAACACCCACCCGAAGCAGAGCAAAATGTAACTCTGCAGATAAGGGCATAAATGTGTGCTTCTTGCCAGCAGTTATGAGACAGACTAAATGTGTGATAAATGTGTCTGTGGAGAAAATGATGTCACACCTTCCAAATGCCCTTTCAGAGCAAGAGTTGAATAGGTTCAATTTGTGTGTGTTGGTGTGTGTGTGTGTGTGTGTGTGTGTGTGTGTGTGTGTGTGTGTGTGTGTGTGTGTGTGTGTGTGTGTGTGTGTGTGTGTGTGTGTGTGTGTGTGTGTGTGTGTGCGTGTGTGTGTGTGTGTGTGTGTGTGTGTGTGTCTGTGCATGTGTGCTTGTGTAAGTGTGATGAGAGATGGGTAATTTTAACAGCAAGTGCATACTTGTTACACTAAGAGTTATGGAGCAACATGGCTTTGTTTTAAAATTTAGTGCACACAATAAAATCGTAAGCCTTGACAATAATCACTTCCTTTATTTCGCAGTATTTTATTTTGAGTTTGTTTGTTATTTTGTGTATCAACTGATAGCTTTTAACTCATTTGCCACAGAGAATGTCATGTGCAATCAATCTCTAGACTCATAGAACACATGCTGTCTAATGTGGCCTCTGAACACTCGAGCAGCTCATAATAGCAGGCTCAATGAATTAATGTCATTTTACCTCCGAAAAAATTAAAGGCAGGGTTGGTATATTTTTTGAAAAAATAGCATGATTTTGAAAGTGGCATCTTCTACGTTCTCCGTATTCACTCACCCCCTCCCCTCTGTTCTCCCTCAAAAGCCACGCCCCTCACTTACATGCACTAGCGCCATTGGTCCAGAAGCGGATTTCATCTCATGCTTTGAGTGTGGGCTTATGCATTCATGGAGTAGAGAGGCTTGACTGGTTTATATGTGGTCGAGTGCCAACATTGGTCAAAGTTTTTATGTGTTTACAACTGCTTATTATTAATAACTGTCAGGACATACAGACAATTTCAAACAAAATCTTAAAAGGTGTATCTGTAGAACATTATCGACCTTGCCTTTAAGAGTAAATTAAATGGTAGCTGGACTTCACTGCCCATCAGTGCTTATCACGTTCACACACATTCAAAACCATTGGCTATGCTTTCTGGGCTATACAGTAACAGGAAGACAGCAGGAGTTGGAGATAAAGCCAACTTTATGCTTGAGAGATGACCCAATCTTCCACTAACTCACAGCCACTCCTGGACATGGTCCATGAAGGTAAAGCCTGATTGTATTTGTTTCTCTCCAGTTTCAGAACATCAGCAGGCACAGGTAAATGGCTAAATAAACAGGCTAAATGATGTTTGTGTTGCAGTAATGCTGCAGTTCATTAGCTTTATCTCATTTTTTCTATTCATTATTTTACATTTCATTGTTCCGATATTGGTCATTGCTTTATTGTTGGTATTTTTCTTGGTTTAGCCATTGCTTTGGATAAGGTCATAGCTTTTTATTATTACTTTCATTTTAGCCATTGCTTTGTGGCATTTTTTTAGTTTTGGTCACTGCTTTGATTTTTTGTCAATTCCTTTGCTTTGGGTCATTGCTTTGGTTTATGTTCATTCTTTTCATTTTATTTTTGTTGCCCAGCTTTTTTTTAAATATTTTTTATTCCAGAGGGTTTAGCCAAACATGTAGAAATAAATCATACAAGTGGATCTGCTTTGCATTTGCTAACAGCTTGGCCTTGACTAGTCTCTAACACAGAACAGGCACAGTGACATCATCGAGTACCAACTGTAATCGCAGAAAGGATTTTCCAAGGAAACAGAGATTGCACAATAAGGGAAAAGAGCAGTCGAGGGAGAGGGAGAAGAAAATAGCCAGATCCAGGGAGGGATGTGAGGACGCCAAGGCAAGAAGGCCAAGTGCTCACTGTCACAATTACTGATATGACTGACAGGTCAAAGACATGCACAGCACCTGTTAAATGTTTGCACCTTTTAAAAAGCAGGTCTCTGACCCTATACATCTGGACTTTGTCATGTCAAATCTCATCATTCATATTGTGTAAAGCCCTTCTAAACTCGGTGAATTATTGAAGAAACGATAAGCAGTGAGCATCACAGATGTAAGGATCATAAAACAATAAATGTTGGCTTTAAACTTATTTCTTGCCAATAAATTCTAACATTTATCTAAAATAAACCTGCTGAGTTCTGTTTGAATATTAAGTTGGACCAAACCAAATCATATTTGTATTTGTTTAAATAAGACAGACTGATCATTAAAATGTCCTTAAGACTCAAGAAACAATCAGTTCTCCCATTAAATTTCCTCATTCGCTTTCACATAGTCAGTGCTCTGCTTGTTGTCACTTACATCGCCCTTTAAAGAAAGATTGCGCTACTTTTTGATCCAGTAGATGTTGCCCTTGAGTATTAGCATTCAACCAAAACCAACTGCTGTTTGGTGACAACGCCGCTGTTCTGTAGCCTCAGCTCTCCTCCTGGGACACACCTCCAACCCCTCTCCGCTTGTGTTAAGAGGGCACCATCATTAGGCATCAATAAGCACAAGCAGGAGACAAACTTGTCCTTTGCAAGCGCTGCAGTGGCCTGCATTGCTGTGTTAGCAAGCTAATGTTAAAACATTTTTTTTTTTAATTGAATTGAAAACACTTTGGTTAACTCATAGCTTCACATTGCACATACACTGACACGGAATGACCTTGATCAAAAAACACTTTCATGAGATTAAAATACACAGAGACTGTGATATTCTTTTTTCTCTAGTCCTGGACTATAAGCTTTTTTACACAAGACAGTCCCATCCAATGTAAACATTATGTAAACACGGCTCCAAGCTGGTCGGACTCGTGCTTCTCACTCATTATAAATAGTCAGAGACATTTACATAACATATACTCGATTTCTGCTATAGGCCTTTTTATGTAAACATTGGGCACATTCTTCCTATAAATTCTGAGTAACAAACACAAACTCCCCTTTAGGGTCGAAGGGGCGATAGATACATTTTCCTCAGAGAATAGAAACTGTGGTCAGACTGCATTTGTATTGGTTACAATGAATCAGAATGTTGATCAGAATCAATGGCAGAGAATAACAGAAATATGTAACAACATTACTCCAGCTTAATCCATCTCTTTACCGCTCTTAATGCTTAGTTTGTGCCAAACAGTGTTGTGTGTGCAAACTTCCCCATCACATCAATACCTTACAATGTGTTCTTTGCAGTAGGCAGGAGAAATATTGTATATTTAATGCAGAGGCGCTGCTTGTTAACAGGCAACTGTTTTAGCACTTGAAGTGTATGTTGCTGAAGAGTTACATGATTTTTTCTGATTTTATGCAATTTACATAAGGTTAGGTTTAAGCTTTCCTTTTTTGGATAACAAGACTTTATAAACACAGTTCACTGTAGAGAAATGGTTCTTGAATGTATGCAAATCTACACACTCATTTCTTCCTCGTGTCTTTCATCATCTGTTTCTTCTGTTTGACCTAATGTGGTTCCAGGTCTCATAAATCAACTCACCACCTTGAAACATTTTCACACATTGGCTTCCTCCATCAGTAAACTGTGGCATTTTAAGCAGTGTGTCCACAGGGGTAATAAGTGAAATGTAATTCTTTTTGTAGTGGGATTTACCAAGACAACCTCACTCATTTTATAAATCAAAACCATGCTAGCTCATGCTTATCAAAGAAAGCAATCCTTTCCAGGCAATGAGGCATCTGTTTTGGGACTGTTTTGGGAAGGCATTAGGTTTGAATACATTCCATTTTCTGATATAACAGGATTTTCCACAATGATTTATGCCTTCTTGTTGGTAATGAATAAAGTTGAAAAGATGATGTAAGTTACATTGCTTAAAAGGTAGAATAGTATAATAGTAACAACCAGGACGTGTCCATCTCCAAATCTACAGATAGGTCATTGGGTTGTAGACCTGATAGACTAGATGTGTTTTAAATATTGAGATTATCTTTACCGCTTTGGATCTTAACATCTGCTTGTACCTCTCAAAGAAAATGTTTAACTTTTCTTTGTAACACACACATACCAACAAGCTATTGTTTGTAAGAAACTGTATCTGTTTCTCTGTTTTTGTCGTTCACTTTAAAATCAACAATTTATTAACAATATTAATATTCTTAAAGCTTAAACCACAAAGTACAAACAGGGATCAATAAACTGCAATATCATTTCCCCCCTTGGTCCAGTAGAGAGTTGGCCCTAGTCTAACCACAAATGGCATCCGTCAAGAATATACTTCATTGTAATGTCTTTGCACGTCTTGGATTTGGGTGGAGGGCTTTTCCTGGAACGTGGTCATATGCAGAAAGGACATCTGTAATGGTTACAATCCAAGTAAAAGTCCACAGAGGACTCAAGAAAGATATTCATGTTTTAATTGTTTCTGTCTTTTGGGGTCAGTTGGTCTTTGGCAGGCACACTAATTGTATAAAAAGATGAATAACATTTCCCTCACATGATGTAGAATCGTGAAGTCCCCGCTACCTTGGAAATGAATAAATATAATATTCATTCATTCCCAGCAAGTCAACAGTCCATGAAGACGTGTTATGCTGTTAAAAGCCAAAGCTTCTGAATTAGTAGCCAGCTGACACCAACTGCCCAAACGTATTTTGTTCTTGTACAGTGACAATAACAATGTCTTATCTTATCTTAACATGCGCACTATTGACATTTTATGACTCTTAGATATTCCTTACATATTTAGTAGCACACCATTTCCAACAACATACATTAAAGTACTGTACTTGTACATAACAGTTTACATTACCTGTGATGAGTTTCTCCTTCTGTACTTTTTGTGTGATTTTTGGGAAAAACAGCTGAAATGGGACGTTACACTGTATATTGGCAAATAACCAGCCACTGGTTGGTCAAAAACTCAATACTGTATTATTACAGAAAATTACAAATGCATGTTTACTATTAATCAGACATAGCAACAATTTTTGGGGGTAGTTTGCAACTAAAATCTTTGACACATTATATAATTATAATGATACACTTTATTTATATAGCACAAAAACAGGGTTACAAAGTGCTGCTGCATTTTGGACCAGCTGGAGTTTGTCGACTCAGTTAATTTAAACAAGTGTTAAGTGAATTACAGCAATCTAAATGAGAAGAAATAAAAGCATGTCTTACTGTCTCTGAGTTATTTCTAGATAACATCGAACTGACTTTGGATAATCTCCTGAGTTGCATAAAACAAATAACTGAACCATTCAGATGACATGCCAGTTGAGCTTGAGGTTTCTTGCCAAATATGACTCCAAGATTCTTACAGTTGGTACTGATATTTTTTAGTCAGGGAGCCCAAAGTGGATGCTACTTGTGCTGAGCCATGGCCAATAATGATCACCTGTTTAATCAAGGTTCAGCTGCAAGAAATTTTAAACCATCCAGCATTTAAGGTCTCGGATGCCGTTGTTCAGGGAGTAATGATTGTTAAAATCATCAGGATTACAAGAGAAATACAGCTGGGTATCATCTGCCTATGAGTGGAAACTCAAATTGGGGCCATTTATACTGGTAATAAATTCACATCATTGCGAAATCCAACGACTGTCATTTTGCTTAATAAATAAAAATGACAAATATTGCTTGAGTTTCTTAAAATATAATACTTGAGAAATTTCATTGCAGCTGACTGTATTTCACAACAGGTTTGACGTGAATTAGTGTTGTTTGGTTTTGGACTTTCTTCCTGGTCTGCAGCATAGGAACCTGAAAACTGCAAAAGTAGAGAGCAGCAGCACAGTTGCTGCTGTCATCAATACAAGCAGTACATCTAAAGAGTAGTATGAGTACCAGGGCATCTTATAGGCCTCTGTACGAAGGTGAGGAGCCCCTTTATGGCGTATAACATACTCCACCCAGAAGATGGCCTGATCCATGGGTGCTATCGGCTGGTCTCTGTGCAGACGTGACATCCTTTGAATGTTCTGTCTATAGCTGTCCCGATGGAGGACTTCTTTGATGGCTTCTTCAAAAGTGTGTCTGTTGGCATGAGCTAGCTCAAGAATCTTTGCAGCTCCTCTCTCCTGCAGACGTAGCAGGTTGTCATACTGGTCAAAGAACAGCGGTATGCCGAGCACAGGGACCCCGTGGTAAATTGCCTCCTGGACTCCATTGGTACCTCCGTGAGCTACAAAGGCTTTGGTCTGTGGGTGGCCCAGGAGGTCCTTCTGGGGCATCCAGTCCACTATAAGGGTGTTGTTTCCCAAAGTAGAGGGTCGTTTCCCTTTGTGCTTCCATATCACCTAACCAGAAAATGAAAAGGAATGTAGTGAGTGTAGTATCTATCTATACATCCCACAATTTAATGGTGTTGACAGTAGATTGAATGCTGTATCAAACAGTTAACTTACTATGATGCCTGTAGAAGAATTTTACAAAGGATTCAAAACAATTAGAAACATGTATTTTAAACAACTTTGAGGATACTCAAAAATACTCTATGTGACATACAGTTAAGAGAACCTACATAAAAGTAACAGAAGCAGAAGAAAAGCTGATAATGTTTTTACAAGATGGGGTTTTATCCACTGTTAATTTCTTAATAAATATCATCCAATATTAAGACAAAGTTAAATAAGTTTCCCATCTCTTCAAGTCTTTCTGACATTGTAGTGAATCACTATTCATGTCTTACCTTCTGGGGCATCTTGGCAAAGACGCTGGCGATTTCATCAGCAAGGTCTTCAGGCAAAGCATTAACCAAAGTTCCCAAAGTCATGATGATCACTCCATGCTCCCCAGCACTTTGCACAAAGTCCTCCAGGTCTGCTGGTAAAGGCTGAGCTGGTTTGCACTGAAACCCTCCTATGTAGACCACGTTTGGCATCGTGGGTCGAGGAAAGTCAAAAACGAAATCTGTCCTGAACAGCCAAATGTCTGCTTCCTGGAGAAGTGACGTAATGCTGCATCCCCCCTCAATGTGTTTATCACAGAAGGTATTATACTTTGGCCCCACCAATACTCTTTGCTGGTATTCAACAACACTTTGGAAAAATATGTTCTTGACCCTCTGGATGAAGTTCATATTGTCTGTTAAGCCCGATCCTGGTGCGGGGATGTAAGAGAGGGGTGAGGGGGCAATCGCATAGTGGCCCTCTCCTGAAGTGATCCAGCGAACATTAAGCACCAAGGGGAGTTTCAGATACTTGGCTAAAATGACTCCTGCTGCAACGGCTGGGTCAGTGAGAACAAGATCATATTTGGCATCCAGTAAACTTTTGACCATATTTTCATCATCAATGAGTCGAGCAACAGCATCAGCCCACAATTGATGGGCTACAGATATCATTGAAAAGAAATCCTTGATAAGTTTGAAGACAGTAAGTGATGATGCCCCCTCTCTCTGTGCCTAAAAGAAATTATTAGAAAAAAGACAGTCAAAAATATTTTCATGTTGATACATGAATGAATAAAGTATTCAGAATGGCATACCTTTATATTCTCCTTTAAAAACACACCAAAAAAGTCCTCCATGCCTATTTCCATTGTGAGGCTAATGGATGTATAGAGGTCAGATTTTTCTTCAATGTACCAGCTGTTGGAGGCTCTGATCACTGTCAGGTTGTGTCCCCTGGCATGGAGCTCTACCAGCAGGACCTTCATGTTGATCCAGTGGCTCCCATCTACAGGGAACACTAGAATGTTTCCTCCATCGCAGGGTGGTGTGAATGACATCAGACAAGCACCAAGGACTACAAATATGCCACACATGCGCTGAAATGGAATAGTCCCTAAAAATGATAGGTATTTTTCATTATAGCAAAAGAGATGGTACAGATTTCATTTCATGCTTTATTTGTTTTACTAGGTTTTTATAGGGAAAAAAGTATGGAACAGACATTTATCTATTATTGATTGTTAGACTTTTGGCAAAAACTTTTTTAACTTACCCATGATAGAGAAGCAGCCCTCTCTCCACGGTCGGATGGTTTATCCAAAGATTGCTGTCATATTTCAGGTCAAACTTCAGTCTCAGAGATCAGCCTTTTCACTGGTAAATGAGTAACATGTGGCATGTGCCACATGCAGCTATGGCTCTACAATCAATGCTTACAAACAACAAAGGGATCTCTTCTTTGTCATCATAGTTTTGTTAGTCGTTGAGTTGTCAACTCGAAGGTAGTAATCTGCAAAGTGAGGTTTGGTGAACATGTTCCTTTCTGTCAGGCAAGAACAATGCCGGCCTCAGAAGAACCTGTGACCTATTTCATAAGATTATTAGACGGCGTTATGTAAGGTTAACTCTCACGTGTTGGACCTGGGGAGAACAAGAATGTTTTCCTGTGCACAGCACATGTATGAGCTGCAATGTTCAGTCTATAACGTGCAGTGCAGTTAAATACAGTTGTGCAATTTCTCCAGGTTTCTGACCACTAGGTTTATAGATCCATTTGAAGCCGGCTACACGTGTCAGAAATGAACCCTGTTGATCTAAGCTAAGGAATGTACTCTTATGTCAGTGAATAGAGAATTGTTGAGACCCTTAAGTAAAACAGTCCAGTGCATAGACCCACAAAGTTATGAATTCGATAGTGAGTTGTACTTTGAAATGAAGTTCACCTGAGAGACTGAACAATCAGCAGTTATCTGCTTCATAGTCTCCCTGGTCTTAAATCCATCTCTGTGAACATGGGCCACCAGAGCAACAGTCTAGTGTTTAGTCTGTGTCAAATGGAATAATGGAAACAGATTTTAACAATAAATCACCAGATGAGGTGGAGCAGGTGTCCATAATATGGAGATTATTATTTCTTCTGGAAAGTGACAACCTGAATATCCAAGCTTAGGCGGGAAAAGTGCAAGTCACTGCCAGAGAGAGGATGGGAATATACTAATATTACTTGTGTCCTTAATGACTCAACAAGTGCAAAAACACAACATTGACAAGCACACCGCAATTAAGTATCTAATAGACAGAGACAGAAATAAAAATCGCACACATGGTGGATGGCATAACTCATTTTCCGTAATTTCTTTAATCATATATTCCATAATCTAGTAGTTTGTAAAAAGACACTGTCTCAAGAAAAGCTCCAATATCTTCAATACACCAAGTCTAAACGTTGGTTAAGATGTGGTGGCTGAAATAAAAGCTTTATAATGTTCCCCACTTCACAGCGTTAACTTCAGCTGGTGAATGAAATACTTCCCTTTAAGGGTGGTTCAACTCACTCCTTTCACACATGAACTGCGCAAAATTGTCTAGGTGAGATGCATCAGCTGACTTGCTTACCCCCAGTTATGACGCTGCTGCCCTCTAGGCCAGGTCACCCTTGTGAAATAGATCTTAATCTCAATGGGTCAAATACCAGGGTAAACAAAGGTTACATTTCAAAACATGTCTGCCTAAAGTCAAGGTTAGCCAATCTGAGAAGGCAGTGGTCACAGTCTGCACAGTCTGAGCATTTGCTGTTGACCTGAAGCAGAATTTTGGTAGCCAAGTTGTGTCTGAGTTGCTGAGACAAGTGTTAAAACAGTAGTCATCACCACCTCAACTAACCAACTGAGAGCTCCCACTCTGGCGTATGTGTGAAAGTAAAGGTCCAGAAAATACTTGGGTCTTTGTGTTAATGCACATTGTTAAGAAAATGTCAGGGATTCAGGTGTGAAGGGCCTATTCAAAATATTGCCATAAACACCCATGTCATTACAAATGACATGCATTACATGACTCAAATGATAACTTAAAAGCCCTTTGTGCACTTTGCTGTCTAACTAGTCCCCTGCAGAATCGTTCAAACACTACAGGAAACAACTGCAACCCATCAGCTTTGATATGCCTGTTCTTTGTTTTTCCAGCTGTTTCCTTTGTTTTGGTAGTCTTTTCCTCCGAACTATATCAAGGAAGGAAAACACACCCAGTGCAGCAGACAATAATCTGTCACACAGTAGGTATAAAAGACTCTGTTCATCATCAGCTGTCAGACTATATTAAAAAAGTGCTTCAAATAAAGGATTAACAGTCAAATGTACGGAATAGGCATTAAAGATCAAACCTGCTCAGCCGTGTAGAAGTCTGATGTGTCATTTATCTTCTGCAGTAGCTGAACTCTAGATAAATAAAAGTTGCTGTTACGGTATCAAAACTTATTTTTTTAGTTACAGTGTGCACAAGCCATTCTCATTTGTCAGCAGGGCTCTGGGCAGGATAATGGCCATGTGGAAACGCCAGGATGTGTGACTCATGCCTCACAGAGAGAGCTCTGCAGCCCCACACGTGAAGAATGAGACAATGGCTGGAAGCACGGGGTGCACAGATTATAAAAGCAGATGGACGAGAGAATCAGAAATAGTCTGTAACCTGTAGTTTGTTTATCTTGTGACAAGGTTACCTAAATCCATTAATTCTCTTGTTTTACTCTTGGATTTCTAACGTCTACTTCGACACTGGTTAACTCATTGTAAAAATTATAGTTCACGTGTGGTGGCACATAAACCAAGTGACCTTGTGTCTTCTAGGAAAGAAGCACACAAACAATTTCTGCTAAGACCAACAGATTATGTACAACTTCCTTTCAAGGTCTCTTAGAGGACTCCCTCTATGTGTGTATGCCACCCTGGTATAAGAATATAAACCTACCAGAGTAAGGCAGGCTTTTTTCTTTGTATACTTGAAAGTGTCAAGGCAAAGTCTACTGTCTTTTGTGCTATTCATTTCCTGAACAACAGCATTAGCCATCCATTGTTTTGAATACACAACATTTATATTCATGTCTTAAATCTTAATGCCCCATCTGGATGCATCTACCTTGTTTACTCTGCACCAATAAATTAGATTGCATAGTTGTCTTATTCTGTCTTATTTGATCATTTGCATGTTTTTGTTTCCCTTGCGTGTAAACCTGTAGGCAGGTTTTAGACTTCTTAACAAACCATTACATCGCGCCCACCTGTCAATCATGTCAGCTACGCACCAAACAATGGAAAACGAGCATCGTTTTCAATGTTGGTTCATATTCCTGGCTCAAGTTTTTGTGCTATCTGTTCTAGTTTGTAGTTCTTGCCTCTGGTCATCATGTCTAGTGTTACTTCCTCTCTTTTTGATTACCTTCAACTGTTTCACCTGTCTGGTTTGTAACACCTGTTTCCAATCACTAAAAGTCTGTTGAGTGTCTTTGTGCTTTCTCTTCTTTGTCAGTGTGTCATATGTCATCCGTTCCTTGTGTTTGTACTCTTTGATATGCTATCTTTATTTTGTTTTTCCGGCGACTTCTCTTTGGGATTTTTCTTGTTTGTTTGTTTTTTTTACATTGGAGTTTTGCTGGACTGTGAAAGGATTTTTCTCAACTGATTTTTATCAAGTGAGTTTTGTTTTACCTATTGGTCATTGAACCTTTTTGAGTTTTGCAATTGTTTGTGTACATATTTTTGCAGTTGTTTAAATATTCAGAACTGTGACACACAGTTGCAAAGATCACATTTTGCAGGGAAGGGTAAAGAATGAAATGACTCTTTTTCATACCTGAAACAACACCTGAAAATTAAAGGGCCAAGAGGTTTGTCTGATTCCAAAGGCCGGGAAGGGCTGACACTCTCTGGCAAAGACAAGTGAAGGAGATGTGCAACTTTAGCAAATGGTAAGCCGGGATCTTTGAGCAATCAGTTTAACCTGCCTGTTTGATAAATGGCATCGCTGAAGGCTCAAGATTAATACACACAAATAGAGTATTCACAAATCCCCCAAACTTATATCAGCTTAATCCACTATTGTGATTATCACTGTACATGCAGAACCCTAAAAAAACACATCTGCTTTCATAAGAGCTGTATTAAAAACTTTTGAATGCCGAAGGAGGATTTCATTTTGCTTATGATTAGATCACACGGTTGCCTCTGAAGTTGCTAACTGGTCTGTAAATGAGGCAGCATAATGGAATGAAGTCTTTTTTTAGTAGCCACTCGCTACACCAGAATTACCCAGAAGTTGGCATAGGCGTATTGTTCAGGCATATATGGGCACATGCTGTTGTGAATAAATAGCTCTTGGGTCCCTTAAAGGTCAAATAGCGGTCCCTAGCTCCAGTATTTGTAAGGCTTTAAAGACTGGTAAAGTTCAAGGTTGTAGGGTATTTATTATTCTTTTAAAGGAATTGGACCTATAATTTAGCACATCATTTGTCCTCAAAATGACTAAGTGTCTTCAAAAATGCCCAGTATGGACACATTGATGTGTGCAGACAAGCAAAACCTCAATCAATGTCACTTCTGAACAAGCTCTCACACATTCCTCTACTTTTTTTCCATTTTCTGATGGAGAGAAAGAGCAAGCAAACACTTGCCAAATGACTCGCCCATTATGGTGACATTCTGTGTTTATGCATTGATGTGTCAGGCTGTTCAAGTTTCCTTGGAGTACAGATGATGATGAGCTCTGTGGATCCTGCAGCTGACAGGCGAAAACTTTAAAAACAAACACAAGTCCAAGATACATCATGATGGAGTTCCTCTCATGTGCCAACCTGCTGTAAGAAAAGAAAGAAACACACAGCAAAGGCAATCTCCATGTTTCAGTGATGGATAGTATGTCAGGAATAATGTCAAATTCTCTGTCCTTTGTGAACAAAAACTATCTTCAGGAGTAAAGACTTACTGCCCTGTACTGTTCTTTGGTTACTTAAACACGAGGGCAAAGTTGAGCTTATATGAGCAGACACACACACAGAGCCAAATTAAAGGACAGATATATTCTCAAAGACAAATGCTGATTACAGGCTCCATCTGTTTTTAGTTTATTTGCTTTGTCAATGAAACATCAATCATTACACCTCAGTAATCATTGTTTACACGCAGAATATTTGTTCTAATCTAAATGTTATTATGCAAAAATGTACTGAAATTTGATTTCTTATGTCAGTCAAGTATCTTATTATGACTTTAATTTGATAAAAGTAAACAATGCTTTTTCCTTTCTCCATTCCAGCTCTTGCAAGACACCACAGATGTTATGCTTAACCTTATTTTTTGATCTTCAACAGAAAATGTGCTTAAGTTGTGGCTTCAGAAAAGTGAATCAAACTGCATGACATATTTACCAAATAAATGTAATTGATTCCAGCAGAATTCAGATTTCCTTTCTCGCTCATCAGCAGATGTTCAATATGAAAAACATATTTCACACAGTCAACATCTAAATGTGAAATCCACCATAAAGTATTATACATAAACAACCATTTGTTCTTTTGGAATGTTTAAATGGAGACCCCACGCAGTGCTGGAGACAGTTGCATCATTACAAAGTGAATTCTGTATTGTTGTTTGGCTGGCAGGCAGGCTCAGAATAACTGACTGATTGATAATTCAATCTATTTCAAGGACAAATAACGACACAAAAATATCCTTAACGGAAAAGCAGCAACAGTATAACTATATAACAAACACATCATTCTCAACAAAAGTCTTACCCTACCGTTGCTAAATCAGTAGAAAGCAGAGACTATGGTCTTCACCACCCTTTATAATCTCACTATACACGTGCACAAATGCAAAGTTGCCTGCACATGTGAACATAGCATTTTTTTTTTCACCCACCAGGCTCGATCTGAACATGGCAAATGTCACTGTGGCACTGACAGCTCTCACAAGAGGCCATTTGAATCTCACATACTCCCAAATGCACTCTCTTTAAGGGTAATCAGTTTGTGAATTGGACGCTATTTAATGGATTCCTTTTACTGATATCTGATCCTACGTCTTTTTGTTCTGCAGAACACGTTAAATGGAAGTGTTGCTCTTATGTTGGCATTTCAAGTACCGTAAATTCCGGACTATAAGCCGCTACTTTTTTCTCACACTTCGAGCACTGCGGCTTCTACTCCGGTGCGGCTAATGCATGGATTTTTTATGGGGGACAATGAGCTTCTGCCGCAAAAACATTTGACTTCGTCACGTCGGATCTTAATATCAGTCATTTTGCGCTTCATGCACGCACCCTCATGATGGAAAACACACGGAGAAATACATATGATGCAGCTTTCAAGTTAAAGGCGATCGACCTGGCTGTCAAAGAAGCTAACAGAGCTGCTGCACGTTAAGATGACACTGACAGCGACAACAGAGACTGAGGAAGTGAGTAATGAAGTCATTCTGAGGCAGTGAATGGATGGACTTTTTCTTGTGAAATATATTACGGTCATCTTTTTCATCAGCCGTGTTACAGACACCGTCGGCTAGGCTTCGTATTGTAACGGTTCATGTTGTAAAGTCAGTAGTTGATAATGTGTTCATAATTCCGATTATGTGGAGAGTCAGTGAATGCACCAGCGAGAACGTGTTGAGTGGCTGTATGAGAGAACGCTGGGGGAGAGAGTTGGATTGTTACGGCAAGTTACGTGTGTTGCTCTCTGCTGTAAACGGCGTGGTCACGGCCGACAGTGATCGGGTTAAGTAAAAGTTATTATTTGAACGCTCTCGTCGTCCTTTAACGTCCGTACGGACGCTACAGTATTTGCGGATGTTACCGGTAGCCTACGTCTGTGTAAATAGCTCTTGTTATAGCGTGGACACCTGCGGCTTATAATCAAGTGCGGCTTATATATGTACAAATACATTTATTTACTTATTTTTAGCCGGTGCGGCTTATATCCAGGTGCGCTCAATAGTACGGAATTTACGGTAAGTGTCCAAATATCATAGGACAGGCCCAGAACACAATATGTGGAATTTAATACTCACATAAAAAACATTTCATGATCTTCATGAAAGATCTTGAGAACACTGCTGGGGAAAAACTGCTAGCTCAAAAGCTAAAAAATAAAGCATGATGTGAAATTTGAGAATTATTCATTCAACTGGTCTCTGACTGGTGACTTATAGAAAGAGTTCCTACAGTGTCTATAGCATAGTTAGCAGCTGGAATACATATGAGCTAAAATGCCCCTATTTGAGTTAAAGCAATGATTACTATGCTTAATGACTGACGCATATGAACGTTCACAATATTGTTTTTAGACTTAACTTAATCTGCCAAAACTTTTCAGGGTATCAATGCCACTGACTGAATTCCCACAGCTGAAAATATAACAGTCAACAGTCACTCATAGATTAAGCTAACAACCAAAAAGGTGCTGTTTGTTCCTGTGAAAATTAACATTTGTGTCGACCCACGCCCAAGCTAGATATTAGAAAGGCTAAGATGTCTAATTACATTAGGCCTATTCTATGTTTCGTTGATTTTTTTTTTCTTCACCAGACCCTTAACTTCAAAGTTCACATTTGTTTTTCTTAGTGAAAAACAACAGTATAAAAAGGCAATAAACTAACGGTAAGATGAAAGTTAAACATTGACTATAGACAAAAGGCTCCTCTATAAAAGCAATCTGTGCAGGTTGTGGTTTTGCACCACAATCTTCACAGACATCATTAAACCTTTTGGCAACCCTTGCTGGCTAGAAAATGCTGGAAGGAGGAGGAAAGGGTCATTCCACGTGGGAATAATAGTTTATCAGTTTGCAGCATACTGGAGACATCATTTGAAACTCTGCAGTGCTCCATGTGTCACACCTAATCAAAGCATACGTTTTGTCTTGTGTAATGAGTTACAAATCAGCTTGTACTATTTTACCTCCTTTTATTGTTTTGTTTTCAGCTGCTTTTCTTTATGTTTTTACTTGTAATGCTATCCGTAGTTGAATCTTTTTTAATATATTCCAATATAATATATGTGTGAATGTAATACATTGTGCAATCTCTGAATGTGTTTTTTTTAACATCAACGGGATCAATAAAGTATCTATCTATCTATCTATCTATGACGGACTATAGACTGCTGAGAGTTTAACAGAGAGTATGTGTAAGGTCATGCACTCTTATCGAATGAACTCTAAGCAGAGTTACCTGATATCCTTTCATGTCTTTGTAGCATGAAGAACGACTGATTGTTTTTTATTTACAGTTTAAAGATACACAGAGAGATTTATAGCCTCATAAATGCACATTCAGGATCCAAAGTAAACAATAATGGCACCTGGTAAAGACTGTCTCATGGGAATCTATCCAAGACACTGACTGAGCATGTGTGATAAATGGTGTGTTGCATATGCCTGTGTGTTAAGGCACCAAAAACTCAGGTCTGTTTACAAAAAAAAGTTATGGTCCAAATGCGTTTCATGAAACAGGGCAGTGTTTAGGCATAAGGACGTCGTGCATAAAAAAACCCCACTAAAGTCCCAGCATGTTCAAATATCTCTCTGAGTAACTAAAGCTCAACGTTTATACCGGAGAGACTTTTGTAAACATCCATAAACAGTGGAAAGGTTAAAGCTACAGCATGATGTAAGCAGTGGAGAAATAAACTACACTGCTATGGATAAACCAGAACCACACACCCACAAAACCACCAACACCACTCCATATGAGAAAGCAAAGGCGTCTTTAATTGTGGTGATTCAACAACCAACCAACTTATTCCAATATGTAAAAAGTGATCAAGTGTAAACAAACAAAGTGAAAATCAAAGAAAGAATCACATTATGACCACAGTATTTCCTTCATTTTAACCCAGTAGTCTAATGCCGTAACACACACATCACTCTATTTTAGCTTCAAACTAAATGCTGCAATTCAACTTTGATGAAGCACATCAATTATGCCATATTGAATTTTTTTGCCATGTGTCCTATATTTTTTTGGTTGAAAATAGCCTTCTTGCTAAGTCATGCTTTTAATTAATCATCCCCATCCCTGTGAGGCTGATGCATACACAGAGTCAACAAACTGGGGCCTAACTGTCAAATTATTTTTTTAACGTTTGGTACAAAAACTAATTTTAATAAGCAACGAATACTGTTGTAATCGTCTGAATTTTCTTAACGTTAACTGAAATGTAAATTGGATGTAAAGACACAATTTAATCTCCCCTCCATCATAAAAAGGTTTATGTATACATTGTTTTATTTGTATTGTACACATTGTACCTATAGGCTCCTTTTTTACTCTGATTTACATTTTATTATGCACGCTTACAGAATGCCCCTATTGACAAAGACTCTCCAAATTCAAAACCCAAAAGCTGCTGAGTAGTTTAACACAGAGAAACACAATCTGACACTACTTGTGCTTTGTACACACCCACCTAAAATCCCACTCAGGATCATTTTAAGCTGTAATCACATCCCCAGGCCCGAGACTCAGACTTAAGCCTCCCACCTTCATTGTCAACTGTACTGAATCATAGTCTGGACATCAGTCAAACACACCTTTAACTTCCCAGCAACAGGCCAAATGTACGTCTCCCACTCAAAAGGAGTCTCAACTCCTTCCTCAGTCCTATAATAACAGACTTAATATCTCACTTGGACCCTGCTAAAAGCTATCAATGTTCTCAAGTCATTTTTTCAGACAGTCAAACCAACCTCATATAGGCTACATATTTGCATGTGTGTGTGTGTGTGTAGTTGTGTGTGTTCTGTATTTTACAGCCATTTGGTCAGTCATGACGTTCACAGCTTTGTTATCTTAACTAGAGTCTATATCTTGTATTAATGGTTAAAGCATGGTCATTTTGGAACACGTGCTAGTTTCAAAGTGTCAGGACAAGTCTGGCAATTGTCCTCCTCAAAATTGCCTTGAAATTGCAAATTTAGTACAACATAATGTCACAGATGTGATTCTTTAACAGTTTACTACATCAAAATATCAGTTTATGTTGGCCAGTCCTTAAAATAAACAGTAATTGATTTCTGAGAAAAGAGAAGTAAAACCTTTGGCTCATATTCATTCGTTGTTCAGTCAGTTTCAGTTGTGGTTTGATCTTTAAATGGAAAAGAATAGTAAGAAAAGCTTGTTACTACTTTTCTACCTTCCTGTCATTCATTGTGCGTCTGTTTGTAAACACTAGTTAATTCATTCATCCCACTGTTTAGCTGAACCACCCATGGTTCATTTTTGCTGCAAGTTAGCTGCATTGAGATGTGCAGTGAAAAGAACAAAAGGTATAAGGTTAGACTCTGTAGATTTCCATTCACACACACACACTTCATTTTGTATCTGTGACCAAAAAAACTCACATTTTTATTTTTGTCGTCCACTTGGTTACAGAGTTTGATTTTACACACGACACACAGTAAAATATATGAAGGTTGTTTGTACAAGTGATGTAGCTCTAGAAGTATGGTGTATGAAAACCTTGCATTTTATGATTGAGTTACTAACTCAGAATAACAGACATGAGAGTCTGTTGACTCTATTCTTATAGTGGACTTGCTCTCTTAGAAATGCACTTTTCCCTTGACAAAGACCAGAGAAACTGTTAGCTTATCTTTCCATAGCAAGTTCAGCGACTCTTACTCAACTTGACGATAACTTGCATCACTGTTCCTAATATGGGGGGGGGGGGAATTATGTTCCTCTTGTTGCAGCACTATTCTCTATTTGTTTCCTATTAATGCTCCTTTACTCAACACAAGTACATCTGTAAGTGCACACACTAAAAAATATGACAATGTCTCTGAGGCTGCATTAACTTCTGACTCTGTCTTAACATTGATATGTCAATATATTCTCATATCCTCTTTGGGAGCCAGTAGACAGACCCATTGTTCTAATACACTTGCACCCATCAGTACAGAAACTGAACATTTCCAAGGTAGGTTTATGTGGTCGTTCAGGCTGAACTTTCAGCCAACGGCCTGCACATTGCATGAAATCAATCTGATGTTTCTGGAATATAACTCCATCTGCAGACAGAACAATCAGACAGAGACTCTCCATTCAAACAGGCATTGCCAGTGATGTCATTGAGCAGATGCTCATATACGATCCGGCACAAACCTTTCCCTTGTTCTCTCTTGTGTGACCTATCCTCGTTTTCAGTTTTTCCAGCATCTGTTCTGGTTGACAGTTTTGTTGAGTGGTATAAAAGTAAGGAATTCAACATTAATCCCCCTCATCGTTGTTGGGGTTGCGATAGAAAGGATAAATTGACAGGCGGTTTCTCCGGAGGGCTGCTTTGAAATGTCTGACACATGCTGCACTTTCAAACCACTCCAAAAAATCTGAAGAGCAGCTTCATTATATCAACCACACCCAGACTCAGTGCCATCCTTTGTGATCGTCCTAAAAGCAACAAGAGAATATGTCACTGCCTAAAAGTGATTTTCCTTTACCTGATATCAAAACGCAACTACCCAGGTGAAAAAATAACACACTTCAATGAACTAAAAATGTACTTAGCCTAAATACCTCTTTTTCAGTTGCTATCTGTCTGTATTTGCTTGCCTTTGAAGGCTGGCTTGATTCATTCTGTTACAGTTCAGCGAAGACCCAATTGCAGAATTAAAGAGCAGAGGAGTAACGCAAAAAAACTGAAAATTTGCTTAATCTTTTAGGCAGAGTACCATAAGTCCATTCCAAAAATATGAACAACAAAAATCAAGAAAACCAGTCCAGTGTCATTCGGGGAGAAATCCAAAAGGGCAATATTCTACTGGCTGGAGACAATAGAATATAATAGACATATATATTATCTGTTATATATATGTATAATAGAATATATATTGAGGGTAATGAGCAGATGAGCAACAGGTGTGCTGGTGCGTACTGGGAAACGTGAAAGGTGGGGTGTATTCTCTGAAGGTTCCGGGGCAACTGTAAACGGACAGCAGAGGGATTAATAATCTTCGACACCGGAAATGGACCAACAAACCTCGGAGTTAACTTTCTGGAAACAGTCCGGAGGGGTAGATCCCTAGACGACAACCAGACCCTTTGTCCTATTCGGTATCTGGGAGCAGCGGATCGGTGGTGGTCTGCCTGTTTCTTTTGACGGGCAGAAGATCGCAGGAGTTGGGTACGGGCTTGTTTCCAGGTCCGGTGACATCTGCGGACGAAAGCCTGGGCAGAGGGCACAAATGTCTCCTCCTCTTGTGAGGGGAACAATGGGGGTTGATACCCAAAACAGACTTGAAATGGGGAGAGCCCAGCCCTGTTCACACAGGAATTAGCCGTGCTCATCTTTGGGCGGGATGTGTTGGCATCCTCAACTCTGACAGGAAAGCATAGTGGAACAGCGTAAGAGCAGTTACATCCAGAAAAGCTGAGTGCCCTTATTGGTAAGTAGTGGTTCAATCTATTGTTCCTCATCATTTTGTTCTTATGCCGCCACCCTTAACTTGGTCATAGCCAGAATCAACATGTTTTAAGTTGTCCTTATATATGCATGCCCCTCTGGAAAAGCATGATTTGTAACACATTTTTTCTTCTCCTCTATTTTTATACAGATATAGTCATGGCTGAATTTCAAGGAACAACGGTGTCTGATGTGAGAGCAGTGATTCAGAGAAAATGTAACATTGAGAGTTTTTTGTCCAAAAAGAAACAGTAAGCAGTAACAAAAGTAGTAATTGAGGCTAGCACATCTTCTTTCAGAGTATTTCTGAAGAGAGTTTTCTGTTGAAAATAATGTCATAATGAAGAGAAACTGTTTGAAAATGTTTAGATGTTCCAACTGTACATCTTGAAGTTGCATTTAAATGTAATGTAATTTTCTTTTAATGATGTGTTTGTCAAAAATTAACTTTTTTTGTACTTCAAGTGTGTTGTTTTTGTTTACTTGATATTTAGCATTAGTGCACTAAAGTGTGTTAAAAAATGTACTGAGTATATTAAAGATTTAATGATAATAAGACGTACTAAAATACAACTTTGTGTACTTAAGTGTACTATTTTGAGACACCATTAAGATCAACTTAAGTGCACTTAAATTTAGTATGCCACAGTATACTTTTTTTTCGCCTGGGTAAATCACAAGTCAGTATTTTTTTTTTTACTCTTACCTTTACTCTTTTCTTCACTACATCTTCGAACTGTCACTCTAACTCTGCTCAGATGCCAGCTGGCCACTAGCCAACACATTACAAACCCCTTGCTCCTGCTGCTGTGTTGAGAGACACATTTGCAAATCAAGGACTAGAAAACCTGGCAGACTCTTTTACTTTACTTTTCCTGTGAAGGGTGGATGGATGGCTGTGATGCAGCACGAGTCAAAACAGTTTTTGTAGACATGAAGAACATCCAGTGACAGATGGGTATGAATTGTGCATTATTCAGAAGCAAGTGCAACAGTCCAAACAAAATTGAATGACTGCAATGCGCTGCAAATGAAAGAAATGCACTGCAAAAAGCAGAAACAACTGCATTAACATTAAACATACTGTAAACACATACACATACAAGATTAAAAATTACGTATCTAAAAAACATTTTAAGACAAAAAAAAATCAAGTATTTAGTGCTTCATGGCCTCCATTGCTAACCCATCCTCCTTTACCGATCATTTAGACACTATAGTGTTATTAGCATCCTTATTATAATAATCTGCTGCCCTACCGCTGTCATTACCTGCCGTATGCTGTATTACCTAGTGTATTAGGAAAGTTTAAAAAAAACATTCAGAAAAACATTCTTTAATGTGAATATACGGTGAATAAAAGTTGTTTACTACGGTGAATAAAAGCTGTTTACTTTATCCTATCAATTACTCTTTATGTACCACTCTCAAACATTATGTGAAGAAATTAGGACACGGTAGAGTTAAATTCAGGTAACACAAGAGCAGTGCTAAAAGAAATGGTGTTGGAGTGGCAGAGTTTGTGTTGATAGACTGATTGACAGATGACATCTCACTCTCGCACAGACTTAAACACAACATGCTGTGGTGTTTGGGTTGAGTCACAGATTCCATCAGACCAGCTGACAGGCTCCATGCTTTATAGTTCAGTGGTAGTTTTCAGACCGCATCTCTTGTGCCTGTCGTAACAAAAAGTCCACTTGAAATACATTTTTGTAGGTACAGTATATTTCCGCTGATGTGTTCCACCTCTGTTTTGACTAATTCAGACTTACCTTTTGAAGACATAAGACAACTTTTTTTTTTGTTCTCATAAATCAGCAAAAACAAAACCAAGTTCAATGAATGGTGATAATTCATTTATTCACATTTATTTATTCTTGAGGAATCATTGAGGGCAGGCCCTCATTTACAATGATGTCGAGAGTACAACTAGTGATAAATCTGAGGGTGGAATGATAAACTGGGTCTAATGATGTTAGGGTGGAGGCAGAAGCATGTCTATAAATGATGTCCACAACAGACAGGAAGATTGCTTCAATTACCCATTTTCTACACTCCAGAGGGAATTTCCCTTTGTTTCTGTACAAAATATCCAATGTTCTGTCGTAATTTAGTAATTAATGTGTCAATGTGAAACTTAAATGAAAACGATTGATCGAGCCAGAAGCCGAGGTATTTATACAGCGGTACTCTTCCAATATTGTGACCTTCCAGCGTATGTGCAAGTCAGTGTCTCAGATATTTCTGGCTCATGAAAAGAGCATGTATTTAGTTTTGTCTGCATTCAGTTGTAATTTTAAGTCAAAGAGGGCATTTTGTAATTTGTGCTTCTTGTAAGGATTCCATTGCTAGATGT
Source organism: Symphodus melops (assembly GCF_947650265.1). Classification (NCBI taxonomy): domain Eukaryota; kingdom Metazoa; phylum Chordata; class Actinopteri; order Labriformes; family Labridae; genus Symphodus; species Symphodus melops. The sequence continues at coordinate 16,563,071 of NC_136701.1, forward strand.
GCAGTCTCTGCAAAACAATACAAAACTGTGTCATCCGCGTAAAGATGGGCCTTACAATTTGTGAGTGAGGATACAATATTATTAATGTACATTGTTAACGACACAGAACCTTGTAGAACCCCTTGCAGCACAGTATTTCCCTTGAAACAATATTATTTATGACTAAGGTAGTTGTTAATATGGTGCTGTATTTTTCTCTGAAACCAGATTGATGAGGACTTGAAGCGAATGATTTTAGTTGATTGTTGACTAATGACTTGGTTGGTAGTTGTTAAGTTTGTTTTGTCACCACCCTTATGCTGGGGGGCGATGTAAGCTGACTTCCAGATCTGAGGTACAACTCCTGTAGAAATTGAGAGATTAAAAAGATGAGAAATGAAAAAGATAAAAATGTTGAAGGGTGACAGGATCTCTACACTGAACAAAGTCTAACACGGAGCAGCATCCAAGCATCAACTTTTATTTGAAAAGAAAAACTTTCCTTTGTGGTGGCTTCCTTTACAGTCCACTGTGTGTTTTTATACGGTCTTCTATATGTTTTTTCTTTTTCTCAGTAACAATTTGATTGTGCCTCCTAGTTGTTGGAAGCCCACTATGGATCCAGTTGCGAGCAGTTATGTAAGCCAGAGGAGCCTTGGAAAACAGGGCTGAACAAACTGGCCCGACTGAGTATCATTACTCAGACTCTGGATGGTGAAGCAGAAGAGAAAAGGGAGAACTTTATGTCTACGTCTAAAGAACTTGGGCCATAGAAAATAGTTCAGCAAGACAACTCACAGTTGTATCATTTCAAATATTTATTGCAGCAGAACATAGTTTGTGTTTCATGTCTAGGCTACAGACTAATCACTCCTCACAGTCCGAGCCTAAAGGTGGATGCCGGGATAGTGGTGGGGCTGAGCGAGAGTGCAGTACACTGGTGCAGATCAGAGCTGGCAATAAAAGAGCAGAGGAAGAGGCCGAAATCCTGCAGCTGAAATAGACGGCTAATTGGAAGGAGGTGTTGTCAGGTGATTGTTGAGATTTGAGGCATGTCAAGAGTTAAATCAGTGCAGCTCGAGCTGACAGCCTGAACTAGCTAGCAGGCATCACATCATTTGCTAATCTGCCAAATGAAGCAGGGGTATTAAATATTTGTTTAACAGTTATTTCATGCATTGAATATTTTCACACTTAACCAAGCTGATGTGTAGCATTGATTGTCTGGTAAAGGCTTTATAGATTTCTGCTGCTGTTTGTTTGAAGAACCAGGAACAACGTCCGTGTTGTGACTGAGGTCTTGACCTGGCTGTATAGACATTTTTGTATTTGACTTTCTTTCTGTCAGCACGAGGTCTGGAGAGTATCCAAAATAATGATGAAGTTGTTTGTGGAAAGCCACTTGACTGTTTATTTTTGCACAGAAATGTTTCAAAGCACAGGTGAGAATTAATGGCTTTAGGTAATTAGGAGACATCGTTTTTCTACTATCCTGGTAATAATTTATCATATATTGTTTGACCACAATTCTTTTATTAGTCTATTTAACAATTTATAACCTCGAACCAATTTAAAAGAAAATTACATTATCCCTGTTTCCATTACCCACACACACAACACTGAGTCTATTTATAAGCTTGGAGTCATACTCCATTCATGTTGAACTTTTTGTTCCAGGCAGTGTGGTTACAGTCATGACATGTTTGGCCAGTGAGGTCATGAACAGCAGAGGTAAAGTGTATATGAGGGGTTCAAGGGTTGTTTAATGTGCAAACAAGCATTCTCATCACTACACTATGCTTCCTTGTTTGATGTAGTATGCACTGTGCCACACAAAGTAAACACGTGTGAGACACACACACACACACACACACACACACACACACACACACACACACAAACAGACTTCTGTTTCTACTTTATTACTCACTGTTTTTCATTTCTTGCTTATTGGGTACCTTATTTTGTTTTTGTTTGGTTGTTAATTGCTTGGAGCTTTTTCTCTCTTTTTTTCTGTGGCCATGAATTATTTCATTTTATCAAAACTGCACCACTGTTACAAAACGTGTTAAATAGCACATGTCATGTGAAGTCCTCACAATGGCCAACCAAAGCTATCCAAGATTGAGTTTAAAAAAGAGCGATTGGCTTGCTGCAGTAAACCTTAACACACATCCACACGCCTGCAGGTTACATTCCTGTCTGAGCCAGCTCTCCTCTCAAAACCAACGCTGGCAGGATTTATGTTTGGCAAGAACAGTGTGAGACAATGCTGGAATGCTAATGGAGTGTCACACAGTTCAAATGACAAAGTCCAAGAAGTGAAAGACTAATGGGGAACCTATGAGTTTCCATAATCTCTCAGACAGTCGGGACTTTCTCCATCTGAACTTGTTAAAGCTGTGTCTTATTATTTAAATAGTAATAAAAACCCCAAGAAAGGAATCATTATTGCTCATTTTAATTAATTTTAGCACCCAACAAGATTTTCAGTTTGCAGTCTGCAGAATAGTGTGCATTGTGTAAATCATAGGATAATAAATAACATTTCAAACTTTGAAGTAGCACTCTGAGGTGCTGAGTATAGCAGCAACTGAAGCCCTGACTTCAGCTCATTGTCATCTTGTAAAGCTGTGACCCAAAATCTCTGGAGAAAATTACTGTCCATCAGTATATATACCAAATCTAAGCAGGACATGGTTTTTCAAGCTAAATTATTTTAATTTTCTTACGGTTCAGATGAGGATAATTCTTATGCATGTGGTTTTCTGTAACATGCAGTACTTAACAAATTGTAAATCTCTCCTTTGGGAAGGATGAGCAACAAACCAAGCTAAAGCATCCTGTTTTAAAATTTGAATAAGAAAAGGCTTTGTATGTGTTTGTGCTTGTTCCTCTAGGTTACAATGAGCTTCTACATCTCTGCTGTCATTTGTTTCCTCCTGGCACAAGTTCGGCTGAATCCCACTGTATGAGTTAATGAAAAACATCAGAGCAATACAAACATGTCAGCCTGTGAGAACCAGGCCAACTGAGAAAAGGGAACCGTAAGTAATTCCTGTTGTTTGCATTACCACAGTCACTCAAGTTTGTGCTCTTGTGCACTATTGTATCTGCCAAGGATGCAAAAATGTATTTCTCCCAATGGGTATCAGCAATGATGTAACTAATTAAGGGCCCTATATCTTAACCAAGCACAAAGAACTGCAGCGCACAGAGCAAATGCCATTGATCATTTACATCAACTGTAGTTGCCTTTTTCCCGCCCAACACCCATGCTGTGTAAAAAGCAGTTGAACTTGTGCCCAAGTTAGCGCCCAGGAAGCATGTTAGAATTATAATGAAATGCAAACTGAGGTGCACTGCTGCTGAGTTGCTATTTTTGAGACACAAAAACTAAATGACACAGACCAACAAAAAACCTGGTCTTCACTCTAAAGTCATCGATTCTCTGTTGTAGGCCTTTACATGACACACGTAGAAGCAAACAGCTAGAAAGACTCACATAATTTTAATACCTAACAACCAGTGCCACATTCCCTAAGATGTTAATATGAGAGTGTTTTTTCAGTGTAGAAAACAACATCCCTGTTAATTTTGGAAAGGCAATGATTGTTGTCTAATGTGTTACATGAATGGACCAAAGTCCAATCTTTTTAAAACAAGACAAAAAAAGTCTGAAATACCAAGATAAATAACAACCCTAAGACATGCACATGTTTACCTTTAAGTGAATGAGAGATCAGTAACCACTCAACATTGGTAATGATTTGCATATCTGCAAAAGCAAACAAACCTTCTGGTAAAAAAAAACTGGAAATTCAATACTGCATGTGAAATACATACATGGGCTGGACTCAAAACCAGTCATATGATCTCCAGGATTGACAATGTGCAGGTTATCATTAATAAATCACTTTTTTAAACACGATGCATTGGTTGCAGGTTCCTCTGAGGTAAGAATTGTTCTTTCTCGACTCGAAGAAACGCATCCAATCAGACTACAAATTTGTACCAGCAGATTAACAAAATCCACAAACAAAACTAAGACGACAGAGAAAAAAGATATCAACTTGTTTGAGATTTATAGAAAGTTCAATGAAGGGCAAGAGTTTCATATGAAAAAGTTCCACTCGTAACTCATTTACATGTGAATGGACTAATGGTCAGATGATTGGAGTTTGTCCTCAACTATATTAAGAATCCACAAGTGTACCATCAGACTGCGGGTGAGTGAAAGGGTAAGTGAACATTACTATGTTTTTAGCAATATCAGTTTGACAAAATACATATTCATTTATTTTACCAGCATAAACTGTGACTTTACAAAGATTTTACCTGATAAAAAAAGAGCACATTTCTACAACATAAAATGCTCATGTAAAACCATTTATTATGCTTTGATTCCTCACTGTTACGTTAGATGACCATGGCATTTCATCGTGTGGGTGGAATATTGGTATTACTCGGAGCATGTCTGATGTCATTCACACCACCCTGCGATGGAGGAAACATTCTAGTGTTCCCTCTAGATGGAAGTCACTGGATCAACATGAAGGTCCTGCTGGTAGAGCTCCATGCCAGGGGACACAACCTGACAGTGATGAGAGCCTCTAACAGCTGGTATATTGAAGAAAACTCTCCCCTCTATACATCCATTAGCCTCATAATGGAGGAGAGCATGGAGAATTATTTTGATGATTTCATAAAGGAGAATATAAGGGTATGTCGTGGGAATTAATCATTTCGTTGTTTATGTATCAACTTGAATTTTGTGCTGCCCCTCTCATTACTAACTTTTTCTTTTAGGCACAAAGAGAGGGCTCATCACTCACCGTCTTCAAACTTATAAAAGGCTTCTTTTCCCTGATTTCAGAAGTACATAAATTGTGGGTTAATATGACTACTAAAATCATTGATGATAAACAAATGCTCAAAACCTTACTTGATGCCAAATATGATCTTGTTCTAACCGACCCAGCTGTAGGACCAGGAGTCTTTTTAGCCAAGTATCTGAAACTCCCCTTGGTGCTTAATGTTCGCTGGATCACTTCAGGAGACGGCCACTATGCGATTGCCCCCTCACCCTTCTCTTATATCCCTGCACCAGGATCGGGCTTAACAGACAAAATGAACTTCATCCAGAGGGTCAAGAACATATTTTTCCAAAGTGTTGTTGAATACCAGCAAAGATTTGTGTTGGGGCCATCATATAATACCCTCTGTGATAAACACATTGAGAGGGGATGCAGCATCATGTCACTTCTCCAGGAAGCAGACATTTGGCTGTTCAGGACAGATTTCGTGTTTGACTTTCCTCGACCGACGATGCCAAACGTGGTCTACATTGGAGGGTTTCAGTGCAAACCAGCTCAGCCTTTACCAGCAGACCTGGAGGACTTTGTGCAAAGTGCTGGGGAGCATGGAGTGATCATCATGACTTTGGGAACTTTGGTTAATGCTTTGCCTGAAGACCTTGCTGATGAAATCGCCAGCGTCTTTGCCAAGATGCCCCAGAAGGTAAGACATGAACATTGATTCACTACAAAGACAAGAGATTAAAAGAAATGCTTTTAATGTGTAATCCAAAATGGTTTGACCCCTTGTAAAAGTAAGCAGGAAGCACAAGTAGAAGAACTTTTTATTTTTAAATCTAGAAATAAATAAAGGATGGTCTAAAACTAAAGAAATCAGTCCCCAAAGAAATTAATTAAACACGAAAAGAGATTAATAGTATAGTGATAGACTGACATGAGTCTAATCAGTTGCTAAGAGTCAGGATGTAAAAAACAACTGATGTAATTTGATGAGAATTCAACTTGAATTTTTTTCAAAATGAAGATGATAAATCAAGGACTCACTAACTTCCTCAAATTTAACTTTAATGTCCTCTTTTGTTACTTTTATTGGCTTGCTTTATATGTGCAAATTTGTCTGCATTATATGCAAATTTATATGTAGAGCATCATCAAATGTGTTTATTTTGAATGTTTCTAATTATTTTAAAAACTTTGTGAAGTTTAGTAACTGACATTGTGGGTTATATCCTTTATGCAATACAGTCTGAAGAGCTGCAGCAGCGTAATAATTTTACTGTGTTGTGTAAAGAAGGAAAATAATTGTATTGTTCTTTCATTTTCTGGTCAGGTGATATGGAAGCACAAAGGGAAACGACCCTCTACTTTGGGAAACAACACCCTTATAGTGGACTGGATGCCCCAGAAGGACCTCCTGGGCCACCCACAGACCAAAGCCTTTGTAGCTCATGGAGGTACCAATGGAGTCCAGGAGGCAATTTACCATGGGGTCCCTGTGCTCGGCATACCGCTGTTCTTTGACCAGTATGACAACCTGCTACGTCTGCAGGAGAGAGGAGCTGCAAAGATTCTTGAGCTAGCTCATGCCAACAGACACACTTTTGAAGAAGCCATCAATGAAGTCCTCCATCGGGACAGCTATAGACAGAACATTCAAAGGATGTCACGTCTGCACAGAGACCAGCCGATAGCACCCATGGATCAGGCCATCTTCTGGGTGGAGTATGTTATACGCCATAAAGGGGCTCCTCACCTTCGTACAGAGGCCTATAAGATGCCCTGGTACTCATACTACTCTTTAGATGTACTGCTTGTATTGATGACAGCAGCAACTGTGCTGCTGCTCTCTACTTTTGCAGTTTTCAGGTTCCTATGCTGCAGACCAGGAAGAAAGTCCAAAACCAAACAACACTGATACACGTTAAATCTGTTGAGAGTCACAATAAAAACCCTTAAGCTTCGAATTTAAAGATAAAAGATTATATTTTGAGCAGTTATGTATATTATGTATATTTAAATTCAAGTGATAAGCAATGTTGGGATTTAGTAATAATAATGAATTAAAGACATTTTGAATTATAGTTGCTGATCAAGTTCATGAGCTAAAAAGTCCCAGTAAGTGTTCAACTGTTTTTAGGTACAAATTACTCATTGTCTATTTCAATTCAATTCTACAGTTTCTAAATAACAGAGCACTAGGGTAGAAGACAATCAATAACTTTGTCAGTGTTTAATTGGGGCGTTTGTTATTGCATGAGTGTCATCCAATCATCCGTACTTTCTCTGAGGGGTTACTCATATGTCATAGAAGTAGACAGAGTGAAATCTAATGCTAATGCCAAGGACATTAAATTCTACACCAGTGGTTTGGCTTCAACTCTGCCATCACCTTCAGGAGGGCAAAGCACGGCCAAGGCTATCAAAACAAGAAAAACAATATCAAACAATGAAACAAAATGAAAGTATGATTTGATTTATGGCAAACAAAGACTTGGCTGAGTCTGGTTTTGACATTGTGTTTTCATGATCTGCTGTTCTTTTACAGACATAAACTCCCAGGGTATTTATTGTGTGATTTTGACCTCTGACTGATTAGGGGTATTAGGGTAAACGTTTGTATAAAATAGTCAAAGCCAAAAGCATATACAAAACAGAAAATTAGGACTCACTTTAGTTTTGAAAAAGAACATTTTCTCTCAGATGAAGACTGATTGCATTTGGCATGATCTTAATAGCCTTAAGCAAGTTTTTTCCCTTTAAATAGTTACGTTACATTTTGTAACAAGATAGAAACTGTAATTCAAAGCAGAGAGTTATGTAGTTTGGGTGGGGGTGAGGGTGAAGTCTCCACCTCCGAGACTGTGAATGGAAAAAAGCACTGTCAACTTCAATGGAATTTTGGTACGTGGACAAAAAGGTCAGTTCAGTACGGACCAAATATAAAGATGTTCAGACACATTTGGAAGCCCTAAATAAGCACAGTTACAAATATAACGAAAGGGAGGTCACATCTTTAGAAAAGCCTTAAGTTGGGGAATTGTTTCTTTATGGATAATTGATGCATAAAGAAGGACTTTACCCATTTTATACATTTAGATATAATGGTATTTGAATTCACAAATTAAACTTTTGTTTTTAATTTAAATTGTTTATTGTGAAACTGTGGGAAGCTTGAATCTTGACAAAATTCAAATTCATCTATATTAACTTTAAATTCCGACTATTTGAATTATCAATCCTTCATTTTAAAGCATCTAAATAAAATAATATCAATAATCTCTTGCTAAATGTTGAATCATTAACTTAATGATGTCTCTGTAGTCAGGAAGCTAACCCAGGTCTCTGCATCTGCATTTTAGCCAACCCTGAAATATATGGATATATGGATGACTTGAAAACACATCCGAAAAATCTGTGCCAAGATGAAATCTTAAAGAAATAAAAGCCCTTGTTTTGCAGAAGGAGCTATAATGTTTCCTTCTTTTGTCTAATACTGTCAAAGTCGAACATCTGACGTCAGATCTTCCATTGACAGTTACGAAACTGATTTCTTCCACTGGCCTTTGACATTACTTATGACGATCTGAGATTTCTTGTTACAAGACTTTATATTTAAAAGTCCAGCAACTAATTTTCCTTTTTAGTTACATGGCAGCACTTTCCACACGTGAAATCAAGGGAGCTGTGTCTTGAAGTTAATCAGTTCAGACAATTGTAGCAGGGAAGCAGGCAGAGCGGTAATGGAGTAAACTTGTCACCATGTTGGAAAACTGAGGACATGTGCTCACTCGCTGGCTTCTTGTGTGTTTCCCTTGGCATAGGCCTCATGCTCTGTTGTCCCATCAGTCCATTGCTGTCTGAAATTATTTCTCCCTGTCTCTCTCTATCTATTTCTCTCCCTCTCTCTCTCACACACAGACGAGAACACACACATGCACACACACACACACACACACACACACACACACACACACACACACACACATCCCTTCTTTCAAGTTAAAAGAGTCCACATACATAACAGGACTTATTCTGGGTCAGAATGTTCAGAATGTTTGATAAAATACATTTTTATCATTACTTCAAGTAGGACTTGATTAAACTGTTGGTTTGAAGTCACACATGGCGCTAATTGTAACGGTTCAGATTGCTGCAGTATTACAAGCTTCTCCAGTGACTCAGATCCCATGATCTACTTTATCAAGTGACTAATTGACCAGAAATGAGGCAGCTCTTGTTTTTGTCTTTTTTCAACACAGCAACACTGCATCTCGGGAAGTGCTTTGAAAGAATACCATCAGAAAATCGGTTTCTAAATAGGTAAAATATGAAGAAAAGAAATAGACAAATACAAGTTTGATATGAGCCAGTGACACTCTTTTTGCACTTTTGGCATTTTTTTTTTTGATTGATTTTAAGCACAGACAAAAAACAACAACAATTGAACACACTAACAACATAACTTCAACAAACAGACAAACACTTTTCACTTTTAACTTCAAATTTGCCAGACACAGATGTAACAGCAACATTGTTGAGTCTACTGGAATATTTGTAGACAAAATCATAATTTCTTTATTAACCACTTTCTTCCAGAAGTTATTTATTTTATTGCATTCCCATATGCAATGTATGAATGCTCCTTGATTTTCTGTACACTTAAAACAGAGGCAGGGATGTTAATCTCACTAATATCTCACTGTTTCTTTAGCTCCTCATCAGTAAAAGCTTCAGCTTCGAGTTGGATTAAATAAACCTTTAATATAGAACGGTGGAGTTAGGACATAGTATCGAAAACAACCTAATATAGAATTTGTAATGATTGTTATGTGGCAGTATTTCTGAGAAAAATCTATATACAGTCTCACAGAATTGATTTCAACAAATAAAAATATAAAGTTACAATTGGAACATTAAGAATGAAAGATTTACAAGTGTGGTGGTGTCCATTGTGAAAATAAGGGCAATGACTCTGTCAAACATGAAAACCTATGTATAGAACATTTTGAAAGGCTGTTGTGTTGCAGATTTCTGTTATCAATGCAAAAAGAAAGGATTTTGAATCAATCAATGTCTTTGTTTCATTTAATTCTTTTGCAGCAAAAAGTAACAAAGCTTTAGAGTTTCAAGACAGTTGGAAGGATAACTCAACGTAATCACAATATGCTTGGGTCTTTATACACATGCTTCACAGAAAAACCTTCATGCCTAAATAAGGAGGGTTTATACAGGCGCAGTCAGAAATGTCAAAGATATTTTGTCATAAATTTCAACATGTTAAACAGTAATGTCAAGGAAACAAGTCTGAGCATCTTTGATATTTCACTATTTGTTAGAAACCTTTGACCAATGCAATTCAGATAATATATATAAAGTAGTGTAAAGACCTTCCCATGCAATTTTTTTACAATTTTCTTTTTTGAATATTATAAATGTAATTGCAAGGTGTGAAGCAATGCAGCCTAGAAACAGAAATGATATAACCTAAGGATACAAAAGAAAAAGAAAAAAACATCTGCCAAACTTTGTGATTGTACAAATAAACGTATTGATGAAAGCAAATCAAAGCACTGCCATTAGAGCAAAGCAACAGACTTTTTCCATACAAATGTGCTGACAAATCAAAGATGACGGTCGTGTAAGTATAAACCCATACTCAAATTCCTGCATAGCAGTCGTGTGGAGAAATATACAGAATTGGGTAATTTTAGTTCAGTTTTATTTCAGATTAGGACCTGCAACCATTCGTTCAGCTCATGGGTGTTGCTCCCTGGAAAGGTATGGGTGGAATGCAGCCAGAGCTTTGTTTATTTTTTATTTGTTTATTTGAGCAGGTGAAATTCTGCTCAAAAGAAGTGGGCCAAAGCAGAAGCTTATAAGTGCCCACCCCCGAAATCAATACAAAAAGAATTTACATCAAAATGGTATCGAGCTAATCACCAACTGTCTGGGATGCCTATGTTAACTGGATTTTGATTACAATTTAAACAACTCTTAGTTTTTAATCCAGACTGAAGATTTCAGGAGGGGAAGAGATTTGATTTAGTGTGCATATGAAAACATGGAAAATACAATAGGTTTGATTAAAGTATACAAGTATTTTATGTCTGTGGCTATTTATAACAGATTGTACTGAGCGCTTTATAGTTGATCTCCTGGGAGTGGGAGTTGAAAATAAATGTGCCTACAATTCTTTACAATTACTTTACTTCTGCACCTGCTGATGTCTGATTAAAATGAGACTCAACCTAACTCACCCACACTTAAACACAATACTGTATTACAGAACTTGTTTATAATACTGACGATTTGTCAATAGAGTTTGCATTGTATAGCACATCCTCCAACAAGAAACTGTACCTGCAGCATAGTTTTTGTAAGAATTGGCTTGTTATTTACTGTATATCTCCTAAAATCACTTCTGACTTACATAAGTCTGGAATGCCTTTTTTCCCATTATATTCCAACCATCAAATTCATTTGTTATCATCGCAAATGGGAGCTGGACTCCAAAGAGAAGGATTTAGTCAAAAGCCTGGCCATATGTGAGAAGAAAACTAATCAAAACAAAGTATTAGTTTCCCAATATTATGGGATGTGTAATGTGGGAAAAAAACACATTGAGTCGTTGAGGGCAGTTTTATAGGTTCCAGTTGTGCTCCTGAGGGGTTTATATCTGCAGATCTAGAGTCTGAAAACTCTGCATTAGTGACTTAGTTAATATCCTCAACAATGAGCTTCTCTGTAGTGTTGTATGGGATTACAGTGCAGAAAAAAACATCTTGTGATTTCACGGGGGGAGGAGCCAACACCCACAGAGAGTTGGCCAGTAGCTGTTAGAAAAACAGCTTTCTCTTTATGCATGTTGATGTAACCTGGTTTATATTATTCATTAATGGTTGGAAATACAAAACATTTCTTTGATTTCAATGTACATTTTTATTTCAGATTCAGTGTTTCCTGGGTCCGGCACAGAGATTGAAATAGATTTTATTGGTTGTTCAGGCAGAGCTGTTATTTATTTTAAGGTAAGTTAATTGTAACTGTACCATACTGTAAAACCGATTGTACAAAAGAATAGGATTTCTTAACACTACTGTATCTTATATTATGCTGCTTATCTTTAGTTCAAGGCACTCTGAACAAATGCAGAAATAAATCTAGTCAAACAAAAAAAGTATTTCCTCCTCAGCAGCAGTCTTTCTTTCTGTGAGGTCTGAGTTTCATCACATTACATTCATCACAGACAGGCCATAGCAGTGAGAGCTAGAGATAAAAAAAAAACCCAAAACAAACAAACAAACAAACAGGTCAGAGACAGACACATTCTCGGGTAATCCACGAAAATTCAGTCCTATTCTTCCAAAAATTCCCACAAGAATAACACTTGTTCTCATGACATTATTTGTGTGAGGTCAAATCTTGTTGTTTGCAGGTGGAAACCTGTCACAGTTAGTTTTAACTCCAGCTGAGATCACAGCTGGATCTGTGTCATGACTTGAGTCAACTCAATTTGCCATGTTTCTAACTTTGGACACTTAATAATGATGTACATGAAATAGCTAGAACCACTTACTATATCCCTGTTTTTGTGACACTATTGTCGTTTACACTGATGGGCCAAAAATAAAACCTCAAATGGCCACTAGCCCACTGGGTTTTGTCAATCAGAAGATTTGGTTTTGTTGTTTTGGGGTAATCTCTATTAGAAGAGCTATTTTTATTTAATAGAGATGTTAAATGTGTTGTTCAGTTGTAATTTTATGTATTTTCATGTACAAGTGTGGCTGTAATATTTTAGTTGTTTTTTGTGGTTAAAATGAGACACAGGCACATTTAGAGCAGATGATGTGTCTTTTGGATACACAAATGCCATGAGTCATTCAGCAGACCAAACTGTCCCGTGTAACCACACTGAGCTAATGTGTTTGTTTTTCAGTATTTCCACGTGAGCAAAATGAATGGAACAATGTACCAACAAAGATACACAGATGTTTCAAGAGGGTGTGGGAGAATAAAGGCTAAAATAAGTCATGTACCTTCAAAGATTAAAGTAAATTAAAAGTCTTTAAAAACGGAAGTACCCTGGCTGCTGTGTTTTGCTATAGAAAAAATACTATAGCCTCCTGTGTCCTGCTCTAGTATAAACTGAGTGTGGAGATTATTGTTAAATGTGAGTGAGAAATATAGTACATTGTAGGACACAATGTTCATGTTTAAGTGAGAAAGACTGTTAGGCACACGTGTCATTCAGTAGACTCAGATGTCCTGCATGCAGCCATGTTGAGCTGATATGCTTGTTTATTCAGAGAAAGAGTAAAAGTTGTTATAAAACTCAGTCTCACTAAGAAACATTGACATACATCTCTGTACCCAAAATTATTGAGTGCAAGATAGACGTCAAATCTCAATCACGCCCAAGGGTAAAATCTATGAACCCCCCCCCCCCCCCCCCAAAAAAAAAACTTCCATACGATGGATAGAAATGCATAGGCCAAACATCCCATCAAACAGGTGCCCGCCACATGTAATAGAGACAATATCTGTATGGGTCTGTATGAAACACACAAGAGGAATCTTTTACTCTTGTTTTAGTCAAACAGAGGTTGTGACAAAGCCTAGGGATTTGAATAAGGGAGATTTGAAGGATTTGAAATAGGCTTGTGCAAAGGTTGACTTGTCTAAATGTCGCTGGCTCCCAATATCTTATTTTACTTTGGGGGCTACAGTGTTTTATAAACCCAAAAACCTCAAAAGTAAGCTTCAAATTGTGATAAACCTGCTTATCCTTTAACAAAGTTATGTTTCTGTTGTTTTTTGCCTGTGTTTTCAAAAGTGGCTCTCAGTCCTGTACAGCAGGATCTCAAGGCTTCCAGTCAGATTTTTGAGAACGATAGGAGCACTCGGAAATGGAAAGCAGAAAGAGAAGAAAACTTGAACTAAATTAAAGTCCTTAAGCCCTGCCTGCTTCCATTGTAGCTTGCTCACAGACTGTGTCTACATTTCAATAATGTGACCTTATGTGCACTCTTTGGCCCTACTGTAATCTATGTCATCCTCATAGATCGGGTTCCAGAAGGTCCTTGGCCAAGATGTTTTAACTCACTCTCAGAGTTGGGCTGCTGGACGGATGAGAGTGAACATCAATGTTGGACGTATTCCTGAAAGAGCAAAAAGGATCAGGAGGGTGACTAAAAGGGATGAGGGAGTGCAGGGTTTGCAATGGATAGCGCTGTCCAAACCAACAAACACTGTTTTGTTTCATCTGTTTTATTGTGGTTATTAATTTTGGATGTATCTCCGTTGTAGCAACGAAATAAACAACAGACTTAACTGATTTACTGCCTAATGAGCTGTAATAGCTAAAAGAGCAGCCGTTTCTTTTATCTATGTTTATTTTACTGTCATTGTTTTCTGTCTTTGTTTTCTGTTGAACATGTCTAACCATGCCAGGTTAGATATTTTCAGCTATATTTTTCCTGTTCCTTTACTATGATGACACTTTTACCCACATATTCTCCTCGTGCCAATTATCACATCAACAAGTTTGAATGGTTCTGTGTGAGGCATGCTTCACTTCCGCGGTCTAAGTGTAAGCCTGCTGGAAGAGAGAAATCCTCCGCAGGGAGTAAAGTGATCCCAAAGAGATTTTAAAAATGATCTAAAATGTTTTTCTTCTTCTCGTGTTTGTGTTGCCTTCACAAAACTGAAGCCTTAATAATCTCTGCCAAAACCTGAAATGTGAATTAATGGAACAGCTGCAAACCTGGTTTTTACATGAGCTACTATTCCAGCAATTAACAATTCACTGTCTCGTGTTTGGCTCCTGCTTGTGCTGTCTATAATAGCTCCTGCAAGTAATTTTCTAATCAGTTATGATAAGATAGAAAATACTATTGATGATTATCTATGAGCTATGAAAGCAAACTAGAAGGTCAACATAAAAGTTGTTCTGGTAGCTGGAGTGGTGCCAGAAAATAACAGAGTGTAATAAAGGGATTAATAAAGTATACTACAAAAAAAGATAGAGAAAGATGGCGTCTCTTTTGGAAGATTTGCTATTCTGTTATTGCACATTTTTGGCCACTGCTTAGGTTTAAAGTTTGTGAGCACTCAGGGACTCCCTACTGGTCGGGGCGCCAAGCATTTGCCAGCCTTGCCTGTCGACAAGCAGCGCCTCTGTGAGCATGCAAGCAAACAAGCAGCAAACTGTTTTGAAAACTTCTGGTGACTTTGAGAAAGAAGAAATAAAGGGAGATGGTGGTGTTTTCTTTTCATAACCTCCATGCAGGGACCTAACTATTTGTCTCGGTGTCATGGACACAAAAACAACACAGCAAGTTCAAGTAATTAATTGAATTAAAGTATTGAGTCTGCCAGAGAGGAGCAATCTCAACTCATCACATTTTTTTATGGAGGGATTCAGGATGTTCTCATTGAAACGCATGGGGAATAAAGACTCTGACGAGCCAGTCATTGGGGATTTCCTCTGGTTTAATGAGGTTAGTAAATTTGTGATTAAAGAGTATTACAAATTACACTATTTTAATTTGACAACCATGGGAATCAGTTCAAGTGAATTATTCATCACTATTACCAATGCTTTTAGCCATATCATGTGTCAAGCTCCAACACTGACTAAGACTTTAATAAAGTATAGATAATAAAAAAGTAAATTAATGGTAAAAAGGCAATTGTTTCTGTATTTAAATTCTCCCAATAAATAAATCCTGGAGTGATTCATAAAAAAAGTATACCTTATTAATTAAGAAAGATCAAAGCTATAAATGCAAGTCCAGGCAAACAATCTTGTCATTGATTTTAGGGAAAGAAAATTAATGAAGATCTTTGATAAAAGTCTGAGAGAAGTTAGAGCTATGTCGAATGAAAGAACAAAGTGTTTGAAATGGGCCTTCAAGGTTTCAGGCAGTTTTAAGCTGAATTATTATGATGGATTGCAGTTAAAAAAAAGGTGTGCAAGGCTAAATCCTTGAGGATACATCTGGGAATGCAAGACTTGGCAAGTTATCTGTAAGTCAAAGATGACTCAGGTTTGTTTCCCTTGAGTTGATGTTTTGCCAAGTGCTTTATCTCTTTAATTTAAACTTTATGTATGTTTATAATGTGGTGGTACTTCATCATGACTGATTATATCTATGTGTTGGCAAACCTAGTGTAAACACATTGCAACATTTCATGAGCTCAAAACACAGCCCTGTGTTGTGTGTACGTGTATGCGTGCATGCATGCATGTGTGTGTGTGTGTGTGTGTGTGTGTGGTAGCAGGTGAGGACTGGTCCTTACTAAACCCCACCCAGAACCTTTCTGCCCTCATAAAGGACCTACTTAGTGTGACATTCATGTTGAGAGAACACTATTCAAAATCGACAGCATTAAAAAGAACATAGCTGCTCACTGATACATAAACCAACAGTTAACAATACATTTATGTAACTTTTTTTTAAAACTCTTATCCATGTGCTTGAACAGCATCTTCTTCCTTTTTGTTTGAGTAAATGTTTTAATTAACATATTTCTTAGCTGTCTAAGAAGGCTTTGTTTTTATGTTTCTATGGTTAAAAAAAAAAAAAAAAAAAAAAAGTTGAAATAGTATTAATTATGCATAATATGGTCTGCAACATTTTTTGTTTGGTACCTTCAGATTGTAAAGGACTCCCGAACACTTCAGTGATCTCATTTTTTAGAGTTTAACGTGAGCGACGAATGAGTGACCTCTACAGGTATATAAAAAGTCAAAATGGTCAAAAAGGTTTTCTGACTTTCATGTCATCTTAACCTGCTTCATTCTGCTCCATTCTTTACATATAATAAATGATGTCCTCTAAACTGAATGTTAATATCTGCATGAAAGGCATGAATTTTGCTTCTTTTTTTTGTAAAAAAACAAAAATTTAATGAGTGATAGGTCTACTAAATAGTTTTACTGTCTGGTGCTGATGAATTGTTCTGCTGTGGCATTCAGCCCATAATCTGCTATCCTGCCCCTCCCTCTACTGTACAATTATGGGATAACCATAGGCCTATGTGTTATATCCTTTTTGCTCAATGTATGAGTTGATATGATAAGGTTTTGTCCAGTTTGTCATCTTATTTCCGATAAGCTTGAACTTCAAAATCTCTGATTTTAAAATCAGTTCTTAGATCTTGCTTTAGCTCATTTTATGTTTCATTAATACATTTCCACAAGCAGGCTTTCAAATAGCCTCTCCCTGCCAATCTTCTGCAAATAACTTGCAGTGTGCACGCTTGAAGGTATATGTTTTGGTATAGTCTAGACAGACAGACAGGCAGGTGTAAGCAGACTTAGCAAAGCCCTACAACAACATCAGACACTGAACTGATATGATGTGAGGAGAATTTTAAGAAATAAAACAAAATGTTCATCTAATACAATTGGCCATCACCCACTTTTTTTAATTAATTAAACCATTGCAAAATGGAACAGTTGTTGTGCAAAATACCTAAGAATAATGCAAACATCTGCAAATTGTCTCTGAAAAACAACAACAACAACAAAAACAAAAACAACAACAACAACAAACACCTCTCAGCTTCACACATCAGTTAAGTCTGCAGCCACGTTAGCCCCGCCCTTATTTTTTTGCCTCAACCGGAAGTTTAGCTGTTGTTGTCACACTGGAAGAAAATGGCTGCTGCTCCGACTTTTTTTCAATGAAGACACTGATATTTCAATTTCATTTCGTTTCCTCGCGCCGGAGCTTCGTTCGACCGCTATGCAATCTTGAAGGCAAGTCGACCCTGTTCGTTGAAATTGATGTCGCCTCATTGGCTAGTGTCTCAGTTGACGTAACGTCATCAGCGTGGCTCGTAACTTACAGCTCTGCCACTAGGAAACGGGCTAGCATGCTAACGTTAGCCATGTTAGCCTCTCTCTGGACTGAGTGAACTCACGTTTGCTACCCAGTTTTTTTGTGACCCCGGTGCATAATGCGCACTCATTGGTTTTCCTGGAACATTTCGGGTAAAGGAGAAATTATTAAACAGTTTTCGCTCATCAGTCGTCTTAGATGTTTTTGTTTTTTTGACACAGGATTGAGCACCAGTAAGGCTCTTTGAAATCAGTCCTGTTTTTATTCTATGTCAGCCACATAGTGTCTTTAATTTAATCTGCGTTTGCATGGCTGTGCAGGGTGTGAATGGTCACTCTAGGAAGGTGACAGTGTGGGGCAGAAAGGACAGCATCGTCTACCCTCCCTCCCCTTGCAGCTGGCGGTGGACCACAATGGTAAGAGAGATATCCTTGCTGGTCATTTGTTTCTTTACAATCAGATGACCTGTCGAGTTGTGTGCCTTTAACCAGACATCTCAAACAGAACTTAATCCTGCAGAAGTTTGAATTCCCATTAACACGATTGTTGTCTTTCATTTGGCTCCTCTTCCACACAGCAACAAGTTTTGGAATATGCATTGGATCGAGCTGAGGTAAGAGCTGCTGTTTCACTTTTGTTTGTACGTGAAGAGAGTAATCAAACAGCTTGTGCTCACATGTGTCCATGTATAAACTATATGCATCATGCACTGTGCAGAGATAGGTCTTGTCTTTGATTGACACGGAGCACCTTACTGTTTTTCAGTACATTGTTGAAAGTGCTCGACAACGACCAGCCAAAAGAAGAATTTCTTCAGGTGGGAGGAAGAGTCTTTATCAGAAGCTCTATGAGCTGTACATGGAGGAATGTGAGAAAGAGCCAGAGTTAAAGGTTTGTGTTGTGCATTGGAACTCTTTGTTATGACCTTGCAATTAAGGGCATGTAGGAACAAAATGTGTTCATTCAAATCTGATGGGGCTGAGTGTGAAAGATTAGTTTGACTATGACTAACTGTGTGTGCGTATAATGACATCGAACAAGTGGGTGACAGTATCTGTCAATTGTATCTACAGTTCTCAAAGTGTGTGTGTGTGCAAGTGTAGCTGGATGTTGTGTGAAAGGAACTAAAACGTTTGGCACCGTGTCGTTTTTTTTAATAGTTTTGTTCAGCTCATGGGTTCAGACCAGAGTGTCAAAGATAGCTTCTGTTTTTTGGCTGTTCATTAACTACGGTGCAAAAAAAAGGATTAAGTGATTATCTTAAAAAAAAAAAGATATCTAATTCAAAATATTGTAAGTAAGGAAATCAAGTTAAGAAAAAGATTCACAAAATATTATCATGACCAAGGGACGACAAGTGTACTGGGGTCATATGACCTAAAGGAGATCTACCGCTGATGAAGGGATGGAGCAGGGTAGAAATATAATCCGGTGCCTGATCATACAGGGCTTTATAAAGAAATGCAAGGATCTAATTGAACCCTACACATCTTTGTAAGCTGATGTAGGAAAAATAAAAGATGGGCTTTTATGTAGGTTGACCTAGTTAACATCTTTGCAGCTGCGTTTTGGATCATTCTTAGAAAGTCGAGGGTGGATTTAATAAGACAAGAGAAAAAAGGGGATTGCAGCCAAGTCAGAAAGATGCACACGCACAAAGAAGCATCTCTCATTCAGCTTGGGAGACGACAGATCATTGTATAGCAGCTGTATTAAGTTGTGTGCTCACCCCTGGTTTACCCTTGCCCCTGTATTCTCTTCCTCATTTTCCTTTTCTTGCTTTGTTGTAAATCCCTTTTTGCTGTTTAGTTTTGTGATTATGCTCACGTTTATAAACCAAAGAATGGCTGTTGTGTGACAAATGGTCTTTCAGAAAAGCAAGTCAGTTACTTAAAGTTGGCTTTAATTCACAGTCCTTGTTTCAGAGAGTTGGCATAGTTGGAACAACGTGATACCTTTCTTATTTATTTATATTTCCTTTTGGTTGCCCGTGAAGAATTTAAGACGAAATGTGAATCTACTGGAGAAGCTGGTGTCTCAGGAGTCCGTCTCATGTCTGGTGGTCAACCTGTACCCTGGGAATGAAGGCTACTCTTTAATGCTCAGGGGCAAAAATGGATCTGGTAAGTAAGGTCAATTTTCCAAACGCCATCTAGTCGTGTCGTGTACCACACATTCCTCATCTTAAACATGTTTGTGTTGCAATTCTAGATTCAGAAACCATCCGGCTGCCATATGAAGAAGGAGAACTGCTGGAGTACCTAGATGCTGAGGAGTTGCCTCCTATTCTGGTGGATCTGTTGGAAAAATCACAGGTTTGTATGCACCTATTAAAATATACTTAGGTGATGCACTGCCTGTCAGCTCCTGAATGCGTTCAGATCTTCAGTGGATTTTTAATGCATCAGTATAACGTTTTATATCGACTGGTTTGAATATGAGGTAACTGCATTGCACCTGTTGTGTGAAGCATCTTTAAAGGCTGCA
Source organism: Symphodus melops (assembly GCF_947650265.1). Taxonomy (NCBI): domain Eukaryota; kingdom Metazoa; phylum Chordata; class Actinopteri; order Labriformes; family Labridae; genus Symphodus; species Symphodus melops. The sequence goes on from NC_136701.1 coordinate 16,583,205, forward strand.
GACATATTTTCCATGTTTTTGGTCATAAATGTATTTTAAACTTTGTGTTTTAGGTGAACATCTTCCACTGTGGCTGTGTAATAGTAGAGGTGAGAGACTACAGGCAGTCTGGTAATACAAAGATGCCCACCTTTCAGAGCAGACACATCCTGCTGCGGCCCACCATGCAGGTATATAAAACAATGAAATGACTTAAAACCTGTACAACTACTCTTAAACTACTGTATCTCTGAGGACATGGAGCGACAAGTATGAACTGACAGGTGGCCTTTAACGTGCTGTCTGTATTCTTTACCCTGCAGACTCTAATCTGTGATGTCCATGCCATAACCAGTGACCACCACAAGTGGACACAGGTAAATTGTCCTGTTTGCTGTCTCCGTGAAAACTCAATGGTTCCTTTTTTTTTTTTTTTTTTTTTTTGGGTCTAACATTTGTGTTCCTTGCTTTAGGACGACAAACTACAGCTGGAGAGTCAGTTGATTTTGGCCACAGCTGAACCTCTGTGCCTGGACCCCTCCATTTCTGTGACCTGCACGGCCAATCGCCTGCTCTACAACAAACAGAAAATGAACACTCGCTCCATGAAACGGTAGGCACTGCACTCACACACTCGCCAGTGTAATTTAAGTTTATTCCTCACCTTTGAGTGTTTTTCTTGTGGGTAATTGAAAATGAGGGAATGACAGCTTGGTGATTGTGGGGTAATTTCAACATCTGTAGAGGAATAAAAAGACTGAAGCTTTTTAAGTCGTGTAAGACACATACTTGTTACTTGTGTCCTAGATGTTTCAAGAGGCACTCTCGAGCCTCCTTGAACAGGCAGCAGGAGCTCTCCCATCTGCCCATTCCACCACAGCTACAACTCTTCGACTACCTGCAGAGGAGGAAGGAGAGGAAACCTGCTCCTGTCATAGACCTGAAGATCTCAAAGATCGGAAACGTATGTACTTCAACACTTCAAATACAAGCCTGTCCCGATTTTAAAACCCCAAATTCTAATAACGGCTCGGTGTGGCAGCACATTTGACCACACATCACTCTCATGGCGGAGGAAACAGCACAGTGCCTGAATGCTGTCTTCAACGGAACATGACGCATAAACAAATGTCATTTCAACATCTGTCTGAGAAAGATGGTAAAGCCCTCATTGTTTAGTAGCTTTAGGAAAAAAGTAAACAATCAGCTGGAGCTTTATATATGCATGTGCATTCATAAATGTGAGCACAGCATCTGCGTGATGAGCAGGATAAAGACTAAAGGAATGTACAACACAGTTACCAGAGAACTTTAAATAAATATTGAAAATGTCTGTTTACATTATACGTCATACATCTCGCAAAACAAGATCAAACTACTGATTTGTAATTCAATCTGTAGCCTACATTTTTACACGGGCAAAAATAAACTTAAAATCTACAGTTTTGTAGTTTTTTTCCCATCTTTGCTTTGTTCAACTTTTGTTTCAAAACAATTCAAGTTCCGTCTCTTTTTTGAAGTCTGAATAAATGCAGGGCGAGTTCAGAGATTGACGTCAATAAAAAGGCGGGGCTTAGTTTCACAGAAGTCAACATAACAACACTTAGACTTGCATTTGTTTACGTTAAACACTGAAGATGAGTCTCAGCTGCCGTAGCTTGTGTTCCTCACATCCCCTCTCGTCATCTCCTGCAGTGTGTCGACATGTGGAAGCAGAACAACTGCCAGTTAAGTGTACCCAAGGAAATAGATGTAAGTAGCTCTATGCAGTAAAGCTGTGACTGAAACACTTCAACCCAAATACTTAAAAACTTATGGTCTGGCTGTTATAATGTAGATGAAAAGTAACCACATGGATTTGTTTGTTTGATGCTCTAGGTGGAAAAGTATGCTGTGGTTGAGAAATCTCTGCAGCTGGAGGACTCTCAGCCCACCACTGTGATCTGGCCTGCTGAGGTAAGTGTGACAGCCGTAATAAAAGCCCCTGTGGGTACGGATCAATGATGGCTTTTTGCTATTAATATGATGCATAAGGAAATAATGTCCTTGGCCTCTCACACTGTGAAAAATACCAAACTGCCTCTTCGCTTTGTTGTCAACAACATTTGAAATGACAGAAAAGACATCTCCCACGTTGTGAAAACACAGCAAACAGATTCCTTCTTGATTGATCCAAAAAAAAAAAACTGCAGGAAATGGGGAACAGTTTTGTTTATTTCGAAACATGTTTCTGCTATTGGAATGGAAAAATAACGGACATGCTGGACTGCAGTTAAAACGATGTCACTGAGTTCAGTCAAAGTTTGAATCTTTTCACTTATTTCAAACACATCTCATTGATTCAGTTTTCTGCGCGTTCTGGTGGTGTCGTATGGGTTTGACTATTTAATCGTGTTCCTTTCCGTCTCTTCTCACCTTGCTGCAAAAAAGTTTTAAAAAAAAATTATAATTTGTGGAGAAGTACAGAAAAAAAAGATCTTTGACATTTATCTGATCACAGAAAACTAAAGCAAAAAAATAATTTTACAACTCGCCAACATTAATAATGAAACTACATAGGATAATTCATAAAGTTAATAAAGCTCATTGGTGAAGAAAAACACGACTCAAACACTCTTTTCTAACTGTCAGAATTAAGGGAATATTTCAACACACATCTTTTTGATACTCGACTTTAAACTTTTCTTTTTTTCTGCACACTTTACTCCACATGTATTTCAAATTGTTTCTCATTTCAGCCGTTTTGTTTTTGTCCGCCTTGTGAACACAGGAAGTTGTAGATGACTACACCTTTGAGTGTGAGGTGGGCGGCCAAGCCCAGAGGACCAAGGTGTCCATCTTCCAGTCAATGGGCGACCCACGTGTGTATGGAAAGATCTACTGTGCTAAAGAAACAAAAGCAGAGGAGGAGAGCAACGACCTGAAACTCATACATCCCCCGTAAGGAGAGAACAAATCCCAGCACATCATTGAATTTATATGTAGAATTTATAAAACTCATCCTCATCTCTGTTGTCTTGATTGACAGTTTTCTCATAGGCTCAAAGATAGACGCAGACCGGTGAGTGTCCATGTTTGCTTTCATAAAGAAGCCAGTTCCTTCGAAAAACTCAGCTTTAGAGGATCTGCAGGAGAGATAACGAGCTTTAGAATAAACATTGTGTCATGTCTGTTTCACAGGTTTCTCACTCAGTACAAAGGAGTGTATGAGAGAGATGTGAAGTGTCAGGTCAAGATGTCTCATAACTCAGGCAGCTTGGGGCAGGGGCCGCCCTCGCCCAGCAAAGACGAGGTAAGAAAAAGTTCATGTTTGTGGGATGTCCTCTTGGTGTGGGGACTTTAGCATTGATGAAACAAAGAGGATTTATCTCGATTGTTACAGTGATAACCTTTTAGTTATTTTTTTTAATGTTTGATCCCTCATAGTTGAAAGTTTACTGTGCTGTTTTGATTGGCAGTTTGAATTTTTGAATCATGTTTTAAGTTGCACGTTGACGAGAACAAATGACTTTCAATGACCTCTGCAGGGTGATGGTATTTCTCCACTTGTCCAGACGTCTGTTTTAGGAAAAGGGGTGAAGCATCGACCCCCTCCCATCAAGCTGCCTTCAGGAACAGGCAGCAGCTCCTCAGGTACATACATATGCTACTTCTGTCAAGAAAAAGCACATACATATGGTGGCCCTATAACTTTTTATTTTTTTTGTGGGGTTGTCTGGTAATTGTAGAAAATCACGCACAGGTCAGTGGAGAGGAAGTGCAACCAAACATTTAAAGGCAACTTCTGGACTCCATCAAACTTTGTAGTTTTCTTAACTTTAGCAGATGAAAAGTGCCATAGTTGTTTTGTTTTTTGCCATTGGCCCATGGAGGTCAGGTGGTGGAAGGATGGAGTCTTCTTCACATCTGGTCATACAAACGTCAAGCCCTGGGGCAAAGCATTTGTTTTTTTTGTTATTTCTTGATTTATTTATTTTTTTAAAACAACAACAACCCTCAAATGTCCACTTAAAACAGCCATGTAGTTCTGAAATGTGAATGTATAGAGTTGTGAGGTCTTAAAATTGTTCTCTATGCAACACTGTTTAAAATTGTCTTTTAACCAGGTCGGCTCCGGATCAGTTCAATACTACATGACAGCTGCTCTCTGTTTCCATCAGGTAATCCATACAGTTCACAAACCACCAGTGGTCTCCTCAAGTGTCCTACACCCCCTCCAGCCAAAAGCCAGTCTCTGAACAGGAAGCACTCCCTGGAGCTGGGCCAGGTGGGCCTGCTCTCACCTGCCTCCCTGTCCCCCATGGGCTCCACGCAGAGTGAGTACACAGCAGAGGCCGACTAACCGCTGGCCTTCTTGCTTTCATCAGCTGTCGTAATGGAGCATCTTACATCGGCTTTTCCGAAGCCTTTAAAAGTTTCCCATATCTGGAACGTATTTCTGATCAGTTATGAAAAATGAATCTGGCATTGTTTGACGAAAAAGGAGCAGAACTAAAGAGAGCGCTTTTCTGTGTAGCGTTAGGCCTGCTGACAAACCAGCTGCAGTGCATATTGTAAGAAAAGGAGATCAAGTCTTCATAGCTCATTTTCATTGTTGACTGTTCTGAATAACTGAAGAGATGAGTTGGCTGAAGATATTCAACCAGAGGGGACATGTCTATCCTCTTCGAAATGATGGTTGACACTAAAAAGACAGAGTGAGTCAGAAGTTCTCTCATGTTACAATCATATTACCAAACTGTTGGTAAACCTGTCTGTCTCTTTTTGACCCACTTTTCCCTCTCCAGGATCAGGAACCCCCAAGCCATCCACCCCCACCAACACGCCATGCTCGACGCCGCATCCCGCTGACTCCCTCTCTGCCCCTCTGTCAGTGACCCCCACCCTCTCCGATCCTCCCATTGTTCAAAGCCAGACGCAGCCCACCCTCCTGACTTCGCCCTTCGCCCAGCAGCAGCTCGCTCTGAGCCAACCCCTGCCCGTCATGACCATTCCCCTCCCCACTATGGGAACGTCGATCACCACGGGAACCACTTCATCGCAGGTCATGGCCAACCCGGCGGGCCTCAATTTCATCAACGTGGTTAGCTCTGTCTGGTAAGAAAATAATCCATGATCTGAACATGTGACTTGCTATTTGGTGTAATTTTGTTTGACTTTGCTCGTGTGTGTGTTTGTGTGTGCAGCAGTCCTCAGACCCTAATGAGTGGCTCCAACCCCATGCTGGGTCCAGGCCTTAATCTGAGCGGAATCCTGCCACCTGGAGGGTTAATGCCCACCATGCAGTCAGCAGCACAGCCAGGTGAGACATTTCTGAGACATCAGTGTGATTAATTAATTATTAATTTTATAATGAAATCACGCAAACCCCCACTGGAAGTGCCCCCCTGAGCTGGTGGGGGTGCTGTGACTTGCTCAAGGGCACCTCGGCAGTGCTCGAGAAGTGGTCTGGCACCTCTCCGGCTACCAGACAAACGTCCATACCCTCCGGTTCCCATCCCAAGTCTCTTAATGTTACTTTGATTTGTGTTGCAGGGAGTCCATTTGGCCTGAACAGCAGTGCAGGGTTGAGACCTCTGAATCTACTGCAGGTTAGTTGGCTGTTGGAGCATGCACTCTGTTTTTGTTTGATATAGAAACTGTCCTTATCCTACACCTGTTTATCACACCTGGAAAAACAAGCTGTGTGTGCATTTACTGCACGGCTCAGCTCCCTCACACACCTGACTGTATGTGTAGAAGAAAAACCCTTTACTACCCTTACCTTCCTTTCTGAGATCGTGATAGTGGTCTAGTTACCCTGAGTTGTTTGACTGCTTGTTAATTCTCCTGTTTCCCTCTCCCTGTATCCTGCTCTCCCCTGCCGGTCCTCCCTCTGTTATTCTCCACACTTCTTTTTTTTCTCCTTTTGTGGTCCCCATTGTGTGTGTGTGTGTGTGTGTGTGTGTGTGTGTGTGTTTTACCCTCCAGATCCCCACTGGTCCTCTCATCTTTAACTCTCTGCAGCAGCAGCAGCTGTCCCAGTTCTCGCCACAGCAGAGTCAGTCGGCCACTTCCAGCCCTCAGCAGCAGGGGGAGACGGTGAGAAGCACAGCCAGTCACACACGCGCATACGGCAACAAGTGATTGAGAGGCTCAAAGGCTGGAATTTCTGCTTTGTTTCCATCAGCAACACGTTCTTCACTTCCTTTCTATGTTGTTCAACCACTACTGTCTCTCTTTAGTCAAGTCAACGTTTATTTGTTTAGCACATTTAAAAACAGCTTCAGCTGACCAAAGTGCTTTACAGGCGGCGAATCAAAGAGGAATAAAAATAAAAAGCAAAGAAATACAGTATAGCTTGCAGCAGCTATGACTTGAAACGATGACTGTAGATCTGTTGTTGTTTCTTCAATAAGCTTCAGTTATTATTGAACATAACAATGACTCTCTTTTTTTTTAGTTGGAACAGGGCGCAGATCCAAGTTTAGGAAACCAGCAAACAGCAGTCATAAATCTGGGAGTAGGAAGCTTCATGTCCCCACAAGCAGCAGGTATGACACCCCACCCACCCACCCCCACACACACACACACACACACACAGGAACACATTTAAAACACACCAATTTCTCAAAACAAAGATCCCTCTGCTCATCCCCCTAACTTCTTTCCAAAAACAAATGGACACCGTACACCATATTAACTGGCACTAACAACATAAGATTGATGTGTTCATTATCATAAAGACGGTACACAAGGATTCTGTAACTACATGATGGTTTAACTGACTTCAAGCCATGAAGATTGTAACGCGTGACAGGAGAGACTCAACTCCCCCTTCTTCTCTGCTACATTCGCTCTTTTTTATTTTTCCTCTCTTGTTCCCCCACCCCCCCACCCTTCGTCCCACACCCCACCCTTCCCACCCCGACCTGTTGTGCTCTATTTCTCCTTCGTTACCTGTCCTTCTCATCCTCTCCTCCATTCATACTTCTTGACCATAATCTCCTTAAAAATGCCCATGCACATGTTTCCTCTGAGATTTCCCCTCGTTCACTCTTTTTCTATTTACTTTCCTTGTGTGTGGTTATGCATTCCCCCCCCCCCATATCATCAACACCTTTCCCCCTTATTTTGCCTGTATGTGGACCTTCTCTCATCAAACCTCGCTCTCCTCCGCTTTACCCTCTCCTTCTCCTGCTTCCTCTGCTCTCTCCCATCCCCTCCTCCCTCCCTCTGGGCCTCCCTGTCTCCCTCCTCCTCCCCTCCCCCCTCAGTGCTGTCCCAGTTGGGCTGTGGGCTGGACGGGTCTGGGCCCCCGCTGCCTTCACCAAGGCTTCAGCAGCAGCACCAGCCACAGATCCAAGTAATACAGCAACTTTAACATCTTTATACACGCACATACACGCTTTAAGAACACTGAGGCTGCATTCAACTGTCCATGCTGGGATTTGGCGGGCAGGCGCTCATTTTAAAGTGAAGAGCTAACAAGTACAGGAGTTTAGTGTGAAATAGATTGTAAAAGGCAAGCACAGCTGGATTTTATGAGCTTTAAACATCTGTAATAAAACCTTTCCATGACCTTCTATGACTAAGTTTGTATTTACTGTAAACACTCTTCAACGATAGCTGAGGGTATCGTCTTTCTTTTACATGTCAGGAGTAGTTGGAATTGATTTATGTCTGTAGCACCTCAGATCTGACATTCATCAAAAGACTCCAGAGATTCTTATTTTCTCTGTTGTGGATTCACACTCTTCAGCCCAGCTTGTGTTTTTTTTTTTTTTTTTTTCTTAAAAATGTTTTACACAGCAAACCAAGAACTCCCAGCAAACCCACACGTATACACCCACAGAGCTTCTTGCACTTCCAATGGCAGCAACTAACAGCGTCTTGAACTGGGAGGCATGCTCTTACAAAAAAAAAAAAAAAAAGCATTCAGGGAAAGGATCTGAAATATTGTCTGGGGAAAACGCACTCTGTTGTAATGTTGCTGACTGCATCATGTCAGGTTAGAGACGACATTCTGTAAGCATGAAACCTACGTTTTTGTTTCTTTTTTTTTTTGCCCAGTTGAAGTTGCTGACTTACTCCGAGCAGAAAGCACGGTTGCTAAGCTGCATGCCTGTTGTTGTCAGGATCACAGCCAACAATTTGTGCCTCCAGAACGCCACTGGTGCTGCTTGACTGTATCCTGCCTCACTACCCAACACACACCCCCCCCCCCCAAACCCGCCCACCAAACTCTCTCTCTCTTCCTCCTCCCCACCTCCCCCTTTGCACCCATTAACCTCTCTACTTTCTTCGCACTCCTGTATGATGACCAGGCTTTAGTGAAGCTTCACTAACACACTGACAGACATTCAAAGGCACAAAGCTTCCTTCTGGAAACCTGAGATAAATTCCATTCAGACTGCCTGTCACAATGTTTTGCTACTTTTTTTTTTTTTTTCAGTGCTACAGTTGCTTAAAGATATTCTTAGATTCTTACAACAACAAAAAAAAGTATTTTATTGCTGGAAATGACTCTCTGTCTCATCTTTCCTCTGCATTGGACAGTTGCAATTCTTGCAGCACCAAATGCAGCAGCAGCAAATGGCTATGGGAGCAGCAGCTCCTCAGGGGGGAGCGCCACGGCAACTTACCGTCAGCCAACCAAGAAGTAAGAGGAAGAGGAGCATGCCACAGCCGCTCCCCAAGTCCTGACAAACTGAAATCACACTAAAGTGTTCCCCAGCTACATGAGGACAATATGATCTATACTGTGCTCTTTGTCTGCCTCACTGTGGAGCCTGCAGACAAACAAAAAAAAAACCTTTGTCATTTCTGTCTTTTTCTAGCTGACAAATTTGTAGTAATGGTTGCCAGAGGGTTTTGGAAAACCAAGGCTGTGTCCAACTTTGAGTACAAGGATTTTTAGAACAGAGAGTCCTACACCTAAAGAACCATAGTGATATTTTTTGAGATGACAAAAGATGGTTCTAGTAGGAAACCGGCTTTTGTAATTACAAAACGCCCCTTCAGGAAGACTTTTCACATCAGGGGCCCTGTGGACTGAGAGGACGATGAACGCACAGTCTCAGAGGAGTCCTCACGAGGCTGCCCAACCTTCCTGCCTCTGCTCGGTTGAACCCCCAGGAGAAACTGCCCTTTAAGCACGGATCCCAGCTGAGCGCATCGACACCAAATCCTCCACGTAACCGTTGTATGTGAAAATGCAAAATCTGATCCAGAAGCAGTGCCTAGGGGGGGGGGCAGCTCTCTACCTCTCAGACTGTTGGAAGTTTTTCTTCTGTTAGCCAGTCTCGGCACAGGGCTCGACCGGAGTACTCGAGATCAACATGCAAGACAGTGTACCTGTTTTTGTACAGCACATTTTGAAAAAAAGGCATTTCTTTCTCAAGAGGTCAGGAGCCATGAGAGTATTCTTATGAGACATCAACTGAGTGTGTGTAAGACATTTCTGGACACTGAGAAATAATTTTTTAAGGAGTCTTTGTCAGCAGTTTTATTGTTATTAAAAAAAAAAAAAGAATATATATTGACAGTGGAAAATACAGCTTTTAGATAAAAAGTGTTGTCTGGGACTCTTTATTGGGCGGTCTTCACACTGTGTAGGACTTTGTCGATGAGTTTCTGGATCTCTCTCTGTCGCGTGGCTGCTCTGCTGATGCACTCCTGCAGTTTCTCTCCTGACAGTGATGTCCCTCCTGAAACAGACAGAAGGGGGAGGCTACGTTTAATAATCAAAGTTACAGTTTTCAGTTATTACAGTTTATATTGTGTCTGATGCCAATCTATTATAGGAGATCATCTACTGACAGTGTTACATTTGTAACCCAGATAAACTTGTTTCTATTGTCAACTCACTGCACACTAGACAAAGGAAGATAGATGCTAGATTAATACTGACAAGGTTCATTTCAAGGAAAGCCTCATATCATTTACAAAAGTAACTTCTTATTTAAATTAAAAAAAACTCAGGTGTGTTTGATCACAAATGTATCTCACACTTTCAGAGGTATGAACTAAGCTTCATCTTTAAAATAATTATTACTTAAATGTGCACCGTGGTAGTGAAATTTGTGGAAACAGTTGGGTCAGATGGGTCCCTGAACTGCACTGTTTAGAGCTTATAGACTACCAGGAGAGAGTTACAGTTTCACTGCTGCGGGCCCTCCACATCAACTTCTGGTCTGGTATTTTATCTTCAAACTGTAACAGGGACCACATTTTCCTCGAAGGACAGTTTGTATATAGAGTTATGAACATACCACAGAATCTGTACACTTTCCCTAACTTTCACATTTCTCTATAACACTCCATCGTGCACCTTTAAATAGACATTTGCTTTAAATGTCTTAGAAATGTAAACTGCACACTCTTGGGAATCTGTAGTTTTTTATAGTCTATAAAATAGAATTTATTATTCCTGACTTATTTTAGTTGACAAGTAATCACAGGAAAGATTCCTTTCCACATGATGTAGCTGCCTTGTTTAAGGTGGTTTTGCCATTTTGGTTTGCTTATCCCATTTTACTCCGTGAGCCTTGTGTTTCTGACAAGTTGGAGTCCTTAAGCAGTTTCCTCTCGTGTAGTCAATAAAAAAAAATGAAATGCCCATAGACTATAGATACAGAGACAGAGGAGACTGTGTCTGACCTGGTTTGTGTACAGTGCAGAGTCGATCCTCCTCGTCCGTCACCACAGTGAGATGAGCAGTGGACAGACTCTCCTCTTCAGACGTCGGGTCTACGATCAGGATGGAGCTGCACGACAAGCAAGTAAGGATTACAAACCACGCATGTAACTTATAAGCACAATAACAAATACTATCAAAAAAATCCTCCACTTACTCATCAAAGACACAAAAAGAGGAACCAACTGGATGTTTCTGAATCTGCAGGCCACGCTTCTTTTCTAAATTCACCTCTGGCGTACTCGTCTCTGAGTTGATGGTGACTTCTGGGAGCTGTGCTGTGGGAAGCAGGAAACCTCAGACATCAATATGTTGATTAAAAAAAAAACAAAGATGTCTTTGCCATGAAAATAATTGTTTGTCTCTTTAGCACATACTGTTCTTTAAAGCAGCCAGCAGGGCGATGATACAAGCATCCAACATGTTTCCATCGTAGTCCAGACACATCAGGTCGCAGTAAAGCACCCAGCAGAGCTGCAACCCGAGCAGAAGCAATCAGGACCAATGACCCAACAGGTAAAAAAAATCACCAATGTTTGATTTTTGATTTACCTTTCCTCTGTCAATGCACAAGTCTTCTGTCTGTATCAAGTCAGAGCTGCAAAATCAGCACAAAACATCTTAGTCAAAGCAGCAGAAGGCATCAGATGAGTGAGCAGGATTTGGAAGGGAAAGCTAAGAAATATGTTTGAAGTCTGCAGCACCTTTCGATGACATCAGCGATGAACTGACTGGCAGCCTGAGCTTGTTCTCCAGGAGGACCTGGTCGGAACCGAGAGGAACACAGAGGGGGCAGGTCCACATTTGGTACTGACGAGAACAGAAAGAGGAGTGCAGTTAGTTAGATTCACAGCCATCCTTAGGTCCATGCAAACACATACACAGTATTGTAATCGATTGATGCCAATCCATCTAAAACAGTATTAAGATACTTACAAATTAACATGACATGTTACATGATGGAAACAAATAAGATTCAATAAAACATGATAAAAAAGACATCCTGAGAAACAAGAAATAGTCACGCTGGTAAAAAAATGTTCAACAACCAGTGAAAGAAGAGAAGTTTTTTCACAATTATCACTCAACAATTTTATTTGATCTAAATTGATCAGAATAATGTAAACACAATAACAGAAACAAAAAAGAGATTAACTATCCAATGTCACTAGCTTTAACTCCACATTTGAAACATGGCTGCTGTTCTTACCAATGTAACCTTTACCCGGTGTCTCCACTGTAGGGTTTGCCAGCTCCTGCACATGAGGTGACACAAGAAGTCAATACCATTTTGTTTACCCGGGTCAGATCAATTGAAACAGAGGGTTTCATTTACCGCTTTTATCCCACATATGACAGTTGTGTTTCCAAGTTTAACCAGGGCAGAGCCGTCTGCTGTGGATATGGATCCTGAACAGAGCAGGCACATGGAGAAAATGATCCCACATGGACTCAAGAAAAAAAACACGCAACACATCATTCATGTAGTAAAGGTGATTCCCTTTTCCCACCTATGTTTAGCGTTGTGGTTCTGAATTCTGACAGCTCCCGTCCATCAGGCCGACAGTTCTCTTTCTGAAACATTTCAATTTTAGTTTGAGTACATACTAATAATGACACTGACAGAAGGAATAGAAAGGATAATCATTCTGTGTCAACTATCCCTCACCAGAAAGCTTCGGTGGTACTCCAGAGGCTCAGCAGTCCTAAAAGTGTACCAGCGAAGGAGGAAGACAGGCACTGTTAGTTATAGAGGATGAATTCATCACAGGATCATTAATGAGCCTTTAAAAATCTGCTTCATCCACCGGAAATTCATCACTTTGAAGTTGACAGATAAAACATGTTATCGTTTTAAAGAACAGAGGACAGGCAGAAAATCCTGATTACAAACAAGTGACTGGTTCTTTCATGTGATGAATAATTCAGCAAACGTTTTACTTTTACATATCCATCCAGTTCATTACTTTTACAGTCTATGTTTTACACCTCTTTCCACAGATGTGAATAAAATGCGCAGTTAAATATTACACCTTTACTTTTACTAAGAACAGGTTTAATGTCGTTCAACCATAACCTTTTACTTAATAAGAATACGACGTATAACAAAGTATTATTATTATTATTTAAATTAAGTTGTCTCAGTCTTACTTGAAACCAGCCGCCATGATGTTTTGGTTGACCACGTGGGTTAGGTCTAATCACTACGGTGGCCGATAGGAGGAGCCCAGTGAGAAAACGAAGTAATGTTCGCTTTTCTGCTTTCCACTCAATGTGTTTAACTTAATCGAAAAGAGTATATTTTTACTCCTCATTTGTCTACGAGAAAGGGTAACCAGAATTCTACCATACATACCAGCATTTATAACATATTAAAAAAGGACTGTCAAAATAATAAAGGGATTTCTTGAACTTAAGTGAAATAGGCTGGTTAGTGCAACAAGGATTTTTAAAGGACACTTTAAAATTCTGACTTTTTGTAGGTGTGTGTGTGTGTGTGTGGGGGGGGGGGGGGGGGTATGTATTGAACATTTAGGCTTTAAAGGGCCTTTATTAGACCCGTGATGTTTCTAGTCGTTCTCACAGTTGTCCACTAGAGGGCAGTGTCTCTGTCACTGAGACCTTAAACGGGTCGTTCGGTCCTCTCTTGCCTCAAACTGATGATGTGTCGAAAAACATCACTTCACTTCCGCGTCGCCGCTGTGTTCAGCTGTGATTGGAAGTAGAGTTCACTGAACTACCTCCCGACTAATGGAAATACACGTTTTCTTATTGAGTTTATTCAACTTCTAAATCTCATGAGCGAGTACTTTCTTGTTTATTCTGTGAAGTCGAAGTGTCGGACTCAGGACAGGAAGAAGCAGAGCAGGAAAAAGAAAGCTAGCATTTTAGCTGCTAGCCTTTTAGACAGGTGATCTGTCAGTGTCTGCAGGGATTCCTGTGGACAGGTGATCTGTCAGTGTCTGCAGGGTTACCTGTGGAAGATGGATCTTCTCTGTGAAATACTTCAAGCCCTGCTCGCTTTGGCAGCTCTAGCTTTGATTGTGGTAAGTAGTTGAATGTGTTTTAGCAGGGGTTCAGTATTTGTAACGCCAAGAAAAACGCTGTCAAAATAAACTGAGTAACTTTCGTCATTTATAAACTGAAGTGTGTGTTACAGTATGAAGATGTATTTATCCATGCAAGAAGTCCCTGAGTAATGTGTTACTGTGAAGAAGAGATGTTAACTTTAAGAGGTTTTTATCACCGTGTTTATCATGAGGAAGAAATGAAAACAAACACACGAATGATGAGTAACAGGCACCTTAGCATTAACTAATTATGCTGTTTCTCTTTTTTTAATGCATAAATATAAGACACATACTAAGTATAACAAAAATTCCCCTCAGGTTTTGTCTTATTTTCTTCATGGGCTCTGTCCTAAAGAAAAGAAAACACACCTCATATTTCTGTGTTTTTAGGTGCTCATCTTAGCTCACGTCACTGCAAAGATGGTGAACCTGACACGCCACGAAAAAGAGAAATATTTTCTTACAGCCACCGGAGAGAAGGAGCCTTTCCCAAGTTTACATGATCCCCACACCAGAGAGCTCTCAGTGGTGATCCCGGCCTACAACGAGGAACTCCGAAGTGAGTGGATGAGGACACACACACACACACACACACACACTCTCACACACACACACACACACCGAGGTTTCAGGTTATCAGGATCATCTGATCTCTGTTTACAGCACTGTTTGGAAATTTAGAAAAACACATTTTTAACAAAGATGAGATTAAGCGATGTCATTTCATTACACTGCACATTTGGAGGATAAATAAATAGGCTATATTACAAATGTGTGTTTGAAGGTCTTCTACCTTGTTGTTGCTGCATAAAAGAGTCCTCAACCAGATTCTTAAAAGTTAACTCTGTTTTTCATCAACAAATGAAAAATGATGAAGTGATCATACAAGTTGGTGGATTCAAACCCCATAATCTTTTCTTCTTCTTCCTCTTCTTTTTTTCGAGGCTTAATTCTACCCTGTCCTTGCCAATGTTACTAGTGTTAATGTTTGCATGTGTGTCATTATAGTGCCTGTGATGCTCGAGGAAACCATGGAGTATTTGGAAAACAGACAGGTAAGTGATTAATCTTTGAAAGGCAATGTATTATATGTAATACTCAAAGTGGCCAGTAGGTGGCATTATTCCATTGATCAAAAACCTGTTGTCAAACACGTTTTTTTTCCCCCTCACACAGAAGGAGCACCCCTCTTTTACCTATGAGGTCATCGTGGTAGATGATGGCAGCAAAGACAAAACCACAGAGGTGATCATTTAAAACCTTTTGTTTGTGCCACTTGTTAACCAAAGGTTTTATTGCACTCTGCACTGTTTTGATCGAGTTTCAAAGTCACGCCAATACAGAGTTCTTGTGGTTTTCTGCCAGGTTGCTTTGCGGTACACCAGAAAGTACGGCGCAGACAAAGTGCGAGTCCTGACACAGGTGAAGAACAGAGGGAAAGGAGGAGCAGTGAGGATGGTGAGACTGAAGATGTCAAATTACAGGAGGTCTGAAGGCCGCACTAAAGCAGCAACTGTTTAGACTTGAACCCCGTGTGTGTACTTCTGTCTTAAAGGGAACTCTGAGCTCCAGAGGGAAGCTCATTCTGATGGCAGATGCTGATGGAGCCACAAAGTTTTCTGACCTGGACAAAGTGGAGGCTGGACTTAATGAGCTCAACCTTAAACCGGTGCAAACTCATTCCATGTTTTTGGTGCTTTTTCACAAACTTAAAGGATAAAAAAATAAATGAAACCTGCATGTGTAGTGTCATCGTTTAACATGTTTAAAACACGTATTTAATGATGCATTCTTGTCCATTTAGGAGAACATGGCAATTTCCTGTGGTTCCAGAGCTCACCTGGAGAAAGATTCTGTAGCTCAGGTACTTGTCTGTTGTACATAGACCTCGGTACTTTGGTCTTTTGTTGTTCAAACTATTAAATAACCATCGTTGTTTGTTTTTTTTGTTTTTTTAGAGATCTATGTTTCGTACATTCCTCATGTATGGCTTTCACTTCCTGGTGTGGTTCTTTTGTGTGAGAGGAATCAAGGACACACAGTGTGGGTTCAAGCTTTTCACGCGTGAGGCTGCTCTCAAGACCTTCTCCTCGCTCCACGTAGAGCGATGGTAAGTACTTTGCACTGCATCTTGTTTGTTTGAATGTCTGATAGTTACGAAGAATATCATGCCTCAGACATTGTCATTGTCCAGGACAATCTTGAAAAAGAGAATTTTTTTAATCTCTATAAGTTTTTCTTCCTGGTTAAATAAAAATATTTAAAAAATACTATCAAAAAAAGTGAAAGGTTCAAAAGGCCCTCGTCAGACGAGTGGGTAAACCAGTTAAAACAACCGGTTTCTAGAATTATAATCGAAAGAGAATTATAATATATAATTTTATTGAACAACAAGAAGCTAAACTTCTCAAACTATGAACGTAGCTGCTGCAGAAACCATGACTGCCTTACCTGGAACATCACAATTTTAAAAAAAGGCAGCAAACGTTTCTGCATCATCAGACATTTGATGTGTTCAGTTTGTGACTGTTTTCAATATTTGGTGCCGTCGACACTTTTAGATCATTGCCAAATATGTCCTGATGTTCTTTACTCAGCCACAGAGACCAGCGCCTGTGTTATTTAGTAGCTGCAATAAAAACATGAATGTTAATGCAACTTTTGAGCATCTGTTGTGCACATGTTTCCCTCTTGTCACAGGGCTTTTGATGTGGAGCTTCTGTACATCGCCCAGTGTTATAAAATCCCCATAGCAGAGGTGGCCGTAAACTGGACTGAAATAGAAGGTAGGTCTCCATAGAATACATGGATGTTATCCCAGTATGCAGCCTCTCTCTCTCTCTCGAGTGCCATTAATATATCAATTTGATGTTTTCAAGTTTTGACATGGAGTGATCTTACCTTTTCCAAATTTGAATGGTAATATGTTGGGAGTTAATTATTTTTTTCTTTTGTTTATGACTGATTTATTTATCCGTTTATGTCTTGAATTTATTTCTTTTTCCATCATTGCTTCAGTCAAATTTGCATAACATCCTTTAAAATACTTAACAAATCCTACTTTTATGATAATATTGAGTTAATAAATGGCCTGCCAGTGTAAATAACTGTACTTGTTTCATTGGATTTCTGATAAATTCTTGACTGGAGAATAAAAAGTGTGTGCGTCTGCTCTGCCAGGGTCCAAGCTGATCCCGTTTTGGAGCTGGTTGCAGATGGGAACAGACCTGATCTTCATTCGCCTGCGTTACATCACAGGAGCCTGGAAGCTACAGTCACAGCTAAAGACAGACTAGCCAATCAGAAAAGCCCAGGTGTCATAGAAACAGCCTATGATAGGGCATTCAATCATTTGTATGAGGTGGGATAAACAGCTGTGTCCGTCACTTCCTGTGATCGAGAGAAAAGTTCAGTACTTCACGTTCTTTTATTCGGACGTCGTCACGTGAAGGAATGACACACTTGTGAGCTCTTTGATGTCCTGCCTTTTTTTTTTATCAGGTTCTGGCTTGTGATGGCCGTTGTTACAAGCACATTTCTGTTGTCATGGTTACAGAATGTCTATGACTGATTTGTGTACTAAATAACTCAACCTTTGTTTTGTGGCCAATCAGCTGTGAGTGAAAAAGATTTGTATTGAGAAGTGAAGGATCTGAGAATCATTGTGTAATGACTCTGACAGGAAGAATGAATGTTATATTAGATTTGAAAAAAAGGGAGGGATTGTATATTTGAGGAGACAGGGGTATGGGCTAATGGGCAGGATGACTTGAACCAAAATAAAAACAATACAAACATCATTTATGACCAATACGGTTCATTCCCAAACTGAAGCTAAGTCAATCAACCAAAATTCCACCTGCAATTATTTTGATCATTGATTGTTTGAGTTGACGATATTTTTTTAAACCAAAAAAGTCACTTTTAATGATTTGAGGTACCCAAATATCTCAGGTTGTCATCTTTTGTTCCTGTATTTTCAATATTCGGTAAGTATTTGGTTACAAGGTTTGAAGAATGAAGTAATCTGAAAAAGTTGTCATGTCAGAGGACACTATTAATCAGCAGTCACATGTGTTTGCACTATAAAAAGGACAAACAGAAGTTGTGTCTAGCCTCTCTGAGCCTTTGGTGGAGGATGTTGGAAAGCCAAGAAGCAAAATACATATATTTCCACCTTGATCTAGGAAGAGCCAAACATCTCTTTTAATCCCTGAACCAAAGCTCTTCAACTATGCCAAAGGATTCGCTTGCAACGTTACTTTGTTGTAAAAAACAAATGTCAATAGGGTTCATGTCAAATCTTTAGAGATAAGTTGTAATTATAGCAGTAAGAACATGTTTAAGATAGTGATGATATCCTCCACAGCAAAGAAAGGGAAATACATCATTTAAAAATTATTCAACCCAGACACCCTCATGTAAATTATCCTGCTTTTTTTCTCCACAGTGGTCTGACTAAATGAAGTTCTTTTTACTGCTGTTTTCTTATTCGAGCCTGAGGTCTGGGGCACTGATGCGGATGTCTCGGAGCCCCGGGGAGCGCATCCTGTTTGTGCTGTCTGTCTTTCTGTCTGTAGCCAGACAACACACAAAGACGATTTATCAGTCTGGTTGCTCTTTTTTCATTTCCTGTGCCAAAAGTCATATCTAAAGTTAAATTGACTAGTAGGTTATGTTCTTCGATTAATTGGTGAGCTCTTCTACTCTCTGGAAATTGACTTTTCAATTTATGCCGAAGTAGAAATGCATGACATGGACGCTTTTGCGTGGCTGTTTTCCTCTCGTGTTAATTTCTAAAGCTTGCACAAACAGTGGGTTCCCTCACTTCATGCTGCACGCGGCTTCCCTGGGGGTCCCGGGACCACATTCAGGAAGCCCCTCCACCTATTAGATTGACACCAACAGTATCCTGGTGGTGGATTTTGATGATGCACCTGGTAGTGAAAATAAAACAAAAACATGGCTTTTGACGGTGTCCAAAGAGTGGTTTCACTGTTACGAGTATTGTTACGTTCCGCTGCAGTAAACCGAAAATGTCAAACTTGTAGACTCGCTGTCGCCAGCCGGGTTTGCGTCATTAACTGGACCAGTCAAGGCACTCCCGATGAGGGATCGTGTCCATCCGCAATGAAAAAAAAAACCCTCTGCCAACAATGGGTGATGAAACAAACTCAGGAGATAAAGGAATAAGCACGACCAACAGTTTCGTTTCTTTTGCGGTCGGTAGTCTCTTCTCCATGTTTGGGTTACAGGTGCAGTGCAGAGGAATACTGGTAGTTTTTACAATCTCCCAGATTAAATATTTTAAATGCAAATATACAGACAAAACTCCTGACACTAAACCTTTGTTTAACTTTAGCACGTTGTCTCCACACGATTGGCAACACAATACAACACAGTATGCAATTAAATGAATACGTCTTAATAGCTTTCTAATGCCTGATAACATCAAGTCTCCCAAAGAACATATCACTGACATGTCATTTAGGTGATACAGGTGTTAAAACGCCGATAACGCATAGAACACTATACGGCTTTTGTCCCATATATGGATGCCAGTCAATTATTTTAAAAACAAAACAGGTGTGATTGCTTTTCTGCCAGTTCTACCTTACTGGCAGAGTAAGCACGGCTCAGGTGGGACGCACATATATATTTACGCGCATACACGCGCTCTTCCTTCTGCGGGACCTGACAGTAAAATCTTTGAAACCCCACTAAAGAGCCAGGAGAGGGAGGCGGAGGGATCTCACACGCAGGCGCTGCGGTTCCAGCCAGGCTGACGCCGTCGAGGCTGTGTGGCGCTCGGCTGGAGGAGCAGAGGCTCCGGGGCTCTTTAAACCTGCGTAAAGTCCTCGAGATAACGAGACGCTAATACAGGAAGCACTTTTTTACCAAGTCTTCACAATAAGAGCTGTAACAGTCACTGTATGCCAGGGGTGCCAAATCCTGGTCCTCGAGGTCCACTATCCTGCATGTTTTAGATGTCTCCCTCTTCCAACACACCTGATTCAAATGATCAGGGTCGTTATCAGGCTTCTGCAGAGCTTGATGATGAGACAATCATTTGAATCAGGTGTGTTGGAAGAGGGAGACATCTAAAACATGCAGGATAGTGGCCCTCGAGGACCAGGATTGGGCACCTCTGCTGTATGCTATGAGACGCATGCAGTGGAATTATTTGGCCTTTTTTAATTATTATTATTACGATGACAATGTATATCATCACATTGCATTCACTGTAGTACTTTTTTAAAGGCGAAATATATTCATATATTAAGCTCGATAAATTAATTTAGTGGAAATACATCTTGCTGTTCTTTATTCCTCTTTGCTCGGGCATTGTCATCCATTGAGGCATACACATTATTTTGTTAGGAAAAAAAAAAGATACACACTATTGATTATTTTTATTGACTTTGACTGTAGGACTTTATTGTTATTGCAGGAAATGTTTATCTGTTACGTGATGTATGGCTTGAGTGTCCCTATGTAGGACTATTCTTTTTGTTTCATCTTGCAAAACATACTTTTTATTTAAAAACATTTTTTTAAAAAAGCTTTTATTTTGAAGCTTGGTTCCGGACTGACGCATTCTTCCTTCGACTGGCTTGACACCTCAGCGCCAACACACGCTCGCAGACACAACTCACAGAGACACACACACACCTCCACGGCTCCAGAGTGCTGGCTTGAACCTCTCGACTGCTGAGTATCGACACGCACAAGGCTGTCTTCGATGCACTTGTTATCACAACAAAGGTGAGACCTGTAACCACATTATTCTTCCAGAAAATGATGATGAACGTATTCTTATTGGATTTGTTGCTTAGTTAAATATTCAAGGAATGTTTCGTTTCCTTCTCGCAATTTGAATATATATATATATGTTTGTGTTTGTGGGAATTTTTTTTATATGTTTGTGTGTGTGTGTGTGTGTGTGTGTGTGTGTGTGTGTGTGTACTTTTATAATAACATAGTTACCAATTTGCCTTATCAATAAATATATATAGAACAAGCTTAGGACTACTAAACAAACTTGATAAAATTCTAAATACACTAGCCTACTTTGTAATAACTGTCACAACTTGTTTTACCCAAGTTTACATCGACTTGTGAAATTATGACAATAATTAATCAATAACTCAAACTTCTGATCACAGGTTTTACTTGCATGGTTTGTGTTTGAACGGACAGCAGGGTTTGTGTCAGCGCAATGTTTCCTTGTTTCCAAGCCTAGTAGTAGAAGGAAGCTGGCGTGTTTACTTTTTTAGGGCAGGGGTGTCCTGGTGATAAAGCATTAGGTAATTAGCCTATCTGAGCCTGTAGACTGAGTGACGCCAGACTCCATAGTAAAGCAGCAGCGGTGGACTGATGCCGCATTGAGCTCGTGCGCTTTTGCTGTCATTGTAAACCCCAGCTGTCTGTTTGTGTGTTTGAAACCAGGGTTGGTCCCATAGAGCAGTATTTAGGCATGCTTATTCATACTCCATTTTACCGGTGAGCAATCTTTTTGCAAAGTAACTGATTTAATGTTTGTTTGATTTTTTATTTTTATTTTTTTCTTTCTGTGTATTGTAGAATGATAATGCCAAAAGAATGGACGTCCGCTTTAAATGGGCCACACATGATTTACAGCTTTGCCGCAGAAGTTTAAAAAAGTCCATCATGTAACAACAGAAACTGAAAAAAAAAGTCTACTGTCTACAAACTTGACTGTATGACATTTTGAGAGAATCACTAAGACGCTGCTGTTAAAATAATGAGAATTATACTGTAAGTGGTTGCCAGATTATAGTTGGGTTGTCTTATTTAACGTTATGCCACGATGTTTAAGATGAGCAGAATGAGACGACTGCATAAAAAGAGAGCTCTCTCTCCCTCTGTCTGCATCCCTCCCTCCCCCTCCTTCTCCTCCTCCTGTCCTGTGATGTGTTCTGGCCAGACAGAATGGCTCCTGGGCGTCAGTGGCATGATCATAGAAACAGAGGCCAAAGAGGACATTCCTCATTGTTGGTGAATCTAGAAATGAGCCTGGCCATCTTGCCCTGCTCATTCTAAACCCTTTTAGTACTTGCTTCATTTTCTGGACAGAAATAATAACCTTGTTGTTTAAAGTATCAGGATCCATTTGCCCTATTATCATGTGGAAATTCTCCCCTTTGCCTAGATTGTTAAACACAAGTTGTTTATGTGGTGTTCAGTATTTTATTTCCCTACAGACAAGCATGTCATCTTATTGACACAGGCTAAACTCTCTTTAGAATTAAATCCTATAGTATTTGGTTCTGAAACTCTGAACTCATCTTTCTTTCATTTGCTGCCGAATAAGCAGCTAATACCATCTCTTTCTGCTCTTGCCAGATGATTGAAACTTGACCTGGATCTGACTGTGCGAGGAATAACCTTCACTGCAGGACACTTTGAATCAGGAGCTACTGGATCCTATCTGTGCCGACGCAGAAGGGAGAAGGAGTTCAACTCCACATCCAGCCGTGCACGGAACTAACGCAACAACAACAATACAACTCAAAGACTTGTTGCACTGCTTCTTATTATCATCTACCTCTGCCCTGGCTTCTCATTATTTGACTCCTCGCTCATACCCTCCAGGGAACATTTATCCCTTTCACAGCACCCATCAGCTCATCTGGCCGACCATTTATCCATCTCATAATGAACTCATCGGCATCCATTACGTCCCTCTTCTCATTCACCAGCCCGGCAGTGAAGCGCCTGCTTGGCTGGAAACAGGGCGATGAGGAGGAGAAGTGGGCAGAAAAGGCTGTGGACTCTCTAGTAAAGAAACTAAAGAAGAAGAAAGGGGCGATGGAGGAGCTGGAGAGAGCCCTCAGCTGCCCTGGACAGCCTAGTGAGTATGACTAAAGTCTAGTTGTTAATTACTTAAGTCATACATCTGTACATTCATCTACTCTGTTTTCCTGTGAATATGAGAAATTTCCTGTCATTTTTTTCTTGTGATCTCTCACTGATTTATCAAGTATCCCCGGAGTTACGCTAGCACAAAACAATAGGCTATAGACTCATCGGGCAATGGCATTATGGCATGTCTGGCCTATGCCAGTGATCAGCTTAATGGGGTTTTTTTTCTAGTTCGACAAGCAATTATCCTGTGATCCCCATAAAACAAGCTTTTTTATCTCAAGATTATAAGATACATTTATATATTGTTACAGGAAAACCAGCCTTGTTATCTCGAGAAAACAAGAAAAAAGAAAAAAAACACAACAACCGGAAACTAACCATTATCACAGAAAAGTGGAGTAAATAAAATATGCCTTTCCTGATGCTATTGGCTTAGGTCACGGGGCAAAATTGAGAAGTACAAATTAATCTACTAAGGTACATTTTCCTCAGTAGATTAAGAAAATTATGCCTCTTCTCCACCTTTTAAAACAGTCCCCTGTGGTCTCAATGAAACATCTGTGCTGTGCTTTGGTCAAAAAGGGGATTTTTTTTTTTTTTTTGGGATTAATGTTGTAAGGGTACACGAGATAGTAAATCTATTTAAAAAAAACTGTAGAAAAATCCTTATCCGTGTCAAGTAAACACAGAAACTTTTGTATGACAACGTCTGCCGTTTTTTTTGTTTTTTCACTTTCTCAGGCAAGTGTGTGACAATTCCCCGCTCTCTGGACGGCAGGCTGCAGGTGTCACACAGAAAGGGTCTGCCTCACGTCATCTACTGCAGGGTGTGGCGCTGGCCCGACCTGCAGTCCCACCACGAGCTGAAGGCCCTGGAGAGCTGTGAGTTCCCCTTCGGCTCTAAGCAAAAGGACATCTGTGTCAACCCGTACCACTACAGACGCGTGGAGACCCCAGGTACAAACTTAATCTGGGAACATCTTCTGAATCTGCTGTGAAAAAAAAACAAAACAAAGAAAAACAAGGTTACAGTTGGATTGTAATATCATAACAGTATAAAGCGTTTGTGAGCTGCAGAGCATGTGATCTAATAAAGTTCCAAAGCTGAAAGGATTTGCAGTAATATGATCTTTTATAAAATCATCTGGCTCAGACTCTCTGTAACGTTGTCCACCTTGTTTTCTTCCCTTTCTTTATTTCTGCGCTCAGTACTTCCACCTGTTCTGGTCCCCCGCCACAGCGAGTTCAACCCTCAACACAGTCTACTGGCAAAGTTCAGGAACGCCTCCCTGCACAGCGAGCCCTTGATGCCCCAGAACGCCACCTATCCGGATTCCTTCCCTCCGCTTCCCTGTCCCTCCTTCACCTCCTCTCCTTCCTCCTCCCTCACCCAGTCTCCCACTTCGCAGAGTTACCCCAACTCCCCCAACAGCTCGGCGGAGCCCAGCAGTCCCTATAACATGACAGGTAGGGATTTAATTATCATTGTGATATATTATGGAAACAATCAAATCAAAAAGTCAAATCAAACACATTATTGTTAAATATTAGGAAAGCACCTGAAATAATAATAATATTATTATTATTTTATAATAATAATGATCTAAAAAACTGAAGTCCTTTAGGGTTAAACAAATCTCACTGACACTGGCATTTTAACACCGGCTGCTGCAGATTGTAATTTAAACACAACAGCAGAATTTCTCAGTGATTACTTCCCACGTTTGTGCTCCTACTGTGATTTGTGATGTCTTTTTCCAGCTGAGACGCCCCCTCCTCCGTACAGCATGATGGAGCCCAGCCCTAAAGAGGATGTGAAGCCCAGCAACTCCTCAGGGACCATTAAACTTACGTTCTCTGCCCCGCACACAGGTGAACTTCATTTTCATAATTCAACATTTAATAAAGAAAACATCCATGTTCAGGTCCTGCGTCCACTGACAGCATTTTGTCCCGCCGGCACTAAATGTTGCTACATTACAAAATAAAAACCATAACCAGGTACATTTAGTTTTATTATGAGTACAAAATGCTAAGAGGTAATGTTCATGTGACTGTTACAGGGAGTAGAAGTCTACTGTATATAAAATGAGAGGATCAATGTGTGTCTAGGTGGAGATGACATTATTATGAGAAATCTTCATAGAGAATTATTCTATTTTGTGTTTCTGTTTAGATTTACGGCCGGTATGTTACGAGGAACCTGAGTACTGGTGTTCCATAGCGTACTATGAGCTTAACAACCGGGTGGGAGAGACTTTCCACGCGTCATCCCGCAGCGTCTTAGTGGACGGCTTTACGGACCCGTCCAACAACAAGAACCGCTTCTGCCTCGGCCTGCTGTCCAACGTGAACCGCAACTCCACCATCGAGCACACACGCAGGCACATAGGCAAAGGTAGAATGGACTCATTTACAGTATGTCAGAATACCGTTTCAATAATTTGTGCTTTTTAATACGCATTGAGTAATTGGTCATATGATGCTCAGTGTCTGTTTGGGTCTTTGTTAACAAACAAACCACTTCAGGCTTCTTGCACATCTGTTTCTTGTGCATGTGCTGAAGTAAAGCCAAATATTTGTGTCCTGTAATTAAAAAAAATAAATAAAAAAGTGAAGAACTGCCATTGTTGTTGAGATATCAAGCATCTCCTGGTTAAACTGTGCACTGTTAGAATGTGTGTGTGTTTGTAAGGATAGTCGTTCAAGAAAGGGACGAGAAATAAGTAAAAAAATGGAGACTATTATGATACTACTCAGACACTCGTGTCTTACGAGCATAGAGAGCCCAGTGTTTGTCCTCTGTCAGAAAATGAAAAGCACAGTTTTTAGGTTTTATTTAATACAGACATTGAGGATGTTTTTTTGATTAGAGCGTAGAGTCGACACTCTACGCTCGTGACTTGTAGATGTGATCTGAGTTTGCAAAGCTTGTTTCACATCTTTTACTCATGTAGAAGTACAGTTCCTTTTTTAGTAACAAATACTGGAAAAAGAGGAAGTCTCCTAATAACACCTTATTTGAAGTGAGAGTTAATACATGTTCTGAAATGTAGGTCTTCTTACTCTGCTTAACGAATACTGAAAGTATCTCGAAGCTAACTGAACCATGTGTCATATTAAAACTATTACACTGAAACGACTTTAACTTGACACAAAACATTGTTGTAATGAAGAAATATCCTGAAAATAATGAACATTAACTGATAGACATCACATTCATTAACTGCCTCGTCTCCACAGTCAAGTTTCCCTTGTCTCTTGTCTTTTTCTTTTTTTTTATCCTTATGGTCATGTTTCTTCTGTCATCTATGATATAAACTGATGGATACAATCGGGTTTTTTTTAATCCATTATAGTTCAAATCAGTTTTGGCATCCTGCTATGATGCTAAATCAAACTAACCGATAATTTCGCGATAATCTCATGAAGTTAAAAGCCTGTTTTAAAAAGTAGAGAGTATTGAAAACATATTAGCTAAAAAATATGAAAATAAGGAAATACCCACAAAAAATAAAGACTTAAACAGAAGGCCGACAGTCACTTAAAATCTCTCAAGTACTGAATGATTGTATATCTATCTTCCTTCCCACCTGTGGTTATGGTTTTTAAAGTCACCCTCATCATCCTGTTTTTTGACGGACTCAGGAGTCAATTAGAAAATAGGTAAAAGCAAATGCGCTCTAACACTGTGTAAAGTGTTGTGTTGGAGTTCATTTGCAAACCACAGTAACTAATTATTATTGGGATAAAGCCAAACATTCAAGATGACCATTCACTTGTTCCTGACCATTTCATGTTCTGCTCCTTCCTCTCAGGTTTACACCTGTACTATGTCGGCGGTGAGGTGTATGCTGAGTGCTTGAGCGACAGCAGTATCTTCGTCCAGAGTCGTAACTGTAACTTCCAGCACGGCTTCCACGCCACCACAGTGTGCAAGATCCCCAGCGGCTGCAGCCTCAAGATCTTCAACAACCAGCTCTTTGCTCAGCTCCTCGCCCAGTCTGTTAACCACGGTTTTGAGGTTGTGTATGAGCTCACCAAGATGTGTACCATCCGCATGAGCTTTGTGAAGGTACAGAGCATTTTGTTATATTAAAAAAAAAAAAAAAAAAAAACCTGTAGCAACAGAGAAGCAGTTTGGTAATCGTTCCCGGCTTTTTTTTCTTCTCCATAGATCAAAGATTCTCACTGACACTTGTTATTGTTCAAGCTTGATATGCTGCTAAGCATGTCCTGTCCTATACTTCACCTACATATTATGTAGGATTACAGTCCTTACTTAGCATGTATTGGCTTCACACTGCAGCCTTTCCCTCCGCTGTCTGTGGGAAGATCAAATTCTGTTAATTTCCAATCGTAAAAAAAAGTTGTCTTAATGGCCAATGTTTAGTCAATTATTCACTCTGTCCATTTTCCACTTACTATCAGTTAAATTAGCGTTCAGCCACATCCTAGTTCAACAGACATATACGTTAGGAAGTGGCTAATAAGTAGCTAATATTGTTATACACTTGTACACTCTTTACTGCCATTAGAAGAGAATGGAAACTAATGGCAACAACACTGTTCTTTATGATGTCCTCTCCGCAGGGCTGGGGTGCCGAATACCACCGTCAGGATGTCACCAGCACCCCCTGCTGGATTGAGGTGCATCTACATGGACCTCTGCAGTGGCTGGACAAGGTCCTCACACAGATGGGCTCTCCACACAACCCAATTTCTTCAGTGTCGTAACATGAAGTCACTCTTTCCTGGTGTTTCTGTGCGTTTTCCTACGTCCAATTTTTTTTTTGTGTTATGATCCTTTTTTTTTTGTTTGACCCCTCAAAATATATAAAAAAAAAAAAGATGTCGCCAACTCCTTTTGTCACATAAGTCAAATATGATAGACTGAATGTTAAAAATGTAAATTAAAGCACATGTAGCAAAATGATTATGTTCCTTATTTTTCTCCAGTAAACTATTTCCCATTTCTGTAGTGATCTGGACTTTTCCTGCACTCCTAGGTATGACGCATTGGGATTAATTTGTAGGTACTCAAAGACTTGTGTTACCATGTGTTCTGTCATTATGATATAATGCATTGTATGTACATGAGTTGACTTACTGTACAAGTTGCTTTGTATTTGTTTGATTAAAGTTTGCGTTGTCTTTACAAATCTTTTCCACCACATTTAAGGAAAGCACAATGCGGAAACTAAAAAAAGAAATGCAGTCAAAAAAAATGTTTTAATATCAGCGTCATTAATTTAGTCTCATTTTCACAGCAGGAAATATTCACTACAACTTAAAAACACAAACAAAATACAGTACATGACTTTTCCTTAACACTTTAAAAACATACACAGTTAGTATGACCTTTATTCATTCCACCAAACACATTAGCCCTATTTCCACAAAGCAGTCCGGTTTGGTTTGGTACAGATTATTATTATAAAATCCATGATTATTATAAAAAGCAGCATTGACGTTTGAGTGTCAGCAGCCCTGAAACTGCTGCTGTGATTGACTGCGGCCCTGTGAAGCCAGGAGCTGCTGCTGCTGCTGCAAGAAGCTAATCACCTCCGGACTCCTGAGCAGAGACTGAAAGGAAAACACACAAAGACGCGTTCAGATTTTGAGCATATACACGAGAAAGACACTGTTAATCTATCAAAGCATTCAAAACTAATCCCCCGCTGCACTATTGGAATAAACACAACAAATTGGAGGCCGAAAGGTTACCACATGAGTCAAGGGCAGATGAGTGAAACGTATAAAAAGAATGATATAATCAATTAGAGCATAAAGGAACAAATGTAGCTGTAGGTGACATGTTCCTGGCTTGGCATGTGTAAGAGAGAGAAAGAGATGCGTCTCCTCTCTTTAAGAGAAGAGGATATATTTTATCATATCGTCAGTTTAAGAAGTATGAAAAATGATACATATGATAATTAACAGAGGCTATTCTTGAAGCTTAAATTTGCTCGAGGGTGATTCTTCAAATGAAAAGTGGAAACTTTTAAAATCCTATATTTCTGAAAGTAAAAACAACCTCTTAATCCAGGATCTTTGATTCTTTAAAAGCACTTCAAAAAGTAGTTTTTGGCCCACCTCAGTACTTCCACTGCATTTTGTCAGAAGAGATTGTACACTCCTAAACCTACTGTAAAATGCACTTGCCACCATTGGCATGGCTCCCATTTGGTTTTAGTCTAACTTATTTGAGAGCACATAGTGTATTTTGTTTAATGACACACTACATAAAAATGTTTTGACATAAAATATTAAGTACCTCAAGGCTCTGGTTTTGATCCCCAATAATTCTTTCAATGACCTCTGTGCCTTAAATAATACTGCTTGGTGTAAATTAATAACCACTGCTATACATATTATTATTGGGTTTATATGCATGTACATATATGAACATACAGTATATAGTTCAATAAAAAGAGAGACCACTAGAAACTGCCACTGCAGTAGAAAGGCTTCCATGCATGTGGAGATGCTGATTTAAGGCACATTTGGAGTACTCTCCGGATTTTTTAACAGACCATTTGAACTTTGACTTTTCCTTTTATTACTTACCAGTCTTTTCTGATTGAGAACCTGCTCTATCAAGGAGGGTCTGGCTGGCCTGTCTCCCATCGAACTAAGACGCTGTTTGTTCACCGACACAGGCCTTTCCTCTGAGTTTTCCTGATGATCATAAAGAAGACAAACACAACACATCAACTATCAGTGTTCTTTTTATGTACAGGCTAAGTTCAGGCTAGAAGGGAAACTCGTGTGCCAAAAATTATAGTTCCAGAGTACGCTTTTCTGTGGGCTTATATCAGGGGTGTTCAAAGTGCGGCCTGGGGGCAATTTGTGGCCCCTGAGTAGATCTTTTGCGGGCCCCCGACTTGAATCGAAAAATCACAAGATTTTGGCCCGAGGCCTCATTGCAGTGGAATATTTTGTTATTTTTCATTTTCATATTAGTGAGGGCTGTAAAATATTCCTAAAATAGAAAATGTTCATTACAATTTTAGTTTACTCTTTCTTTTTTTTTAACGGCTTTGATTATTTTTCACATTTTTGTGAACTATGAAAATGAATCTATTTTGTAACTTTTGCAAACAATCAAACTGTTGTTTAAGTATTTAATAACTTTAGCTAAATACAGAAAGCTTTTACAAATATAAGTACCACATTACAGGCTTGATTCTGAGAAAAACAGAAAAAGAAGCACAAGTATTTAATTTCCTTTTTGCGAACCTTTTGATTACTCACTGTTTATTTATGTTACTGTTGAAGAAGTCAAAATACAAAAACAAAAACACGTTTAATGAAGAGTTTTTTGTATTACACTTATATTACACGTGTCCACCACATCATGCGTGGATTGAAAATGATAAACAAAACCTGGTCTTACATCGATCTTGCCGCTGGACATGGCCTGATCACTCTTCTTCTTCTTGTATTTGTCTTTGTACATCTTGTTGCGGTGTTTCTTGCACATCCACGGTTTCCTCTGCTTGGCCACCTGAGTTGTGGTCTCCGTACATCCGTCATAGGTGCATTGTTTGGGGGCGTTGTCGCCCTCCGACGTGTCCTCGTCGTTGAGCTCCTCCGGGCTCCCGGCTCCGTCTCTGAGGTGGTCTGAGGGGTCCAGGACGTCGCTCTCCTCGTCCGGATCGTCCATGTCGTAGGAGGAGGCGTTGTTGTTGTTATTGTTGTCCGGTTCGTGTGGCGTATTCACATTACGGCTGTCAACTACTCCGCTCTTATTCACGTAGTACCTCTGCCCGTCTTTAGTCAACAGGAGGGTCGCATCTTTGTCTTTGGAGGAAGATGCTGAATTGTCATCTTCGCTCATGATTGCGAAAAAAACCCCACCGAAGCAGCAGCTAGCTACTTAGCTAACAAACATCCAACCAAATCAGGTTGGTTATCTAAAGCAGCTTTAGCACCTGTATCCTATTATTAAAAGGCGCTTACCTGCTTCGAGAGGCTGACATGACATCGACAGAACTCGATCTGCGAGCTTAAATTATGTTTTAAAAATTCGGCAGCGGTGATATTTCCACGGATTAGTTGTCACTACGCGTGTTGCATTTCAATAACAGGGGTTTTCTTCTTCGGTGCAATGGCGCATTGAGTTCATGTGTTAGAGCGCCCCCCGGTGGTCAATGTAAGACATACATGCACCTCGGTTTATTAGATATACAGTGGCAAGAATAGCAAAAGGGTCATTTCCTGTACTTAGTTGCTCTTAATTAGCCACTGCCAAGAAGAAAGTTGCTCGCATAAACATTAAACGACCTTGAATGTCATAAAGACGAAAGAGTAACCTTATTTTGTGATTTATAGGAGGCTAATGTAGTTTTGTAAATATGAATATAGTCGTCATTATAGTAGTTTGATGTGCTTTAATATGATAATCTGATAATAATCTAAATCCAACTACTTGTCTGATTACTAATCAACCTGAGTTCTACCTTTGTCTGATTACTAAAGCACCACTGACTCAAATATAAAGGAGGGAAAAATGCAGGTAAATTGAGTGATATAGTCTTGTTACATGTTACCATAAAATCAGGCAAACAAGAGCAATATAGGAGATATGTTTGTGCTCTTTCTTCAAAATACAAACTATCCATATGATCATATAATTGTTTTTACTGGTTCCTGCATCCTTAATGTTTCTTTTTATTCTGATTTATTAGGAAATGTGACACCTGATTTTTATCACTGACTTTGGGAAAAAGAGCAACTACCACTATTCACAGTCCTTGCGATGGCCAGGGTCAAGTTTCACAGAAAGTGGTCAGACCTAACGCCACTAATGCTATTGAAAAAAAACCAATAACAAATTAAACTCCCCAATATATAGCTGATATAATCAAAGGGCGAGCACAGACTATATATTTACTCTGTAACAGGGAGAACACTGTGTAATGCCACATGCAATTTCCCAGCAATATTATGCTTGTGAAGCCAGGCTAATAAGTATGTAGATAATAAGTAGATAATATGGTATGACAAAATCTCTTCTCATGATATAACTTTATGGGACCAACCAACCAACCTGTCAAGTCCAGTACATTTTGAATTCAACATTCCTGTTGGATTCATATCAATTAATCCTCCCCACCCAGCAAATAAATATTGACTAGAGCAACAAAAAACTTTGAAAGTATGATGCACATTTATGTGTTTTATATGATATTCTACTGATAAATTACAGTCAACATACATCTGTATGCAACAAAAGCAGGGAGTTTCAAGAGCATGAATAGTGACCCAAAGATATAGAATGTCAGAAGAGTGCTCTAGTCTTGCGGCACCAGGACTCCAGAGCAACTGAATTTTACCGACTGAAGTTGCCAACTTAACCATTTTTCAAAAATCAAGCACTTGAAAAGAGACAGACAATGCATTTTGCAATGTATTTTAATTATTACTATACGTATTGATAGACCATTGTTGAACAGAGGTACAGGTACTGATATTGCAACGGACTGAAATACTGTGATGCAGCTATGAGAGCACTTTGGTAAAACCCATGTGCCCATGTGCTGGAGCAAGAGCACAACAAATTCATACTGATCTGGTCAATATGGTGGCACATAACTGTTTTTGTGTGGCGATGAGCATTACACAGAAAGTCACAGACAAGTGACGACTGCAGGGAGATCATCTGTTAAAGAAACAAAACTTCAATCAATCCTTGGATGTCTTTTTTTTATTCACATCATTAACTTGAATTCTTTATTGGTTGCTTTTTCAAAGGAAGTAGCATCGTTTCCAGTGTCCTACAAGAAGCAAATATGGCGTTGTAGATTCATTCTGTCCAGGTCTGAATTGTCTTGTTCAACTATATTGTTTCATATCAACTTGATGATCTCCTTTACATTTTTTCCCTTGCTGAATGACTGAAACACATATTTGACTTGATTTTTCCACTGTTCTATTAGATTAAGTACTAGTAAAGAAATATACTGTATTGTGGACTATCAAAATAAATAAAGTTATGTTATTTACATAACATATAAACAACACTTCATCACAAAACTGTTTTTTTTTTAATAAGAATTGGCTACTGTAAGTTTGTCATGCTTTCATCTGAATAAATGAAGCCATGAATGAGGTTGTACAGAGCTGAAATAAATATTCTTCCACCCTTTAAACTTCACTGTTTTTCCAAGAGTGCTGCTGGTTCTCTGACATCGATGCCTTCTGTCTCTTGGACCTGTTCGACTGCACCGAGACTGCAGTACTTTGTGCAAAAAGGCAGCCCTCGTACACTGTGAATTGTGTACATTTACCACCAAAAATATCGCAACAGTTACACCTTTCATCCCTTCTAGAATATGTGCAGGACATATGCTTTTAGTGTTGGAAAAATGTAAACAAGGCTTACAATGTGTAAATGAGCATCAAAAATTCAAGATTTAGTTTAAATGTTTAAAGTAAAAATGTTTCAAATGTTGAGTTTGCTACACAAGCACCCAAATGCTGCTATATTTTTTGTGTGAAAATGTCATGAATGATGAAGCAGTCAACAAAATAACAAGGAGGAATCAAATGCACCATTATTATCTTAATAGCAGTCTGTGTAAAATGTAAACTGTAATACTGCAATCCAACATTACAGGAAGGCAACGCCAATACTGTGAGGAGCACAGATTTATAGCACAAGTGCTGACTTTGTTCTGACTTTTCTTTTCTTTTTTCTTTTTTTAATGAACACTATTTTTTTAAACACATTTGTAAGAAAAAACTAATTTCTCCTCAAGTCTACGGTAGCCTACTACAAAAGTTCTGAGCTCTACTTCTACACTGTTTCTTACTTTCTTTCTTTCCCACAAGCTCTAAGGACAAGTCAACAAAAAGTCCTTCTTTAAAAAGGGATAGAGATATATATATATAAAAAATGCAGTGAATAAAGAATGAATAAATAAGGTTCAATAAAACATGAACATTGGTCCATATTCTCATATTGCCTTGTAGAGCTGCTCCACCTTAAGGAAGTTACCGTGTCCAGCTCGGATCATCACTGAAAGGGGAACAATGCTGTCGCCCTTTCTTGCTCCTTGAGCGTGGTAACGTGCTCAGATGAGAGAACGTTAAAAAGAAATAAATGAAAAGTCTTCCATCTCATTTTTTCTTTTCCCTCTTCTTCGTTATGTCTGCTTCTTGCTGGTTCTTTAGTCTTTCTCTTGAAATCTCTACCCCACATTGTCCTCCACTTGTCCTTTGATCGATCTCTCCTCTAAGTTTTGAAAGACAGATAAAGGGGAGCTTGTAGTTCAAGCATTTTTTGTTTTTCCCTCAATAGTTTTTTTCGACATTCATCCAGGATGTTATCTTATAGAGACTGTGGGACAGCTGATATCTCCTCTTCCTCCTCCTCCATATAGAGGGAGAAGCTGGATGAGGATTTTTCCCACCTTCTCCTCAGAAGGGTGAGTTGGGGGAGCAGGTGTTACTGGCAGAGCTGATGGAGATGTCATCCGAGTCAGATGGGAGGTTGAGATTGGGAGAAGGATCAGATATAGTGTCAGGGGAGAGGGGGCACAGGCCAGGGAGACAGTTAGGAGGCTCCGCACGCAGTGTTATTGTTGATGTTATTACTGTTGTCACCCTTGTCACTGTCTGCAAAGGCAGCGGCTTTACATCCGTGTGGCGTCCTCGTCTGAGAACCTGCCCCTCCTTATCAAAAGGGGTGGCCTGAAGGAGGAAGGAACAGAGGGCTATGGTTAGATTATGGTTAGATTGTTTTACAAAGGGATCAGCAGGAAGCACACTTTTTATCAGTTGTGGAGGACCATGAGAGTCTTGCATGTTAAGCAATTTATAACCAATAGCTAATTGGACACTTCAAAGAGGGAATAATAAAAGCAGATGCATTTTTAGTTATTCTTTCCTCTTCACATACTTTAACTTTTTTTGTTTGATTTCACCCTATTCACAAGGCAGCCATGTTCCTCTGACCTTAGCTCAAAGAGTGAAGCTGCTATAACGCTAATCTACAGAGTTCTGGTTTGTGAATGAAATGAATGTAGGCCTATAGTAGCCTATCTACAAGTTTTAACATCTTAAAGTTTACAACTAATTATCAACTAAAAAGATAATTTCAGTAAACATTTGGAGGAAAATATATCAAGAGAAACAGCCTTTATTTCAGAGCCCCCTAAATTACCTTTTAATTTTGCGACTAATGTTAACATTCAACCCTTCCGAGCTAACATACCTTGGCGAGAAAGTTAATCTTTCTAAGGGTTAAGTTTTCTGCTACTTTTTAACTTATGGTAACATTAACTTGTTTGTGGATGAACACTAATGTTAGCTGAAGTGCAGTGCAGCTAACGGCTACGTTGTTTGAACCTCCATATTTTCAGTGTCTTTGACACATGTTGGTTAAAAATCTTAAGATATAAATTGTTGTGTATCTGTGTATTTGAACACATTATAAGTGTATACATTGTTGGATTACTATTACTTTTGTTATAAATGAATTCAAGGCTGTAATTAATCTCTCCTCTCAGTATGAATTTATAAAAAATAAATAAAAAAAAACTGTAGCCATGAAGCCCTAGGTCCTCCATAAATCAGTACAGGACAAAGTCCAAACAAGAGTATGACAATTTCAGGTGAATAACAAGCCATGCTATTAGTAGAGGCAGCCAGGAGAAATGACATTAATCACACACTAAAATCAATGAAACACGTTTGGGAACAGGGTTATTTCTTTGGAAGTTAAATCTCACAAAGAAACAATTTAAACAGACAGTGAAAGCATCAGCAACACGTATTTGATTAGCACCAAATGAAAGAAATTTGTCTACTCAACATTCCATGTAGACATTTTGAATCAAAAGTAACAAACATATTTCTAAGGGTTAGATGGCCCTCCTTATTCATATTTACAGAAGTCAAGGAGACAGAGATATATACGCACACAACATTGAGGACAAGGCTTAACATATTGCAGACAACAACTATGCATACTATGTGAGATATGCATTCCCAGGCAGGGAGGGTTGTCAAAAAGTCAAGCACAAACACCACAGAGCAGGGATGACATGAAGTTGTCAAAGCAGCACAGCATCAGCACAGCAGGGCAGCACATAGGGAGGAAGGGAGACACTATTTTTGCTGGTTTTGACCATTGATCTGGTTGTGTCGCTATGGAAACCAGGCGTACCTTATCCAGTACATGGCCGGGTGCTGGTAGAAATCCAACGACCCAGATCTCTGCATAGAAAAGCTGTCATCCAACTGAACACAAAGAGAAACCAGCATAATCAAACTTAACACCAGCTAATTAAAAAATATATCACAAGACAAACCTTAATACAAAGGTTGCATCTGTCTCAAAGGAAGAAGAAATAAACTGAAAAGACTGGTATCCAATATGATTTACTGTAGAGATAAAACCTATAGAAACAAGCTGTTACACCAGTTCCACCGTGGGTAATGTAATGTCCTTTGTTAGTGACTTACAGAAATGACTGACACTCCTGCAGTGGTGTCATTGACCTTCGGGCTGGTGTTGAAGTGCTTCTTTATCTTCCCTGCTACAGACAGCTGATGATCGTTCTCACATAGACCCTCGTCCTGTTAGAGAAAGGAGTAGCGACTTAGTGCATCTGGAAGAATAAATTATGTGGGAGGCCAAATAAGTTTGATGAAAATAGTACTTACAGTGACCCATGGGTGCTCTAAGACCTGGAGCGCAGAGTATCTCTGATCCACCTCCACCTCCAGCATGGATCGAATCAGCTCCTGCAGCAGCAAAAAACAAAACATTAGTGAGTTGTGATGCCTTTTGTTGAACGGGACTTCCTTCAAACACGTGTATGCTATGTCTATTCACCAACAGACAGATATACTCACCATAGCTGTCTCCGAAACATTGTCCCAGTATGGTAGAGGAAATTCTAGCTGTCCCATTAGGATCTGATCAAAAAGCAATTCTTGATCGTCATTACTCCTGCAAACAAAATATTTCAAAAGAATGGGCTGTTAAGAAAGATAACTCTGCTCTGACAAAAATGGTACACAATTGTTAAAAGATGTAGCATTATTTTTTAACATGAACTTTTACATCAGTCAGAGAGTAAATCTTTTTAAAAGAACAGCTTTGGCTGTTCGCGTACCCTCTGAAAGGTGGAAAACCACACAGCAGGATGTAAGTGATGACTCCAGCTGCCCAGATGTCAACCTTAAGGCCGTACCTGCAAAAACAAAGTAATATGATGACTACAAGGCAAATAATGAAGAAAAAGACAGGTAATTACAACATGTAAAGAGTTGTTCTTGTCTTTTGGGATTACATTTATTTAAAAGCAGTACAAGGAGTTTTCCTCTGTATCATACAGTGCAACTACTTTAAGATAGATAGTTTGTCTTCCACTGAATTGTTCCTTTCACCTTAGCTACAGTGCTGAAGCTCTTACCCTGTTTCTGCGATGATTTCAGGTGCTACATAAGTCGGGGTCCCACAGACCGTGTAAAGAGGTCCATCTACTACAGTTGCCAAACCAAAGTCTCCCAGTTTCAGGCTTTTGCTGCCATCTGCATGCTCATAGACCTAAACACAAAGCATAAAACAAAAGTTTTAGCAGGATTCGGAGTAACTACAGATCAGTTTGATCCTAATTGTGAGTAATGAGAACTTCTTAAAATGAGGTGTGTGTACACAAATGTTAAATTCCCACTATTCAGAGACGATGTGTGTCTAAATTGAAGCAGGATTATAGGTGATGTTAACATTTGTAAAAGTATGCCAATTTTGTTTGTAGAATAATCTTAATTACCCCAGAAGGATATCTTTGAGGATTTGGAAGAAGAGCTTTTCGCTAGACAGTTTTTATATATGTATATATATATATATCTCCACTCGAGGGCGCCAAAGTTGAAAAATACCCAAATCCTGCATTTGCTTCAAACAAATACCATTTCTAGTGACTTAAACACCAGCAACAGTCATGGTTAGGAAGTACTAAATTGAACTGTACATGGACAAAAGTAATGTGACAATATAACTGCTAACAAATAAGCTGCCAATTTTTGTTATTTTTTTTAATCATCAATCAAGTTTGTGAAAGGGGTCACTCCTCGATAACCTACAGAGAATGATTACCCAACTATGTTTTTTCCCTCTCTCCCTCTTACGGTGCATTTTTAGGTCTGTTAGCTCAGCCCTAATTTGTATTATGGCCCAAAACTTTACTTTAACATTTTCACAGTATCTATCTGTTAGTAAAAGCTTTAACAAACCCCTCTACTCTCTACATGCCTACCACCAAACAGCAGGAAAAAAGTTAGCAGTTAGCAGACCGGTACCATGGAACCAATAGTACCCAAAGAACCAGATATTCCACTCAGTAGTGGCTGATTAGAGACCAAAGACAGAGTTTAAAGAACGTGAATATTGGCCAGAAACACTAATCTGAATCAATTATTGTATTGTTCATTGCCTGCTGGAAGTGTAAATAGATTATACTGTGTAAATAAAACACTTTGCCAGCATGTCTTCCCTGCTCCACTCATAAGGTTAAACATTGACCCATGACATTCAGCAAATCACTTTAAACACTGAATATGAACACCCATTTTAATATAAATATATTTATATTAAAATGGGGTTTATTCAACTCTATCTGTTACACAATATGTCAGCTTTTCTTTTCTGTTTGAGTTAAATACGCTCTGATTTTACTCAAAACAGGATGTTCAAGAATAATGATAGTTATATCCTTGAAAAGCTTACTGTTAGAGGAGTAAATTTTCTTTTATAGCATCACATTTCACCTCAGCACTTCTTATGTAATTGAGGTAGTAGGAGAGCAGAGGGGAGTTACACACTTGAGGAACCAACAAGCCTAACTCAAGTAAGTGGGGGGCAAATGTGGAAACTTCAGCTACTGCACTCGCTCTGGGATGGATCTGGTCTGAAAGTTGTTAAAAGGGGCAGAGGAGGGAGGTTACAGGGCAGGAGATTAGAAGACGGTAATGAGGAGGTGGGAGGCTTAACAAGAAGTGTGTGAGGATTTGTGAGGGCAGCAGGTATGAGTCATCGATCTCCTCTGTGAGCATGTTGTAGACTGTCGAGTGAATGATATTACTTCTCAGCTCATTCAGAAAGGATGAAGAAAATGGATCGGGGGGGGGGGCGAAACTGCGGCAAGTTTTTCAACTATGTAGACAGCAAAGACGCACTCTGTAGGAACTCACCAGCAGGTTTTCTGGTTTGATGTCTCTGTGCACAATGTTGAGGCTGTGGAGGTATTTGATGGCATTAGCTAGATTGTAGAGCATGCCACTGGCGTCTCTCTCTGTGTATCTGTTGGCAGAGGTGATGGCATCGAACAGATCTCCACCCTGTGAGAAAAAAAAAAGCAAACAAGATGGGTGGATGTTGTCAACATCAGGAACAGTGTAAATCTGATTCTGACAGATTCTAAGCTCTAAAGTGTGCTCGTCTTTTTTTTTACTGAAATGAATTTTCCGTCTAGAAGGTTGATTTTGCAGTGAAGGTTTTCTACTGCTCTGAAGCTGGAGGGCTAAACTGTGTCCTTATTCCCCACCTTAGTTAAAGCATCTCCTCCCCACGTCTTTAATATTTCCCTTTCATTTCAGAGTTTTTCACTTTTTTCTCTGCGGCCTTCTTTTCTGTGTTTGTCGAAGTTCCTAACATTTTTTATGCTGTATGAGTTTCACCCTTCTTTAACTTCTTTCTTTCTCGTACATTGTCTCTGTTTCTCCCTCCCTAAGAGGAATAAGTAGAACATGGCTTAAAATAGGTCTGACTCTTTCTTCCAGCACAAACTGTGAGAGTCTGTACCAGCAAAGCAACAGTACTTACAATTTGAGAGCTGCTAAATTCCTCTGTGCCATGCCAAACCTTCAACTTTTTACTTCTCTCTCAAAACTAAACTAAACTAAACTATATAGACACTCGACCATTATACTTCTATGCCATGTAGGGGAATAGTTAACCTTATTTAGTGTAGCTTGCTGAAGTTTAACTACAATCCTTTTTGCAGAATAATTCAGGTCCACATGGCATTATCAGGAAGGAATTATTTTGAATTTTAAGTCCATCACTGTGTCTAAACTGTTGATTTGTCTTAACTGCTACATACAATAAAAGCATGAAATCCAAGCAATGCAGTTATTATGCAATTTGTTTATTGTTTTTATTTAAATTCTTTTTAAATGTTCGGATATTTTTCTAGCTACATTGCTAACCTTGCCGAGTTGTCCTGCTGTGTAAGACCCACACCTGAACTCTAGGCGGGTAAGCAGTGTGTAGACCTGATACAACCAAAAACAATTTCTGCAACAAAGTCAACTATTTGCATATTGGAAATGTTCACAACTTTTGGGCTTCTCGTCCTGAGCTTGATGTCAAAGAAAAACTTGCTCCCAGGTGAATATAATTAATAAAGTATGTCTGTTAGTAAGAATTTAAAAGTTGCTGAATTGGGTTGAGGTCAATATGCAAGTTAGGTGAGTTCTTCAATAGCAGCTTCATATGAAGGAGTAGGGCAAAAAAAATCGATACAACATATATATATAATATATTGCCATCTGGGCTTGTGTGACAGTTATGGAATGGCTGGTGCCAAATATTGATATTCTCATCTTTAAAAAGGACTTTTTGAACAGATTTGACTGCCAATCTGACTCTCCACTACTTCAGGACTCATTAAAGTGGCACTTAGAACATAAATGAGGTTAATATGAATGGAAGTTGATAATGAAAAGAAAAGGGGAAAAAAAACAGCAGGATAAACTTGAACAGTGGGGGATAATGTAATCCTGGGCTGCGTATCATACGTAACATGAGCTACCTTAATGCCTTTGTACCAAATGTACATACCAGAGCTATTTAAAGCTTTTGCTATTTTGAAATAAAGGCACTAAGGGCCATT
Source organism: Symphodus melops (assembly GCF_947650265.1). NCBI lineage: Eukaryota > Metazoa > Chordata > Actinopteri > Labriformes > Labridae > Symphodus > Symphodus melops. The sequence goes on from NC_136701.1 coordinate 16,623,737, forward strand.
CATAAATCTGTATGCAATACTTCAGTTTGTTGTTATTGTGTCTCTCATTGAACTCCTTCACTCGTTCGTTTTACCCTTACCCTTTTTAAAGCCTCCATCTGTTCCTCTCCAGCTCTCAGTCCATATCATTCTCACAGTGACTCTTTCTACCTCATTCATCCACAGCCTCTGTTCGATCCTCCTACTTTGGACACACTCACACATTTCTTCCACAGATTGCCTCTCATCTATATTCTGTAGTACTCCACATCACAATGCGAACAGATGGATCACATTCCTGGCTCCTGAATTATGCACAAACCTTTCCTGACTTAGAGAGCCAGAGAGAATAAAGAATGTGAACACACGAGTGCTCGTGGCCACAGACTGATTTTCTCTTTCCCAAACTCTGTGAATGGTTGGAATTCATCATTTGCTTCACCGGCTGAAAGTTGCTGCTTTGTTTCTGTTGATGTTTCTGCGTGACCCTCTCAGATTGGAGATAACAATTGTTTTTGGAATATATCATCTAAGCATTACACTTGTTTGGTCTAATATTCCAGCATGTTTCATTGGAGGACATGATGCACAAACGCATTAGAATCATTTTGTAAACATGGATAAAAATGTCCACACACCTTGACCAGCTCCATCACCAGATAGAGCTCATTGTAAGTATCCATTTCCTCAATGAGCAGGACAATATTTGGATGTTTGACTCTTCGGAGGATGGCTACCTCGTTCTGGATCATATGCTCCTGAAATGAGAGAAGAAATAGTTTTTTAGTTTTTCTATTCACGTAAAAATTATTTTAAAAATTACAGTAACTTAACGCCAGGTTGAAAAACAAGTTTTGCTGGCCCCCCTGGTTGATATTTAACCTTTTCTCATATTTTTCATTGTAATGGGTGTGCTGTGGTGGTCTGTGTCCTTTTCCGTCAGGAATTCATTTGTACACTACTGCATTAAGTCAGGAAGGTAATAAAAAACAATATTTTCAGATGGTGTTAAATAGCTCTCTAAGTTTCACAAAAAAAGAGACATCATTAAAAAATACAAATGGAAGGGAACAATGTGTGTGTGTGTGTGTGTGTGTGTGTGTGTGTGTGTGTGTGTGTGTATATACACACACACACACACACACACACACACACATTGTTCCCTTCCATTCTTGATATTTAGAAGGTCACCTGACAGTCAAAGCGGTTTACAAAAAAATGATCTGTTCAGTTTTCTACAGTCCATCTTGTTTTTACATTGTTTTTACGAACAATTACAGCTAAACAGCAGCACTGAGTTAGGAAGGCTGACGTGTGCCTTTTCCCTTTAAATCACAATACTTTTGTTTACCTTGCCTCTACATTTCCCCTTGTTGATGATCTTCAGAGCATATTCCCGCCCTGTGGAATGCTCTACGCATTCCCGGACGACTGCAAAGTTCCCATCGCCCAACATGCGTCCCACCTTGTAGCGGTCTGATATGTAGGATGGCACAGCTGGAACCTCATCCACAACCTCAGCTGCAGGGAAGAAGCACATGGTTTATAAACTCTGAGGGACTCGAGGAGGTAAATCTGTACACTTTTTTGACTTTGAAATAATTTATTGAACTGTCATATTTAAAAAAAAAATACATTTATGAATTGTTTGCGACATCTTGGGTGAGAGCATCTTTTCTTTCTTCATTGTCACCAACTTACAGTTTGCCAATATTGTTTTTAGTTTTTACATAACAAAGACGTAAATCTGTGTCTCACAAAAGGTGAGAAAATTAGGTAACAAGGACAGGAAGTGACAATCAGAAGAGGAACATGCAGACGTGACAAGAGATAGTAGAGAGAGTGATTCATCAAAAAGGTCATGGACATGATTCAGACATGCATGCTATTCGCAAGTACACCGCCTTTGCACACTGAAAGACAGATGGGACATACATTTTTTCTCACCTTCATTGACGACTCCGTCCCCATCTTCCACCGAGCTGGAGACTTTAGTGGAAGACAAAGAGGTGGAAGAACCCTGGGACCCCTGTACAGAGAAGAAAAAGTGAGACATTTCTTTTAATCTGAAAAAGTGTTTGTCGTCAGCTCCAAACCAATCAAAGAAACAGTCTTCCTTCCTAAAACAAATGTGAATGTCCAAAGAAAGGCAAAAGTACATTCTGCCATTCCCCTTCTCCTCAGAACATCCTCAAGTCTGTCATTGTTTGCACGTCTGTCTGCTGGATCCCTCGGCCTTGTTGAATGTGTACACGGAGCTCAAAGAGAGAGCCTGACAGATTTGCTTAAGGGGCTAAACTGAATATAACCCGGCTACTAATTCAGCAAAGCACACGTGTGTGTGTTAACACTGAAAAGATGATTATATTCAAATAAGCTTCTCTTCCTTAAGTAATGCCTATTTAATTACAACTTCGCATCACTACCTTTAATACAACATAAAAACACAGGTTTCTGTGTCACTAAGGAAGTGGAACGAGCACTGCCTTTCATCCGGTTTGGTAAGTATAACAGGTCATTAAGGTAAAGAGGAGTGGCTGAGATGTGGCGCCTGCATCTATCTGAAGAAAAAAAACACAATCCGCCCTCCACCTCTTATACTTTCCTGTCTGGTTGTCATAGAAGCAGCGCGGGTGGGAAGCCAGGATCTAGTCCAGACTGTAAATGAGATTCTCCTAGTTCTTGGTTTTCTCCTCCCCTGCCCATCTTTCTCTTCCAGAACCTGTTTTCACTAAATATTCAACATTTTACAGGACATTAAGTCCCTCCATTTGTAACACCGTTTTCTATCCCTTCTCACTTTCCTTAGAATTCTCTCACTATTTCTTTTTAGTAGTTTTAGGGACTTCCAGTCCTTGAATATATCCCACAGGTGAAGCTCTAGCTTGGCTGCTAATGGAAGTGAGCTTCATCTTAATTTCACTCTAATAAACAGAACCCCCCTGGTCGATGGGAATTATTAACAAGCGCAGTTTGAGCTATAAATGATCCGCACAACCTGCGTGACGCATGATCTTTATTTGCACCATGCCAGTAACGTCAGCCCCCAGAGAGAAAGAGCTGAGCATCAGCAGTTTGTCGGTGGATATTCCTTTGAGTGATTCTGTCTGGCCGATGAGGATTATACCTTTTTTTTTTTCTTCTTTCATCCTTCATATCAAGGCAGGTGTAGTTTTTTTTTTTTTTTTTTCACGCTCTCTCATGATAAATTCATAACACTTTGTGTGACTCACACAGCGTACTCTCCTGGATCCTTAGAATAAATTAGATATTTAAAGTGTTGCTCAATTCATGGATATCTGCCATTGTTGTGATTACAATCATCAGGCTTTTATAATGACATCGTTGAATTCAAGAAGCACATTATCATTGCGTTTTAAGAGTGAAAAATAAAAATGCGAAAACTGTTCATGCTGTGTATAATTTAATCTGATTTGAGTGCATAGTTTTGTAAAAGTTTTTAATTCTAATAATTCAGCATACATACATATCATGGGTGCTGATCTATGCCCTAATCTAAAGAGATGTGCAAGTACAAGAAAGGATGCAGACCATATAAAGCAAAGTAACAGCATGTAACTTTGATAAAAGTACCTCATTTGGACCTTTATTTGTTTGATGTTCAGTCAGACTGTAATAGAGTTAACTGTCATGATAGAGACAGATAGAAAAAGATGCAACCCATGGTAATTACTCAGATAACTTAAAACTATTTACAGACCTGGGCTGCCCTATATCTCAGCCACAGTGGCTGCCAGTTCTTTTTTTTCCCTCATTCTCATTTCCACAGCTGAGACCAGGTGACTTTAGCACTGAGTCAGCCTGAATTTGGTTTATGTAATGCTGTTTTCATCGCCCAGTCATCCAAAAACAAGTAGCCCCCCCACACACACGCACACTTAATAATTATATAGCCGATGACCCTCCTGTGCTTTATAAATCCAAAACTTCCTCTCTCGTTCCGTCTTCTGTTGTCTCATCCAGACTCGTTTATCAGCCCCTCTTGTGCCCTTATCGCCTGACCAGCCCTGTCCTCTCCTCTCGCCTTCTCATTTTGGACTCCTATCTTTTCTCTCTTCCTGCCACCGAGGGAAACAAAATACTGTTGCTATGGAAACTGCTCACAGGGTGGAGAGAGAGGCAGCTTATGAGACTTCCAGTGTGGAGACAGAAGCCTATATATGGCCACATCCTTCAACCTTTGATGAACATTGCATGTCTTGTTTTTGTGTGGGAAAACGTCGAGACAGATGGAGGGACAAACCATGTACGAGGAACTACGTGGAATAGATAGACAAGAAAAAAAATACGAGGTTCAAGACAACTTGATATTTATCATTAGATTTGGCAGGACTTGTCTTGTTCATTGGAAAACACAACAATCACTATTCCTACAGCGCTACATCTTTCAAACGCAGCTCTGACTATGACTCACAAGACTACAAAGCACACTGACAAACCTTTTGCATCACGGCAGCAGACACTTCCCTTTAAACCGGCAAGGGCAGCACTCAGCGACTGAATACTGATCAGTGCATAAAATGTCAACCAAACAGGATGTCCATGATTTACCTCGCAGCGGAGCATCATCTGCATAGAGGTAGACATGATTTGTTCTTGAATAGTTGAATCGGGAGTCTTTCGTCATTAAAAATGAAATGAAAAGGTCAATGCTAGCTTTTTGAATATTATTATGACACACATGCTAAAGCCTTCTTACCACCAAGCTGAGTCAAAGCTCTTCAGCAGCATTTTCTTGTCACTTTTGCAGTTACGCAGTATCTAACAAACGGAGGATTTATTGGTGTTTGCTGCTGTGGAAACATCTAATAAGATAGGATGGAAACAGCGTATTTTGTTTAGTCCCAAGTCCCTTCTCTGCGTCACATAAAATATACTTGAGAGTCTATTTCTTGGCTCCTATTTTGGCGTCTAGACCGACAAGAAACATAATCTACTTGACTCTCAGCTGAAAGGATCAACTATCTCAGGGGATTCAGGCATTCAGCTCTGCCAGTTGGACATAGGGACGTTTTCTAATCATGATCCTTAAGGGCAGCAATCCGCAGGAATCAAGGGAACCTGATTAAATGCTTCTGGGAAAATTAAAAAAAAAAAAAAAAAACAGGAGGGAGTCTTGTTTTGCTTCAACCACGGAATAGCATGACAGAGGAGATGGAAGCACCTCTGGGATTATGTTTGTGTTGTAAACCCTGCTCTGCTCTGCTGAATACACATTGAAGCTTAACAAAGGGGAACGGTTAATAAATGTGTTTACAAAAACGGTTATTAGCATCATTAGCATCCTTCATCAACTGGAAATGTTTGTTTTGGTTGTGATAGACATGATAAACAAACAACACAAATGAGAAAAAAAGAGCACAAAATGATAATTAAATGACAATGAGTTTAATGATGACATCAACAAATGGAAATTAATACATTAAGCAAAGAAAATACATACAAAAACAAATGAGCCAAGAAGAGCTGGCAGACTCGCATGACATTACAATATGTAGATGAGGGCCCAGGTAAGGAAATATGGTGCACCTTTAGGCAAAGACTGAATACAATATTGGTAATATTGCATATTATATATGCTTATTTAAAAAAAAAAAAAAGTACCCATAACTTGTGCAAAAAGAGATGTTCCTGATTTTTGGATGCATTAAAGATATGTACATCTGAGAAGATTTGAACAATTTGTGTGAATGTAAAATTTAAGTAAAGAATAATTTAGCTTTAAAATAATGTCATTTACATCTTCTCATGAGATGTAGCCAGTCTTTTTGATGACAAAAAAATGAGACCACGTAAAGACATAAACACAACATGAAATAAGAAATATAACACAGCCAAAATGCAAATACAATCTGTAGCAACAACATTTATGTGGATGAGATGGGACAATAATTAACAAGTCCAAGGTACAAACATTCATTTTCAGCCTCCTTCACACGCACATAATTTAATTGTGAATCAACCAACACACAATATGGACAATAATATTGAGAGATGGAGCATGCAATTCAATGGATTATGGACATGGATGAGTCAGTGGTGAGGAGGATAACGGCGACACTATGGTTGACGATTAACATTTTCTTTCTCTCACACACTCATTCAAACTGTTACCTGATGTATGACAGCTGCTGTATGAGCAACATTGATCTTCTGTTTGTCTCTCTTTCAATCTGTCACTCACTATCATCTGCTTATTGTTGTTGGTTTTTTTTAAATGATTTGTTTCCTTATCTACCGTTTGTTTCCCATCTAACGGAGCAAACAAGCAGGGTGATGTGTGAATATTGATGGAAAAACCAAGTCTGTGTCACCGCACGTGTCTGTGGGTTTCATTAAAAATATGAAATCGATATAAATACGAGACGCTGGGCTGCCCTTAGTGAGGCAAGTGACCCTGAGAGAAGCACAAAGGGATAGAGGTTGATGAATGTGGACCATTCTTTCATGCTTCTGTTGCCAATTCATAAAAATGGGCCACCCAATGTATAGCACACTTAACATGTGCAAGCGTGCATCATGCGGATTACATACTTCCTGTGCACAAATGGCAATTTCATGTCAAGTTAGTTTTTTTCCCTGGAGCATACATGACTGTAAGAGATCTGCGTGCAGTTCCCATGAAGATGTTTGCACGTCTGAGTGCACTTACAGCCGTGTATGTGTGAACGGAAAAGAAAGCAAGCCATAGTGCAATGCACTGTCTGTATATGCAGCCCGGGGAAAATAAGGTTGTGATTGTCTGTGCTGTGAGAGCAACCTACATCAGGCAGCAAAGTGCCTCTAAGTGTTTAAATGCAGGGTCCAGCAGGGTGAACTATTTAATACCGCACTCGTCGTTGTAGGTCACGGAGGCTCAGTGACTGCTAAGAAAATGGATTTGTTGTAGCTTTAGGAGCTGAAAGTAGAAGTCATTTATTTTTTAGCCAAAGATGTTCTCTTAATAACCCGGATATTCAAATTCTAATCCTTGGATAATTTATGAGTCATGCATTGGTTAAACATAGTGGTACATTTTAGGTGTCAGGCTGGAAATTGTACTTTTTTGCCATTGTTAGCATAACAATAGAAGGATTTGTGCGTGTGCCCTTTTTATTTATGGTTATTCATGCATTTCCACAGAGGATGCATAAAAATGAGAGAAAATGTGCAAACAGTGTCAGAAACTGGGCGCCTACTTCTCAGAGAAGCTTAGAACTCATCTACAAGGGAAATGATGGAATATAATTTACTCCCTATGAAGTTAATACCCTTTCATATGGGAAAGAGAGAGAGAGAGAGAGAGAGAGAGACATAGAGACAGAGAGGGAGAGGGAGAGAGAGCAGAGAAGGGGGGTGGGAGAGCCAGTAAATGGTTGGGAGAAGGACTGAAGGAGAAATTAGAAACTGTCAAGGAGGAAAAGGACAGGGCCAGAATGGCTTCCAGAGCAGATAGGACGAAAAGGAAGAGGAGGAGAGAATGACACTGTTATGTAGCTGAGAAGTGTGAAGCTACAGAGTGTGGAGGGGAGATAATGGACTGTAAAGGCCCACCCCCCCACCCCCCCCAAACCCTCTCCCTTCCAGCCAGCTATTGCAGGCTTAGTACAGAGTACCAGCAAGTACAAAGACCATAACAATCTGTCGTTGAGGAATTAACACTGAACTTTGAAGCTGTGTAAGAGTAGAAATTACCCACAGCGTCATTGAGGTCAGAACTGTGGAAGAGAAAAGTGGATGGAGGCAGAGAGACACAGATTTTTGCTGTCTTTTTGCAATCTATTTTCCCTTTTAGTCATAACATTTGGCTTCACCTCTCTACAACCCGACCCGAGGAAAATAAATGATTTGAAGAAAAGAGCAGCGCAGCAGAAACTGGACACTGTTTTTATGTCTACAGCAACCACCCGGCAAGTTCTCATTCAGACAGAAGGACGAGAGAAAAAGGGACTTTAGACATCGATGCTCTTGCCAACCTCTTTCTCTTTCATCACAGAAATCTGTGTTGACCCACTTCCATTATACACAGGGCTGTGGAGGCTCCAGTGCACCTTGTTCTCTTAGCAACAACCCAAAAGTGATCATTTCCTGTTGCCCTTGCTGACCTTCCCATTCCATCAATAAAAATTTAATTTCTGATGGATTCAATAGCCTGAGGGACAGACTCTTCAACATCCATTTATTCTCCCGAGCACGTCAAATGTAGCACGAGATTGTAGCCTCTGAGCCCAATAGATGAATTCTTTATGCTATTCTAATTTTAGCCTATACAGTCACTCATATATGCAGCCTTACACACTATTTATGAACAGAAAAGATTCCCAAATCTTTCTTTTGGTGTCTGATTATAATTTATTGACTCCGACGTTCTTGCCTTATCTTCCCTACAAAAAAAGTATTTGCACCTGCACTGAAAATGACTAAATAATTACAAAATAAATCAAAGCTGCACTCCTTTTGTCTGGAAGAAAAGTGGAGTGTGTTTGAGTCAGTATTAATGACTCACGCATGTTGGAACCCATACCAAAGCATGGCAGGTCCATATACTTGTGTGTGTGTGTGTGTGTGTGTGTGTGTGTGTGTATATATGTGTGTGTTTGTAGGTGTACATGTGTTTGTATATTTGTGTGTCTGTGGATAGTCTAGCGCATGTGCTTTTATGTGTAAAAGTGTGAGGTCAAATGAGCGTGTAAGTTTGAACGAGGAAGAAGGAGGAACTCAATCAGCGGCAGGCTTAGAGCTCCAGCAAATTAAAAAGAGCTGCTGTGAGAAAACAGTGTCTGATGAGGATTGGGGCTGATATTAAAAGCTTACCATCATCACGTTGAGGAGTGGATTAACAAACACTTTGATCTTGAATGCACGCACACACTGCCCGAACACTGAACTGTGAATGCTCTCGTGTTTCCGTTTGAGTTGCATGCTCCTCTCTGTACAGAAGTATTTTCTCCAGAGTATAACTAGTTATACTGTGAACATATAGTGTCTTTACATCCCACTTTTTCAAATGTTAGCTACAGAAAATGATTCACTATTCTTCATTTGGATGGTTTTTATATGAAGCTAGGAGAATAGCCAAGTGAATAATAAAATTAAACAAACCCAGATAGTTTCTGATTTACTAGTATAAAACGTGTGCTAAAGTGTTTTCATAAAAGGACATGTACAAAATGACACAACATGATAAAAAATAACCCTATACTGTCATGTGGGTCTTTTCCACAAACATGCAATGCTAAGCACTGCTTGTGGCTCAAAGGGGATGCTTAGCAACTTTTGCAAACTAAAAACAGACTTTGTCTCGTCTTTAGATTGTAATGTGTATGTTGCATGAATGACTGACGAGAGAATGTCGAAAAGTCAGTAGTAGCATTTAGTTTGTTTTCCACCAAGACAAAAAAAAAAAATCAGTAAAAACTATTAACACCGGATAAGAATCGTAACATAAATGGATCCTAGAGACTGCCATTCATTGAATCCCAAAGCAGCACTGGTGTAGGTCAAAGATCAATGCCCAGTACCCTTTCTGAGACCCTAAAGATGTTGGGATGTTGTGGTTTTCTTCTCATTCTAGTGACTCTAAGATGTAGTTGGCCTATGCTCGGTGACAGCTTTGTCCTTTTCCTGAGAACATAGAAGGGATGTGTTATAGATTGAGTCTCACTAAATGTTATGACTGCGTGTGTTTGGCGTGTGTTTAATTGTGTATGTGTGTATTTTGGTCTTACCTGGCGTTGGCTGAGGCTGCCAGGGCTGGTCGGGGAAGGACTGGGAGATTTTCCCGAATGAGGAGTGGAGAGCTGACTGGCCGGTGTCCCGTTCACTGAAAAGGCAGAGGAAATGAGATCAGGTTGGATGAGACAGGCGAGACGAGACGGAGACATAAATATTTGAAACAGATCATCCTATAAATGTGAATACATGTTTTCTGGAACTGTTATATTTCTGAGAGTCTAGCAGCCAGCCCACACTTCCGCCCTCATCATCCATCCATTCACATGAATGAGGCAGAGGAGGAGGACAAGAAGAGGAGGTAGAGGCGAGAAATAGAAAAAGAGCCCTTCAGTCAGCACTGCTCTGTTTTTTTTTTTACTTCAGCAAAATCACAAATAATGTTGCTCTAAATCCGCGTGAAACAAGCCAGCTATATCGAGCCTTAAAAAAAAAGTGCAGGGAATAATTAAAACATGTTCAAGGCTTCAAGTGCATGGCTAGGAGTCAAGGTACACCACCAGTCTGTCCTCATTTTCAACCAGCTCTTCTGTTCTTTGCACTTGTGACCTCAGCCTTGGTCTACTTTTCCAGCTGCAGCACAGAAACCCAGCGGCATCACCTCATTAGCCAACAACATGATATTAATCAACGCTGCACTGAGTGTGGTCAAGCAAAAGCAGGATGTGTTAAAAGCCTAACAGCGATAAAAGCTGAGGTTTTGTTTTTTTACCAACTAAATCCAAAATAGAGGGTTTATGTCTTTAGGCAGTAAGACACCTCAAGTCAACTCAAGCTAGCTATAACTGACAGGTCTTTGAATGTGCAATAATTAGAGGAACCAAAACATTGCTAATTCATGAACAAAGACAAAATACAGGGATATAACAGCTTAGGGGGATGAGGGAGGGTCTTTGTTCAATTTCAAGAAAATATTTTAGAAATCTTATTATTTTCTGGAAGTGATATGCTTGAGTTGATTTGTATAAATGTGTAGGATTTGATCACGGACAATACAGGGTATATTCAAATATTGAACCAATCTTATTAAAAAAAATGCCAGAATTGCACTGGACTTAGAGGAATGGACAAATAATTTTAAAATATCCAGGGAAAAAAAAAAAAAAAGATAGTAATCTGCAATTTGCAATTGTTTGTTTCCTAATCTATAGCTACATCTATGCACATCTTTTCTGCCATTTCTGTTTCTCCTTAAAGCATTGATGCGTGTAAACAACATTTTCATTGGAGGCTCCACCTTACATAATAACATAGTTAGACACTATGACTCTTATCGTACAAAAAAAAAAGTGCCTCAACCTTCATTGTATAATGTTGGTTCCCCTGCTGAGATCAAAAGAACTTTCTAAATTATTCAGGACCAAAGAATATAAAGCCAATAGAAGACGGAAATAGCAAGAGTGCTGCCGCTTCAGCACACGAGTACAACATTTTGTCATCGTCCTTGACATATTTTGATACTAAGAAATGAGCATTTGTTTCAACACCTTTCTTTGACATGTTCATTGATGAATTCTGCATCAACGCGACGCACAAAGACGGAGCCTCCTCCCGGTTACACAACCAGAAGCTTCAACATGTAAAGATGTCTTTCTTTGACTCTGTGTTATAAAACAAAGCATCGCAGCATCACCTCTTATCACAAACATATATGTGGATAGATCCCATCGATATTATCTCAGTACAACTGAAGTTTAGATTGTCAACGACACTGACAGTCGTCGATAACTTAAAAAAATAAAAAGTCGAATTCAAAGCGGTTCCAGCATCCTTACCTTCCTCTTCCAGCATGATGAAAAAACACAGTGATAATCCACAGCGGTGTAAGGACAGGAAGAACAGCACTTGTGCACGCGCTCTTGCCGGCTATGATAGTAAACTGTGGTGAATGGAGAGACGAAGCAAAGCTGTACTACACGGAGAGGAGGCGGAGACCAAGCTTGCGCAAACTCTGACGCGCACGGGGGGGCTGTAACAAATAACATCTAGTCTGGAATTAACCTTTACTGCTGATATTTGGGATGTCATGCATGGCCTCTATTGTTTCTTGTCTGGACACCCTTAAAACAATGCAGCTACTTTTAACAGGTCTGTTTAACAGTCTGTTTTTCATGGCGATTAGGTTATTGCAGAATCGTGTTCAATAATTGTTATCATAAAGATGATGGCTTTGATTTTGACATTGACTGTATTCAGGATTGTTTCAATGCTGATTGTATATCTCAAGAACAGCTCCTGATGTATTAACTGTATTAATAACAATAATAATAACAATAATAATAATAATTATAATAATAATAATGATAATAATAATAATAAATTCCTCCTCTCTGGATCCTTGCTTGTGGCTACTCTGTGTTGTTCCTGTATGTATGTGTGATTCACCAATCCACAGTATGTGTATAAAGTATTACCTCCCGAGCAGTGACTTTTGTTTTACTTTTATATTTTTCCCATGAGTTAATGTACACATTGATCCATGCAGTGGAACTGAGGTGGGTTCCTTCAAAGGTTCCCAGTTCCACAAAATTCCTGGAGTGATTCAGCAGATAATGTAAAATATCCATAACAAATATTTCTTGAGGAAAAACCAAGGATCTATAAAAGGAGCACGATTTGAACCAATTTATACAGAACACAAACAATGTTCTGTCCCAGCTTCTTTCACACATAATGTGGAAAACACTGTGGTTAAAGGAAGCTGTGTTAGCAGTGAATAAAGTAAATACCTTTGCCTGTCTCTGTCTTTGACCTGATTTAATTATCTCCAGCTGTGAGGGATGATTCACAGGCTACATACAGTATTGTGATCAAAATTAAAGCCTTAGCAATTATGGTATAACTACAAGATATGAAGCCACACTTAGCTGTAAGATGCACTAACTGTAATGTTATTTACCTATACTTTGTGTTTGTGATAGTATGCATTTTCATGGATTGCTTCATCTTGATAAATTTGTGGATTTATCTTTTAATTGTATCAACCATGTGAGAGTAATTCTTTTACTCTTTTTCTTTTTTGTGAAGATGTAATATATGCATACGTGTAAGAGATCTTATTACAGTATCAGCAGTTATATCTGGTGTCAAGCCAAGTGTCTGTTGCTGTCTGAGAGATTTTGCTTAACATAGATGTTTGACATTTGAGTCAAGGAGATGAGTTCTTCATGCCTTATACAGAGTCAAGTATTTGTGGGCTGTCTTTCTATCAAAATATAAGGAACACTGTGAAGAAGAATACTTTGGCCAGTGACTGTGGAGTCCTGTTCCAGCATGTCAACTATTGTGAGATCCTGGTTAGCATTACTGTTAGGTTCTGATGATCAAGTGTGTCTGAGCAATTGTCTGTGATGTATATTATGTAGTGTGTTATTTGACCATTGCTAAATAAATGTAAGACGAGGTATGTTTGACAATGTTCTCCTCATTCATTCAACACAGATATAGAAACCCCCACCTTACACTTTAGTAATCCTTTGAATGTTAGAAATCAGACCAACAAATAAAAAAAGAAGCAAGGAGGGTGCAGCCCTGCTGGCAATAGAGCACACTAGTCCTAAGATAAAACATAAAGTGCATCTGAGGCTGAGAGGCATGTCCTTCCTTTCTATCTCTGCAGTCACTAGGTAATATACCAAAATACTGGAAAATGTAAATGCTGATCTAATGGAAGTAACACATTAAGTTAAGGCTATTGAAGTTATTAGACTTCACCCCAAAGGGCACAAAAACTCTCATGACAATTCATCAGGCAATTTTAAGAGATATTTCAGTCATGATCAAAGTGGTGGACCCGACCAACTGACCAACATTGATATTCTGAGATATCCAATCTAGGCCATTCAACGCTGAGATAATAAAACAATGTACAAACACTGCCAACACAATTGTTTTATGTGGGAGAGCAACACTTTAGCTGTGAACAAAATTAAAAGCTAACACTAAGGAATGTGGATCAGTAGACTTACATTGTCAGCTGACAACATTTTGAATCATTTTGGGAATGCAAAAATCTGGGGAAGACCTAGCAAAAAGCTTTAATGGGTCAATGTTGTAAGTCAATGGCTGCTCACACTCCACATTGTTCATCATATCTAATTGTTTTCTTCTTTCTTTTAATTACATTATACCCCAAAGGCTCTGTTTTTGTATAAAACACGCAATACACACACATCTGCCCGAAAGCAAAAACAGGACCTATAGACATGCATATATGAAGAGATCAGGGTGAGGGGGCTGTGCAGGGACTGGTGCCCCGAGCTGGACACCTCAGTAGGGTTGAGGAAGTGAACTGGCATGTTTCCAGTACTTAGCCCTAAACCCATAATAGGACCATAATAGCATTTAAAAGCCTATTGTTTCCAAACCAAGTCCCTACTGACCTACTGCAACTCCTAACTGCACAACGACTTTATCTTTAATTCTCGTAGTATAACACATTATTTCAATGATATCACCATATCACATTCTACTGAAAATGAAATACGTTTAATGACAAAGAAAAAGTATATACGTATTATAAGATAGGATACATGTTGGCATGTTCAAGGAAGGCTTTTCTTAAAGGCTCCCAGGAAATTTCAGCACACAAAATCTGCATGTTTAGGAAAATTATGCACCATGATACATGCGATTACACTTCACAGTACTAACACAATGCTATTTCATGCACACAAGCTGCCACAAGCCATATCCTTATCTTTCCTTTAGTGCAAATATCAACACCGCCTTGTCCATGAATTTGTTTTTCTTGCAGGCTCTATTATTTAGTTTGGTTATTCGTTCCGCTCCCCCGTGCTTATCCACTTTAAGACATGGCACATTTGTACCCTTCAAGGAGCAGGAAAAGTGTTGAAGGCTGCAGACAAGAGTGTCACAGCCAGCAGCTCATCCTCTGCAGAAACACTGGATTTAAAGCCTCTCCCATCGGACTCAGTTGATCATGAACGAGAGAGAAAGGTGACGCCCTGACGTGTCAGAAGTGCTTCTCTCTCACACCATCTGCAGCTCTCTGTTCATTTTAGCTGACATGAGGCATGACAGGAGAGCCGAGACACAGATGGCTAGACAGGCCGAAAAACTACGTATGAGTGCAAATTGTTTTCTCACATTATTTTGGGCGTGTGTGTATATAGGCACTCAGCTGAGGTTTTGAGATCATCAGAAGCTCAAGTGATGACAATATCACATTGACACGCCATAACCTGCCCACACTCACAAAATAAGGGAACATAGAGTTGGGAGCCCTAAAATGTCTTTGTACATGGCTTTTTGATGCCTTGAAATTGCAAGGTGAGTGAAATCATAACTGAAACAGTTTGTGTATTCCTGAATGGTTTGTCAGGACTAGGCTTATATAACGACCATTGATTAATTGACTTCATTAGACTGAGACCTTCAGTGCAATGACCAGTCTGATAAGCTCTTTTTGTTACCCTGCTTATGAATTAATTCAGCATATTTCTCAGAGGGCTTGTGTTCTGGACAAGAGCTGCTTATCTGGGCATCTAGTCTGAGAAAGCAATAGATTAGATTAAACATGTGTAAAGTTTCAATGTCCATCGTCTGACTTTTTCTGACATAAATGCACAATTTGAAGTGCATATGACTTCCAGGAGCTTGGCCATCTGACCATCAATGACTATCATAGTTTGTTCCATAGACAATAACCTTTCATCCAATGCATAGATGACTAGTTAGTACATTGAAAATGTCATTATTTTGAGATTTTTCCTCTGTATACTATGTCACCTGACCTTCTTCTCACCTTCCGCCATATTTTCTATAAACACTTGCGATAGCTGCCTGACGTACAAGCAAATATGGCTCATAATAAGCTGACTTTAGCCTGCCTTCAGAACAACTGAAGACCTCAAGCAAGGTTTCAAACTACTGACTTTATTTAGTGATACCGTTTACAACAACCAATCGTTTTTCCTTCCTTCATTATACCATAAGAATGGGTGATATTGTGATTGATCTGATTTCCATCTTTAGTGCTGAGACTTTATCCAGCGGGGTCTTCATCTGAACATGTGAAGTAACAACAAAAGGCATATTACACAGTGTCAGCTGTTGTTGACTGATGTCATAATTCTTTTACTAGTTGTCCTCAGGGGAAGAGGGCAGAATGTGCTTTTATTGTAAAAACAAAAACAACTCCTAGGATAATATTGACGGTGAACATTAGCAAACAAAAGGACGTCAGTCAGGGTCAATCAACAGAGGGATGCATTGATTTTTTAATTTTCACCATGCATGTTGCTCTAAACCCTCCTCTGGTACCAAACTGATGATGTTGCAGGGAATAAACACAGCACAGTAAACATCACCAATCCCGGAACATTTGATGATTTAAGCAGCAGAAGCAGCACCGGAGGGGAAACATTTCTCAGAAGTGAGAAAAGTTGGTACGCTCTGACTCAGGGTTCCAGCGAGGGCCGAGCATCAGTCAGCTCGACTGCAGGCCATAAAACAGGAAGCCAAAGCCATATATGGGTGTCACAGGCTATTGTGTCTGTATCTACATCCTCCTACTGTGCTATGTTTCCATGGCAACCAAGACAAGTCAGTCTTATTTTCCCCTATCTGTCTCAGCGTCTCTCTCTCTCTTTCTCTGACACAGACACAAACATACTATACACCTTCATACCAGACAGATCTGATAGCACATGACTCACTCGTCTAACCTTTTTTTGATGTCTGCAAGACAACAGCATCCTGAACTTTCTCTGTTCAACCAAGTTATCCTCCCAACATCCCTCCTCACCTCTTTTCTACCCTTTATCTCTCCCTTCCCTCCACTGCTACTGCTGTTTGTTTGTTTTAACTCTGCAATGTCACATGACTGTTAAGTAAAAAATAAACACATTTGTAGCTGTGCATGTTTTTTTTTTGTTTTTTTTTGCTGAAGAGCAGGTGAAGCGAGTTTCTGTATGTTACATCATCCAGCAGACCATTCCCCAGCATAACAGATCTGATATTTGTTTTGCACACAGTCTAAGCTCAAGCTGTGCAATCAGATACAAAAAAAGACCTGATATTTGTTAAAGCTGCAAATGCATCACCAAGTCCTCAGCAGCTTTGAACCAGACTGAACGTGTGTGCAACCACAAAACGATCATGATCACATGATTTGTGCATTCCTGTTGCCAAGTAAGTGTTTCTTTGTTTTGTCCCGGTCATAAAAGCATAATTATTAGACAGAGACCATGCAGCAGGTACTAGTGCAAGCTCTCCACATTTCTATTGCATTTCATTAGTATGTCAGGTGAAGACTGGCTGGTGGGGAGCTGCAGGATTGAGTCACCAACGGATCTTCTTATTTCCCTCTCCTCTCCTCTTCACTCCCTCTCTCATTTTTTTTAACCTCTTCGTTCTGTTTGCCTTTTTATCAACTCCCTTATGAAATCATTCTCATTTGAATTCATATTCTGTGTACAGCAAGACACACATACGCACACACACACACATAGTAAACACTGCCAGACACTCCGCAGAGCTCTGATTTCATGCAGTGTGTAGTCATACTGTTTTCATTTGCTGCGACACTGATTAAGTAATGAGCTAGAAAACACTAAGCAATCACAGAAGGATGCATGAAGATACAAACAACTTCCAAACTTTTTCCTATACTTTACATCCAAAATATACGTTTTATGTACAGGGGTCTTAAAGCAAAAGGTTACCAACTTAAATTGTATTGAGGTAGAAAAATAAGATAAAAATGATCACACTGTCTTACCAGATGCAGGGGACTTGCTGCGTTGTGATTGGACAATGGTCCTTGGAGAACTCCGAGTTAGGGATCCAGACATCTTCCCGTAGTTTACAGACCTTACCACACGGCACTCTACAAGCAAAGAGATAATGAAGATACGGATATGGATGTAAGAACAGGGAAATTTGTTGGTACATGAAATGATGCACTAAAGGACAAAATAGGTCATTTAAAACCATGACTTGATCATGTATTTTGTAACACACACACACACATGCTGAAAGAAAAACTGAACATAACTGCCAAACAAGTTTGATGCATTTCTAACCAACTTTCGTTTAGTAATATGATTGATTTTGTCCTTAACTTTTGCAGGAAAAAAAAATCACAAAACACGTGTTCCACACTGCTGTCATTTTTTTAACATTCAGGTCGCCTGCAAGTTCTGACCTTCACCGAGCTCACTTTCCAAATGCAATTATTGAAGTGTTGGAGTGACAGCTATGACTCACAAAGGTCTGGTATTTCACACACAGGCAGTCCTAGTAAATGAGCCACGTGATCACACACACACACACACACACACACACACTCCCTGTTTTCTTTGCAAAAATGTTGCTCCTCTCCTGTTCATTAACCCAACCCCATTAAAGCTCGTTACCATTTTAGACCAGCAAGAAGAGGAAATTATACCCAGTCTTCGAGGTGTGTGTATGTGTGAGAGAGGGCATGTGTGTGTTCTTCGCTTGTGTGGCAGACGTTGCGGCCCAATGATTAATGTACAATGTGGAGTGTTAACGTGATGACAGTTTGCCATAGGGAGAGCGAGGCGATAATTATAGTGATGCTGAGTGGAGGAGGTAAAGTTGTCTTGAGCTCAGACTGTCTTTTGTCACACTGTCTGTTTTGTTTGTCGCGCCGCTCTCCCGTCTGTCTATCTCTGCCTTTTGCCCTCTGTCTTCTGCACGGTCTCTCAGGTCATGAAGAGGTGTCAAACTGTGCTCTCTGTGTCTGGTTTGTATTCACACTTAATGTAGGAACACAAATCTGACGAATTCAAGTCAACAGAATGTTAAACATTTAACTTAGGGTTAACATTAACAGTTTAATATGTGACATTCACGCATTCATTAAAAAAAACAAAAAAACCTAGTCCTGTTTGTGAGTATTTTGTCCGATTACATGCTTTTATACAACATTTCAAACTACTTCCAAATTGGAGAAATGTGCAACTAAATTGAGGTAATGGTTCATTTCAATTGGTTGCCTGTCTTCCAGGGAAACATTAACTAAGGTTTCTGAGAGTGAGGAAGGAAGCTGTTAACTGATTACATTTGCTAAAATCCTTCCTACAGCTATTTAATTCGAGTGAAATGATGTCAGTTTAACATTACACTGACTCTTGTACTTCTGTTCGTGATGTCAAAAAATGAAATTGCTTTTCCAACACTATCATTTGAAGAGGACATGTCATGTTCTTACACTGTTAAAGGACAATATGACACAATGTCTTTTCTTATTCTCGTTTTGATTGAGAGAACCAAGCAGCAGAAATGACATACTGTGTGTCCAACACAATGCATTGAGTGAAGGTTAGTGTTAAGGGCCAGCAAAGAAAGATTAAGCAATGAAAGATAAATGTGCTGACAAGCCAGAGATGGGGTTTTTTTTAATTCAAGGACTGAAGCATAACGTGTGTAGGAAAAATCCCCATATGCCCATGGTGACCGCCCCATTTCCTAAGAACCTTTCAAAACAATGTGCAGTGTAACAGCATTGAGTATATGAGGAGAGTCCTCTGAAAGTCTTTGTTCTTTTAAGTCAAGGCTGATGATTTTCCCTTTAGCATATGCCCTCTACCAAATTATATTGATGAGTCTAATTTAATAACACGGAACTGTAATTGTAATTCTTTATTTCATACGTTTTTCATTACGTTTAACTGTCTATTTAGCATTTGGGGTTTTATTTAGTTTAATAAAAGCTTTTTTTCTAACTTTAGTGCTATCTTATGAGTTTCTTTTGCCACTCGTCATGATGCTCTAAAAGTCTTGCGTGAAGAACTTTAATTGCCTTGTTGCTGAAATATGATATATGAATTAAATGTAAAGGAATTCTAACTAATTGTGTGTGTGTGGGGGGGGGGGGGGTTGTGTGTGTGTAGGGGTGGGGTGGGGGTTTGTGTGTGTGTGTGTGTGTGTGTGTGTGTGTGCGTGTGATTCATCCAAACTACATACAGTTGAATTAAATTAGGAAAATGTAAAATCTTTCGTAAGGTATGAAAAAGCAGACTCCTTGTAAACGTAGTCTTTAGACGCGTTAAGGGATGTGGGAGATTGTTTTGGGGTCTTTAGGAAAGAAAATGGCAGCTAGATATTATCTTATGCACATGAAAAGGGAGTGTGACAGAAGAGATGGGAAGACAAAAGAAGGAAGGGGCTTTGGAATCCCAGGTGTGATGGATATTATTTAATGGATAAGGGTATACAAGGGTGAACAAATACATTAAATAAAACTCTGAACAAAAGCCAGTGCACACTCATTCATGTAGGAGGCAGGATGGGAGATGAGAGCATGAGAATACAAATGAGCACCAAATGGCAGAAGCGTTTCAGACAGAGAAGCCAGACGGGTGAAGTGAGGACATGGTGTATCCTCAGCAGCCCCACAATGGAGAACCAGGCTGAGGAGAGGGAGACGGGACAAATATACAATAGATTAGACGATGTCTTAAATGCAGCAGACGTTTTTTAATTCCAAGAGGAGAAGAGGAGTGGCAGGAGACAATGGAGCGTAATGAACTGAACAGCCCACACAGTCCTCTGCCACCTGAACCACAGAGATGTGTCATGCAGGCAGAAGACAAGGGGTACTGTGAAAGTGAAAAGGCATGATGTAATTGGGGATAAGCATAATGTAGAAGAAGACAGAACACAGGAAAGAAAAATGATTGATTTTTTTAACAAATCAATTCAGAGAAAATGTAAGAAAAAAAAAGTTATGATTAAAAAACATTCTATAATGATTCCCTGTCAAAACAAATGTTTAGCACCAAACATTTGGTATCATGCATTTTGATCCATTTTATGCACTTTATTGCCTCGTCTGCAGCATTTAATCATCATCATCCAGTTTTGACTCCTCTTTCTTATCTTACATTGAAATCAGGTTCCTTTCACACAATGGCCAATGCACGTAAGTATCAAAATACCCAAGAAATGACATTAATAAAATTAAAATTAAAAGATGAAAATGTACGCAAAATCCTGAATATGAGCCATTTTGACAACCCATTAATGTAGAGATTTAACATATTTTGTATCAAAATGTCATCTTTTTTTTTTTTAAATAAAAAAGGGATGAGATTAAGCTTTAATTTCCGATACAAAGGGCCCTGTAACCATGGTTACTAAATCTTACCTGCCTGAACTGAAATATGCACAGAGAGAGAGAGAGAGAGAGAGAGAGAGAGAGAGAGAGAGAGAGAGAGAGAGAGAGAGAGAGAGAGAGAGAGAGAGAGAGAGAGAGAGAGAGAGAGAGAGAGAGAGAGAGAGATGTGGTTAAACAAAACCCGGTCTGTCTGTATTTATTTTTTCAAAGAGCAGCTCTTTATACAGAGTTGCCTAAAGAACACAAGTCCTGTTTGAAAAAGTTTCAATTGTAAATCCATAATCACAGTTGTCTCAGGACTAAGATAATGTATTATCATAACTTGAGTAATAAAAGTAAAACCTTATACTCATGTTTATTTGAATTATTTATGATTACTTTAAATATTAGCATTTAATATAAGAATTTTTAGAAAATCTAAGAGAGTTTAGAATAACACCAGCAGCAACGAGCTTTTCAAAACAATCTAAAGTTTTGTGTTTCACAGGTTAGGTGATATTATTATAGGTACACATGAAGACATTTACCAGAGCTGTCTCTCTGATCCTTGGGTAAAAGTGAAACCAGAACATTTCTGATAAACTTTTACTGTTGATTAGTTGCTAAATAGACCAAACTGAAAAGCACTAAATAATATGCCCTAATATCAGATTAACTGAAACAACAGAATACAATCTTAGAGTTCCTATTTTGTATCATTGCATCAATGAAAAATGTTTCTTAAATTATAGTAAAAAAAAAAAAAATGCACAGAAAAAGCTTTTAAACAATCAGTGCTTTGGCCAGAATTGAAAGAAAGGGAAGGAAAACAAACAACAAAAGAAGCGATCAGATGAGTGAACAGAATAATACAAAATACCAGTAAGGATATTGGCCTCACCACTTTCATCCAACATCAAGTCATCCTGGTAGCGAAATTTCTCTGGTCCACACGCCACAAAAATGTCCTCATCGCCGAAGAAGTCATGTAGACAAGAAACCTGGAAAACAAAGAGAAGATTTCCATCAAGACTTCTTTTAGATCCTAGGTGATTAAAGACAATAGGGAACACAGCCTTTTCAGCTAAGCTTAATAGTTTAACAGATGGCAGCTTCCAAGAGCTATGACAGATTTACACTGATGGGGAACCGTTTGTTATGGTAAGGTGAATGTCTAAGTACAGACATTTTCCAACACCACTGCAGATTTTTAAATAAAGAGTATCTAGTGAGGAGTCGGGATAACATGATGCCTGGGTCTCTAATAGTTTTAACTGCTAGCCCCATTCCTGTGAAAGGCATACGTATCAATGATGTTGAGACCAAAAAAACACTTTTAGGGCGTCTGATTGTTTCCTGCTCTTTTGAGTCCATGAACATAATACAACATGCCTGCAATATCCCTGAGATTCAGCACTTTGTTTCCCTGCACTTAATAAGTCCTTCAGAACCTATTATGAGACCTTGCTGACTCACAGATTTGCTGATTCTATGCAGCACATACACTGGACATCAAGACTGGGTCTGTTCCCTAAAGTCCAACATCTTATGAATGGTAATGAGTAACTAATCAAAGTGAGAAACTAAGACAACAGAGGGAGATTTAATTCATGAGCAACGAAGTGCTCAAAAGAGAGATGTTTGACATTTTTGGAATGAGGCTCGAGAGATTAAAAACAGTTTTTTGTCTTAATTAGCAAGCCAAATTAAAACCTTCTTCAAGAAACTAAAGTCTCAACATGTTCGTTTTGTCAGCCCGAGACACGCCGTTTGTTTTCTTTCAATCTGTACATGTATGCTTTATTATGACAACCAAGCAAAGAAAAGCAAAATGCTGTTCATTATTTTCTATTTAATCTAGTCGACAGCTCATTCCATATCTGATCCAAACTCTGCGTGATTTAGTCAGGCAACTTTAATTACACCCCACAGGCCAAC
The DNA here is from genome assembly GCF_947650265.1 of Symphodus melops. Lineage (NCBI taxonomy): Eukaryota > Metazoa > Chordata > Actinopteri > Labriformes > Labridae > Symphodus > Symphodus melops. The sequence continues at coordinate 16,646,475 of NC_136701.1, forward strand.
AATCACATTTCAATCCCAAGCCATCAATATTCTAAATTATATTTCATGATAGGCGATGCTAGAGTCACAGAGGGAGCTTTCATGGGGAGACAAAAGTTCATTCATCTGCTATGACAAATCTCCTACCAAAAATGCTATTAGGAGCTATTAAAATTTAGGCAGCATGCACGTCTGGCACTGCCTGGAGATAACACATAAATACAAAGTTCCCTTCATTGCATTTTCATAGCAATTAACATCCAAGAAACCATTTAGATTTCTATTAGGCCAATAAACATGCCCCAAAAGAAAGTCACAGCTGATGTAACAGCGTTATCAACAGATAACCTACAAACAGCAAAGACGCCATTCCTTCTTTAAGTGTGAGCCTTTGTGTGCACGTGGGGATGGGCGTCATCCTGTTTTACCGCCCCACAAACCCTGAAAGAGCCAATGGGGAGAGAGAAAAGTATGTTCAATCTAAGACACACACTCTCTGTGGACTGTGGATCATTTTCATTTAACTTTCATATCAAGGCTCAATGTGTGTGTGTGTGTGTGTGTGTGTGTGTGTGTGTGTGTGTGTGTGTGTGTGTGTGTGTGTGTGTTTGTTAGCAAGCAATAATATTATGGTTTCATAACAGAGTGCATATTGCTTTGTTGGGGCGAGCGGCTTGACTTCATAACTAGATGGCTGTGATACAGATGTGGTTGTTGTTAACATTTCCCCAGTGTCTGCACTGATGTAAAGCTTTGGCCACTTCTACACTTAGCTGTAGTGTGTTTGTGTGCGTGTATGTGTGTAGGGGGGGAATTTTCACATTATCTTCCATCTCAGTTTTGTATTTCTTGCTGTGTAGTTCTTACATAAGCTGTTTTGAATAAATGTAAACTTTTGATTAATATAGTTTGAGCTCTTCTTGGCTGAGCTGTATTCTTCTGTCATATAATCATAGACATGCTTCCTTGTACTTCTTGCAGTGATGCAATAGTATCTTGTTGGGCTGTAGGGAGAGGTTAATAACGAATCAATCATTTTTAAAAAATCAATGAACTGAAGTGGGATGACTACATCTATGTTTTCTGTTTATTTATTTATTCATAGTTAATCAATACGTGTCATAATACGTGCACACAGATTTGCAAAACTGTTCTTTCCGGTAACAAATCTGTGTGCAGTTGGTCTCAAGCCAGTCCCAAGAAACTTTTTTTGTTTCACTTCCAAATTGGCTTCATTTTTTTAACAGTAGAGGTTACTGCTTGGTGCAAATGAACTGTCTTTTTTTGGTTGTTTAAACAGGAGCACATTGATACTAGCTAGTTGTTTGCTAGTAGCTAGCTATATTTTTCCAATAGTTGTATACCTTTCTTAGCCAGTAATTCAGTAATTGTCTAGCTTTGTAGAGTGCACATTTTCAGTTGATGGGACTGATAGAGTTGGCTGTATAACTCTAACGGTAGAAGAAACGTCTCACTGAGCAATCTTCTCTATTTTTAAACTTCAGGATATATTTCATTATTTTTAGGCTTTTGCTCTTTAGAAAGGCCAAAAACAATCATCCTGTTGAAAGTTGTGTTTCTGTCAGAGAGGGTTTTTGTTGGATTTCTGAGTCAGTCCAGTCACATCCCCAGGCAAGAACCGTTGCTGCTACTGGAAACAACTAAGAGGAGGCTGCAGCTCATCTTTAAATAGCAAATGTAGTGGACCAGGAATGTACAGCAAAAGCTAACAAAGAACACTCACACCCAAAAAGTGATTATGAAGAGGCGTTTTTCCAAAGAGAAACAAGAAGAAACAGGGACAGCCTTAATGTAGGGCACCTGTGAAGTGATTATAAACTGAAGCAACACACAAACATAAACTGGATACTATACTGAGAAGGGTGTGAAAAAAGTATGGTTGCCATGGTGATTGTGCCCTCCAGGCATCTGTGCATGGCTGGTGCGTGCCACTGACTGCATGATGTGCACAGTGTGATAGAGAGCTCCATCATTCATATTCTATCTACTATGGGCACGATACCAGACAGAACTGTGTCATCAAACATAAAAACACACACATGAACCTTCACACACACACACACACACACACATACACACAGTGACACCCAGCAACTATGCTGAAACACTAATGCTACTGCTCCTGGTAAAAAACAAACAAACTGATGTTGAAACAATGGGATCCTAAGTTAAACAACGATGAGAGAAGTCCCCCCCCCCCCCAGCCCCATTGTCAAAGATTAAATGAACCCCCCCTGACTTAGTGAGAAAGCGAACAGACAGGATGAAATCGAGCAATACAGAAAGAGGAGATCTATTCCTGACTGCTACTCTGAGCTGTTCTCAGAGCCTGATGACAAAACAAGCTGCGTTTATGTCTCTGGTGCTCAGTTCTCACAGAGAAGCAGTGCAGTTACACAACATCCAGCGCTGCTAAAAAAAAAAAAAAACAAGGACAGGAAGAAACAAACAAAGCAACGCTGGAGAGGAGCAAGTGGCGACTATAATAAGCACAAGGAGAAAAGAGCAGAGGAGTGTGGAAATTGGCAATTTCATATCCCTCCATCAACTCTCACACATCTTTATTAAAGTGGGACATGGGGGATAAGACTGGCTCGCGACGATTAAAAACACAGGCTGGCATTAAAAAGGGCTTTTTGAAGCTTATGTAATTGCATTATTTTGGTTTGAAGCTTCACAACCCAGACCAAAAGTTTAAGGTTAATGATGAGCAGGTTTAAGGATTGTGTGTCACATCAAACATATCTGAGCATCTCCTGTCCTCTTACTTTACTGTCAACAATCACCATAAGAGGTAGGTTTATCATCTACTGGAGTTCGGTGAAAAAAAAAAAAAGTGTATGTATATTTAAAACATTACTAGATAAACAACAAATCAAAAAATAAGAATTACATAAATCTACAGAATATGTCTCCATTAAAAAATGGTGTTACATAAATTCCTTTTCACTGAGTGTTCCTCACTAAACATATTTGTGTTCTAACAGCGCCACCTAGTGTGCAGTCAGAAAAATGCTGCAAAAGTGCCTGTTTCTCTCCCCCCTTGGTCATTTATCCTCTCTGCTTTTTGTTCATTTTCATCAATGACAAAAAGAGTTTGTTCTGACCTTGATTCTGTACAGTGAGAAATATTGTTAGCCCCACACCACGACTTAGAAGGTAGGTCACAAACTGAGACAATGACTGTCACCACATGGGGGCGCTCTTTAATAACTACTTAAAGATTTACAGTACCATCAGAAAAGCAGGATGACAGAGATAAGCAAGATATCTACTTATTAGATAATATAAAGAACAAGTATTCAGATATCCAGCAGGATTTTAGATACACAGAGATAATTCCAATGAGAATAACTTCTAACTGATCTGAGAATAAGAAGGATGTGTTGTGTAAGAACTCGAATATCAACACGTGAAATACACTGGGACTCAAACCCCATGTGGTTCTATTTGCGTTAGCCAACAGTGGCAGGACATGCAAAAAACACTTTAAATCTGGATTTCTGTTTGGTGTAAGTCTTGAGGGAGGACTGAGGAGCATCTGTGCTGAATTTTAGTTAGGGTTCTCAAGGACACATGGGAATGTGAGTGGGAAGAGACCAACAGCTGTGCATGGACTTTCTAAACATAAAGTTAGCACTCTCTCATCTAAACTTTATGAGAACGCACAAACAATTGACCTTAAAAAAAGCTTGATTGTTTTCTTTAAGGAAATGCACCTTTTATTGTTCGTCTGCTACACATGGTGTGAAACATCAGCTTTTTGTGTTCAAACGGTATGGGATGTTCTCTTCAGCAGCTCCTGTGAATAAGCTGCAGGGAACAAATGATCCGTGACAGCAGGGCTCGCTCTGCTCATTTAGATGGGGCTATTTCTGTCTGCCTGTCAGACATCAGGTCTACTAAAGGACGCATCCGTCAGCTCCTCGATTTTTGGAGGGAGTTTCTGACAGCCAATCAGAGGACGTTAAAGTATAAACGTGCAAGAACACGTTTACACTTTTGCAAGTGCAAGATAAAGTAAGATAAGCAATACAGAATTAAGAGTGAGATTTAGTATTTGAACATCAACTATTTCATTGTACCGATTAATGTTTTGTGGTATTGTCTGAAATTCATAGACTACTGGATTTTAATTTGGATTATTGTGAGCTTTACTCATAGTTCTTAATTTCTTAGTCTTGACAAAATGTCCTGATCTTTTTTAAAATGTATTTCATGTTTTCTGTCTGTCGTGCCCACTTGAACCTGTCTGGCAGCATATTCATAATAAAAGATCTTTATAATAAAATTGATTAAAGAAGTAATAGGTTAAATCAAAATGTATGTAAATATTATTATATAATAAAACAAAAAATTACTCAAAAACATTTTTTTGTGGATTTCAATAGAAAAAAAGGTTTGGTTGGATTTGTCCTTGTGGTCCAGCTCTGATAAAAAAATAGAGGGATTTCTCAGCGACTAAGACTGACGTTCACAGGGGGAAAAAAGAAGAAGAAGAGATTGAGGACTCAGCCACTAATCTCGTGAGCAACAATAGACTCAGATTGGTCACAGTGAGGACACACGGAGGTCAACATTATCCTGCCCAAAGACAGAGCACATTTCGGAGGACTGAGCCGTCGCTGCGCTCTGCCAGAGCAGCTTAGCCGGGTGGAGCTGTCTGTGGTGCTGAATCTACTGCAGCTGGCAGGCACGACATTTCGGGCTGCTCTGAAACATTTAACACTGCAGGACTGGAGACACAGACTGATGGATGAAAGGATGAACAGATGGAAAGATGCTGCAAGACAGGCAGGCTGACAGAATAACAGATGGGTGTGTTGTTACAAGCCAGAGACAGACAGAAACAGAAAGGGCAAAGTATTTGTGTCAAATATATAGAGCGTCTGAAGAAAAATAGTTTTAAAATGTAAAATGAAAAAGAAACTGACTGACAGAGATAGATATTACCACAACAGTGTGTTGCAGTTCCATAATGTGTCTCTGAATTGAATGCAACCTTGTTTATGATACTAAAAACTAAGTTTGACATACAGTTGTAAAGAACAAGGCACTCGTTAAGGGAAAGCGTGTTTGCTCTCCTACAGTTGCAGCAAACTTACAGGCAAAATAATTGATTCATTCAATTGCATATGTAATGACAACACTAGAGCGCTTAATGATTCACAAAAAAAAAAAATCTGAGTCTTACTCCTGGAATGACACAGCAAAAATTGTCTTCCTTTCTTTCCAGGGCTATTCAAATGATTTTCTCTGAGGCTGAAGGGAGGCACAGAAAAAGACAAGAAAAGAGCGACACAGACTGTCAAGAGGAGAGAGAAAGGTAGACAGAAATCGATCTGAAAGAGTTAAGGGGAAGGGGAAAAAAACATCCGCACCCACAGGGGAGAATTCACACCGTGCATGACCTCCCGCTGCCTCAATCAGTAGAGTGCACATTGCCCCATTTTATCAGAGAACCTGACGGCATGGGAATAAGTGAAGGGGTCAGGAAACGAGAAACAAACAGAGGAAAAGACAGCCACACTGATGTGAGGCCAATTAACTGTGCAGTGGCCTGAGTTGGCACTGGTTCGGTTTAAACCTCAAACCAGCACAGCAGACTGCCAGGCTGCTGGATGGCTGTGGTGTTACATAACAACTTATGTAACAGCTTCTGCTCTCCATAAGGGGATCGCAAACTTTGTTTTAGAATGTTTCTCCAAGAATGTTGATGCTTTTTTCCTGTCTTTCATGTGTCTTCAGGGAGTCAAACTTTCTGCAATCATGAAATGAATAAAAAATAAGAAATTTGGCACTGCCGTTTCTCGATAAAAAAAGACATCAATCAACATCTGCCTCCACTCCCTCCATTTCTAACTTAACAATTCTGTCACATGCAAATCTGGTTTATTAAGTAAGCTTATAATGATTTGTCTTCATTCAACCCCACCCCCCCTTAAACCCAAATCCCTAATTAATTCTTCCTTTTTGATCTGCATCCTCTCTTTATGATGCAGGTTTGAATCCGTTTTCTAGGATGAGTGTGAGTGGGAGTCTGAAGGGTTTGATTGTGTCAGTATACGGGTTAAAAGTGAACACTGACACAATGGGATGTGTGTAATATTAGGACACAGCAGGGAAAGGTGGTAATAAGTGAGTCTTCTTTAAGAAAGTTTGTTTCTTAAGTATCTTCAATAATCTATACATTTAATTAAATTGATGCAAAAAAAAGTATATAGTTTTGATCGTGGTATGCATTTACTGTACACTAAAAACTAGAATGAAAAAATAAAAGTTTAATTGACTTCATTTAAAAGATGCAAGCATGGAGAATGAACTCAGAGGACCTTTGAGGTTGACAGCCATATGTGTGCCCTATATGTATGCTAATAGGGCTAAAAGAGACTGCTAGTGCAACATTGAAGGCATTGGTTCAGGATGTACAACACTTTGTTTTGAAAAGAGGCTTAGAGAAGCAATGTTCCCGCTTATGTTCATAATCTGGCCTCGTGTTTCAATAATGATTCAACAAAATGTTGACGTCTATGATCTGACAGCCCAGATCTGAGAGCAACCGAAAGCATCTAAAGCTGGGACATGTTCTTTCAAGTTGCAGATATAGTTAAGAGAGGGACTTGAGAGTGAGTCAGTCAGGTAGTGCGTGATTCAGACAATGTGTGCATGATGAGGTAGCTCGTTGTATGACGGGGTCCTCAATAGTCTCCGCCAAAGTCTGTCATCGATCCTAATTTGGCAGCAGGTCCTGACTACAGATAGCCTTCCAATCTGTCACAAACACTCTCTGCGGGAAAACAAAGACACACAAACTAAAAAAAAACTGACTGCAACAGAGACAAACAAACGGCATCATCTGAAACAGCACCGCCCTTACGCACAGTTTAAAAAAAAGAAAAAAGAGTTTAATCATCTGCAGAGGCTTGCTTCAAAAGCCATATCCCATCCATGTCATTAACTTCAAATAAACTGTATTAAAGCCAATACATTGCGAACTACGTGCATGACACACATTCACTCTCTACTTTTGATGCACACACACAGTGCTGGGCTGAGTAGCTGTGACTCAGCAGATCAACAGCAGGCAGATTTTTCTTCCCACAATCCTTCTACGCAGAAAAAGTGACACATTAACAAAAAAAACAGTTTCGAGTTGAGAAAACTGCCTGAATAGTACATGAGACGCAAAACATTGTCCCTGCTTGTCAGAATATGCAATATTTTCAAGTGACATTGCTGGAGTTTGCACTCTCTCTCTATTGCCTGCAGAGCTGGAAACAGGCCCAAAAGGAAAAGGGGGACAGGGAGGGGACAAAAAAAAAGTCAGACAATCTAAAAAAATAAATGAAGTAAAATGGTGGGAGGCACAGCAAAGAGAGGAAGGAGAGAAGGTGAAACAGACCGTGGAGGAGGGAGAGTGATGCCATATGTTGCAGCTCTTGGATTTGGGGGTGCATGCAGTGTGTGCTAATTAAACAAGGAATAAACAGCTGTAAAAAAAGCATGACATGTTGACAACAAGCTACAGAGAGAGATAGGAAAGAATAGTGAGAGAAAGGAGCTCAGAGGAAGGATTGACAGCTGATCTAGGCGAAGAAAGCCCATGTTTTGAAAGAGAACTAAAGATTGCATAACTGCAGATAGAGAGGGAGGTAAAAACAGCAATGGGTAGGGAGAGAATGAAATGAATAGAGAATCGGAGGTAGAGAGAAGAAGGAGGCTTCAAAGAAAGGAGAAATGATCATAAAAGGATGTTAAAAGCTTGTCAGCCTTGCCACCAAGGAGAAGAGCAGGTCAGCAATGCAGTTTGAGAAGTGAGAGCTGCACTGCAGATGGTAAACAAGTGGTACATCGTCACTCTCACATACAACCTTTGTTTGGGCCATTTCATCAGTATGTAAAATCAGTGCAAATGAGTGTGTAAACTGTTCACAACAAATATGACTATTGTTGTTTTTACATGAATGATGCAACAGGGTCATCGAAAACCAGGATTAAACTCTTCAGAACGCAAGCAACTGGGGGCAACATGCGGCTTCAAAGCAGTGCGATGTTTTAAGAAGAGTAGTCTCAAACCCACTGCCGACAGACAGACAGACAGACAGAATGTTGAAATACGGCAAATATAAGTCTACAGGCTTGCTGGCAGCTCTATGAGACTATCATTTGTACAGCGGAAATAAGAACCTAAATGCTATGAACATGCTAGGATTAAAATTGCATTCAATATGTATTATGGTTATGTTCTAGTGTGCAGAAATGTTCTTTTCCAATACTACACATAAAGAACACCTGAGGCTGATGAAAATACTGTTACTAAGGTGATGTTAGTATTTAAGTCGATGTAAAAACAGTGACATGTTGTTAAAATCTCAACATGCTGGTGGTATGTGTATAAAGTCAAGTAACACATTTCTGTAGGATTTATCGTTTGTGACGCATAAATGGGCACATTTTCATGGCAGTCCCTTACATAGTGGTTCATTTAGGTTATTTCAGAAGATTATGTTGCAGATTGACCCACAGACAGACAGTCCCATCTTATCCGCAAGATAAGACCAAATAATCACAGTCAATATGTCTTTGGTGAGCCTTGTATTAGTGTTAGCAGTGAATGTCTTCTTGCCTACACTACATACTAAGGAGCTGATTAATGAGATACTCAAAAAGCAGACTACAAACAACCACAGCGGTGAATGAGTGGCATCACTTTGTGCACTAGTTGAGTGAGTTTGTGATGCATGAGTAGAAATCTAGACGGGCCCATTAAAACAAGTGTTTGTTAATGTGTTCATGCTTAAATGTGCGTGAGCCTTACTAGTCTGGCAGCTACGGTCCAACATTCTTGTGTATTCGTGCGTGCGCGTGTGTGTGTGTGTGTGTGTGTGTGTGTGTGTGTGTGTGTGTGTGTGTGTGTGTGTGTGTGTGTGTGTGTGTGTGTGTGTGTGTGTGTGTGTGTGTGTGTGTAAACAGAGATTAGTTGTATTAATAGGCCAGCCATGTCCATGTCCTAATCCACTTACTGGTCATCTATCTTCTTGATCAGACCAATCCAGCTACACCATCTTACCAAGCTACTGCATGCCATCAAAGCAGTTCAACCAGTTGGTTCCTAGGCAACTAGATCAAATCATCATAGAAACTGGCAAAGGTGGAGAGCTTGCCAAGAAATATCAGGCTGTGGTTACCCCAGGGGAGAGGTGTTGGAGCTAAAGTACCACCTATGCAGTACAGTGAGCCTTTGGGGATAAAGGAATCAATATAGCAGTGGCTAAGACACTTGATTTATGGTTTCTGACACTGATGTGTGTGTTACAATCAGAAAGGTGATACCCACAGCTATCACAGTAGAGTAAGCTGGGAAGAAATTATGGCACATACTAGATGCTCAAAGAGACATTTTCACAACTGGTCACATTTCTATTCCCATTTTTCCCATCTCACAAGTTGTGAGGTGTTAAATGGCATACATTTATTGTTTTATTATTTAGACCAAAAGTAAATTGAACAATGAGTGGGCATCTGGCAACAGTGACAAGAAAAATCCTTCCTTTTATCAGAAACTCAAAAGCCTTCATCAGGTCTCAGATAGTAAAATCTCAAATCAAGGCATAACCAACAGTAAAACTGAAGCATCATAAACCTAATCAATAATATTGAAAAACTTAGAACTTGGTCGATAATGAATTAACACAAAAATACTTATCAACAAGGATGCATAATAAGGAGGCATTAGAGTAGACTTCAGCTGAAGACAGACTCTCAGTTGAACTCCTCAGATACCAAAAACATAATCCATTATTCATTTGAACCAACTTTAACTGCAGAACTTTTACAGAACTGAACTCTTGACATCTCAAATTAAATGTAAACGAGCATGAAAGAAATTCAAAGTAGTTACGTAAAATAAAATAAAAATAAAAAATAATAATAATAGGGCTTTTAGGATGTACTTCCTGCCCCATTGTCTATGGCCTCATTTTAGGGGTTAATGAAGGCAGTTCCTCTCCATCTCTAGACTCTGACGCTCTGCTGGGACTCAGATACTGACAGCAAGACCCAGAAACCTACTTCTGCTGAGGGCTCAATGACTGACATGGCTCAGCTTACGACAGCAGCACACACACACGCGCACGCACGCACACACATACACACTCAACTTAACCCTTAAAGTAAGTATATCCTGCAGCACACTCTGGTAATTAACTTGAGCACTCAGCTAAAGTCAATAATATATATTCAAGTGTCATCTGTGTCTAATCCTCTAAACTCTTTACCTTTATTTAGCCACATACAAGAGTGTTGTATTATTTTCTTTACACTTAATTTCAATGACAAATGGTGTTTTTTTGTTTGTTTGTTTTTTTGTGTTATGTTGTGTAGGTAGAATGTAGCAATTCTCTCTTTTTAGCAACAGAGCTCTGTCAGGCTTTAAATGTTTGGTCTAGGGTGACTACAAAGAGGGGCAGTCAATGGATGTTCCCATGTGATTAGTGTATGTGAGCCATTCATCATTAGACAAACCCATATTACACTGTCACCATGTCATTGACTATACTTGTAGTACAAAACGACAGAGTACTAGTCTTTTGTATTTTAGTATGTAAACTAAATAAGGTTTTTTGCTTGTGTGCCAATTAGCGATAGCACAACCTAATGGAAATTGTTACCCAATCCTTTTATTGGGGGTTTGTTGCATAATTTGTTTAGCTGTCCACAACACATTTTACTTTTAATTAACTCTCAAACTAGGGCTGCCCAATATCCTGTTCTATTTTCAAAGACTCTGTGTCTGTGCAGAAGTAGATACAGATAGTAGTACATTCTTAAAACCCCTTTAAAATCTGAATCATCTTTTCTCCACTTCACTTTCCTCTAAATAATAAAAACACAAACTCTCCCACATGCATTAACCCACACATGCACACACATAATAACAAAAAAACTAAGAAGGCGTTGTTTCTGCACTCAGCCATGCCCAGCCCATCCGGTAGAGACTGTGTTACCATGCCTACAGGCCCAATCAATACTGTGCCTAAAAATAGCACAACCATACTAGTCTTATTTCCAATCTCAGAAGGGGTGAACTGGGCAAGAGCAGCAGTTGTTGTGTAATCCCCCAGATAACTGCAACTGATTGTAGCCACAGTGTTAGTGGGCACTGTGCAAAAGTGTGAGTTTAATCCCCAACAGGAGGTTTCTCAAGGAAAACCCTGATCCTGGGATTTGATTGGCCCGTGTGGGGATCTAACAGCAGTTTAGGACAGGAAATCTGGAAAGACCTCTTACTAAATTACCAGTGGATCACTAAATAGACTGCAAGACGTCAGGACAATGTGAAAGCACCAGCATTCTGTATGAGGATACAGTCTTTGGAAGTGGGATAAATGGTAACAAAGAGTATTAAATAAGAAATCAAAAACGAAAGCCCCAAAGGACAAAGAGCAGATTCATCAAAGCGAGTCACAAATTTGCCATTTAGAAGATGACTACTGCTGAATGACACAGTATGGCAAATCGCCCTTCATATAATACACAATCTGTATCACAGTATTAGATTCAATTTGATTCAAGGGAGAAGTAGTTTGTGTAGCTACATTCGATCATTTGGAGCTGGAGAGAGGCAGAGAGAGGGGAGCAAACAGACGAATACAGGGAAGCTGATAATGGGGGGGGGGGGTCACGATTGAGATGGAAAGATGAAGTGAAGGCCAACATGAAAACACCAGAGAGCTCATGCTTGTCACATACATTACCTTGATCCCCAAAAGGTTGAAAGACATATTTTCCCTCTATGAGCTTTGACAACTCACAAAAACCAAACATGTACATGAGTAGCGAAAGTGCTCTGACTTAATTTCACTGCAGTGCAGCCACTGTCTTTTCCACTTCCACAACATTTCACAGCTGAAGTGGAGAATATCTCCACAGGTGTACGCACAAGCACAAGTGTGTGTACACAGTGCTGCTTTTATTCGTGCTCTTTTTTTAGCGATTTTCTCCACAGCTGAGAGAGGGAGCTGAAATGGGTGGGTGGACTATCAAGGGGGCCCGGAACGCTGATTCATTTCTGTGTTGGGAGGCTGTGCTCTGGTGCACGTCCCTATACAGCGTGGGCTCCATTCATAGATTCCTTTCATCTTTACCTTCTCTCGACCTCTTTTAGTGTGTGTCACTGTTTCTCGCTACACCTCTGGCTGTGAACGGGGACACTTCATTCATAAAAGGCTCATGAAAGAGAAATGAGAGTAGGGTCATAAAATATTTAGCCATTGTGATGCTTCTGTCAGCCTGTTGATATATCCATTTTGCTTGAAAAAAGGATGCCTGAATCGAGGTGTTGCATACTAAACCGCATACGAAAGAGCAACAAAAACACTCTTATCATAGCATCTATTCAATTTCTCCAATGGAACCACTTATCATGTGCAATACTTGTATCATTTAAGGTGGCCTTTAAACACAGAAGTCCTAAAAGGCATTGAGAAATATATCTACTTGGGAAGCGGTTTACCAATCAGCATTGAGAACCATAATAAAACCAAAGTCCAAGATATGTCTGAAATCCCCCCCCCCCAAAAAAAAGCTTAGTTTTGTCCCCAAGAACACTAGGAATGCTAAAAAATTTGACTGCTTAACTTCTACAGCCAAAGATTTCTTACCAATTTGCCCTCCAGTGTGTAGATCTTCTTTACCACTCCAGAGTCGAGCTTGATCGCGTCAGTGATGTCAGTCAGGACTTGCTCGTAGGAATGGGCTGTTTTCTTGTTCAGCAGGATCCTCACAGCTTTGCGGGGCTTCACTCCACTTCGCACCACAGTCACAAGCTTTGGACGGATGAAGTCTTTGATTTCGCGGCTCTCTGGAGAACCGGCCATGGCGCTGCCAAGGGAAGGAGGCCCGCGAGAAGCTGCCGCTGAGGCCTTGACGTTCACTGACCAGTTTGGGTTCACATTTTTTGTGTAATCCAACTTTTTGTAGGCTTCAATAGAGCTGCAAACATAGCTGTCACCTGGTTGGGTAAGGGAGGGAGAGATAAAGCATGTTTAAAAAAAAAGAAAAAAAAAAGAAAACAAGAACTTCAAAAACAATACAAAGAAATATAAAGTAAATTGAAAGGAAGCAAAGATGGTAAACAAAGTTTAAATGGGGAAGGGACAGCAACAGAAGAGAAGGAACATGGTTGCTTAGGTTAGCTCTTTGTGCAACAACTCAAAGTCAAGCAACTATTCAAGAAGCAGGCAGTATAAGCCTTACAAAAAAATATTGAAATTATGACACTGATATGAAAAATGGTTTTGTTCACTTTTCTTCTGCTGGTCATTTACTTTTTAAAAACTCATAGCTCCTCAATTGAGCCCAAACATGTTTGAATGACCAGATGGTCATTGAATAAAAGAAACAATCAACATAATAATAATTTAGAGTATGTTTAATTGTTTAAGCCAGTTTCATAGAGGATCGCCAAAAACATGTTTTATGAACCAGATTTCAGACCAGCCTGTCATGCAAATGTGTTCGTTTTTTTCTTCTAATTTTATATTTTCAATAGGAGATGCCTCTTACTTTGTTTAATTTTATTAAGAGATGAAGAGGAAAGACATAACTGTGTCATGCTTGTTTTTTTATACTACATAAGAAATCATGGAGTCCAGATGCATATGAGGAACAAAACACTGTGACCACATAAAATATGAATGAGTGCTGAAATGCTGTATACCCACCCTCTACCAGCTGGTCTATAGCAACGATCTTCTTGGAGCCATCCAGAGAGTAGATGGCCCGGACACCTTGGGGCAGGTTGACATTGTCGGACAGGGAGCGGGTCAAGTCCGCCAGCAGGGCGTCAAAGGTCCTGAACCTGTCTGTGGAGATGGCGTACACTATCCCATTGAAGTACCGGTCTCCGTTGCGGTAGAAACGGACTTTCTTGGCTCGTTTCTCCTCCGTCAGAGTCTTCAGGGTCCGGGTCCGATACAGGCTGCAGTGGGCACTGTGCGTGGGACTCGGCACCCCGTTCATCTTCGCACTGGACCGGCCGTGTCTCTGACCTTTGTCCCTGTCGTCGAAATGCTCCATCTCCATCTCGCTGCAGAGGCTCACAAGTACGGCCGTACTGTCTGAGAGAGGGGAGGCAAACAAACAGAAGCACGAGGGGGGGAAAGTTTTCACTAACGAGTGAGTAAACAAAAACAAAGAGACGCAGAGAAAGGAGGAAACCGGTAAGGGAGAGGTGTGGGCGACAGCTAAAACAGCAAGCCGGTATACTTCCCTGGTCGCCTTGTCTCAAAATAACTCCCTAATGACAGATTAAGTGCGGTTAAGCCGAGAGGTGGACAGCATGCTTCAAGACTATTCTGCCTGTCACCAGTGCGCAGAGTTATTGCAAAGGGAGACAGCGACAGTCACGAATCGATATAAGCCAAACATGTCCTGTTTATGAATATTCACAACCTTCAGTCAAACAAACAACAGCCTTAATTGAGAGTTTCCATAACAAAATAGAGACCCTAAAGCAATTCTAATACCACTTAAACTGTGACTAACATTTCAATGACAAATATTAGTTTCCAGTGTTTGTATTTTAGTGACAATGGTGCAAGAGACAAAAAAAACCTCTTTATCTATTCAAACAATTACAAGCAAATTGACATGCTTACCCACGCGAGCGATTAACGCTTCTTTGACGGTCACCTCCAGTCTGACTGACGCTTTATTTCCGAGTAGAAAAAGGAAAAGAGTTCAGTTAAGCTTGTCGCTGGCACTGAATGCTGTAATCCTGTCCTGGCTGCAGTGAGCCCCCCCTGCGTGTAGCTATACCCTTTGTTGTCCGGTTGATGTGCTCCGCAACCAGTAGTCGACGTGTGTGTCCGTGCGCGTGTTGGTGTGTGTGTGAGCAAGGAGCGGAGCCTGGATTGGAAGTGAAGTATAGGGAGCAGCTGCTTCCCCTCCCATTCTCTTTTCACCCACCTCCTCCTCCTCCTCCTCCGCCCTTTCCTCCTTCTCCACGTCACTCTGTCGTGATGTTCATTCAGTGGCGCCCCCACCCCCTCATTACGATGCAAACCCACGTTTGCCACCCGTGCTGGAGATGCTGCTGCTGCTGGTCCTGCCCCCCTCCCCCTCCCCCTCCCAACCCCACCAAAAAACGAGTTGTCTGGAGGGGATCGAGCTCACGTTTTAATAAAGACTGAACAGCTTTTCCGATAAAGCCATAATGTTAATGAAGTACATTATCAAATGAGGTCACTTTTTTTTTTTCATTTTAACACGAATAATTAGGCCTTAAATTAAACAAAAAAGTTATCTGTTTTAGAGTGTGCAGGAGACTATGCACTATAAGCAAAGAACAGTATTATGCCAAACCCTAAGAATATATGCACGTGAGTTGTTATGTAATGCACAAAGAGGGGTCCTTGGTTTAGCTTAATCCCAAACTATGGTATTCAGTCTATGCGATGCAGCTTTAAAAATTATGTAAATGCTAGTGTGACAAGTATGATTGTTGTAGCCCATTTCATCCCTTGAACATTCAGCAGGGACTACATGTTACATAAGTTTTGAGAGGATGCTCTTTTCTTCTTATCATAACATTGATTATTATTTTTCTAGCAGCTAAAACGTTTGTTTGCTTTGTGACTCCAGAATATACTCTCTCTTACAATGCCAGAGATAAAGTTTACTGATACATTGTGGCCTCTAGAGACCACCCAATTACACCCCACCATGTGCTAGTTAGCAATTAGCTCCGCCAGGGATAATGAACATTGCAGCTCCAGTCATTTAAAGTACCCTTATTCTGTTATTGTGTTTAGACTGGTTTAATGTTTCATGATTGTTTTAGCGTGGTGTTTAATGTTGTGAAATTTCATCAATACAACCATTTATCGATTCACTGAATATATCCAACCTGTATGATGGTCAAATGAGAATGGATCTATGATGCTGAGCTTTTTGGACTGTATGAACATGAATGCATCACAATGTGTGGCAGAGGCAGATAGATGTAAAAAAAAAAAAATCCATTATCCATCACTCACTTCTATTTTGGGAAGAGACAAACAGCCAGAGTGTGTCACAAGCTCAGAGCTGAAAAGGTGCATGTCTAAATTAGTCCAGAGAAGGCAGGGCTCATTTGAGGTAATGTGTCTTCAGACCAGTGCAAGAAAAATGGAGGACAAAGTAAAGGACTTAAATCAGGACAACAATCTCTTTTCATTCTCAATGCTATAGACTTTACATACAACAGTCCAGCTGTTGATATAAACACATCCATTACGTTATGACGTTATAGTTCATTTGAACCCTTATAAGCTGCTGGCAAACTAAATGCCGCTATTACATCAGAATGATATAGGATTGGATACAGCCTTTCCAAGAAATAAATGGTTGCCATTCTTCCTTGAGGTCATCTTTGCTCTGGAGACATGACCAAGCAGTTTGCTGAGATCTAATTTACTTGTATATAAAGAGGTGTTGAACTTTGACATTTAAGACTAAGGCTATCCATGTTTTTGCAGGTCCATTTTTATTAATAGAACTTAAACGGAGTCCATTAAAGCTAAAGCTTTAATCTTACAACATTGGGCGTGCATTAAAGCGGAGCATTTTCAGTATCCATAAAAAAAGGGAGATCGGCCACATGGGGATTCAGCGTTGTCTTTTTGTGGACAAGCTTCCCCATCTTCTTTGACATCACCTGTCCCTGGCTGGTCTTCTGTTTTAGATCAAAACAGTATTTTAGTGTTGAAGATTGGCCGTAAATTAACAGCAATTGGCAGTATATATGACTGTCAAATGAATTTAAGATATTTAAGGTGTGGATAAATAGAAAAGATCTTCATATTGTGACAAATCCCATTTGGAATAATTCATAAAATTGGATATGTTATTTCACTGCCAAGGACATACATTTGAAGACCAACTGAGCCTGTTGACAGCTACATACAATGATATTCTTTCCATCATGTTATACGTAATAACTTTACAACTTCACATCAAACAGTAACAAAATCTGTCACCCAGAAATCATTGAGGTTGACTGACTAAAGTCATTCACATGCACATGCATCGGGTCTCTTATTCAAATAAATAAGCAGTTGGAAGTTACACTCTGTGGTTTTCAACATATTCATATACAGTGGTGAGTACAGACAGATGAGCAAACCTAGTTAGCATTGGCAGGCAGCAATAGGGTGATTTGTAGTGTTTTGACAGATGCTGTAGTGATTTGTCACCGTGTTGCACCTGTCAGCACTAGACATCTGGTTGTTTGCTCCGTGGCAGTGTGGGTAGGATGCTGTGAGATTAACTAATACAAGCTTGTACATAAAAACTGTTTAAAGAGAGGTGGTGTAGGAGAAATAAGGATAGTGTGGTGTGCTGTGAATTTACTGACTTTCTCATGAGGCAACATGGACTGTCCATCTTAAAATTAAGTCCTAATCAAAGACAAGTAACCTATCGCTGAAGCAGTACATGTAACTGTGTCAGCAAACCATTTTAAAAATGGATGGCACTGTAAAGGGAAAGTGCACTTTCCCTGTGCACAGAATTGTCATGTGATTTTAGATGGCAGGTCACTACTTTATGGAAACACGTCTCCGTTAGCTGGAAATGAGAGAATTCTGATCGAGGATGTCATGATTTTAACATTTGTCAACATTTTACATGCTATAACAGAGCTTTGAGAAATGATATTTTTCATACATCTTAAGTACAATCTTACTTTTGGCCAAAGAAAGACTGTTTCCATCAGTTTGGTGGACTATTATTATCACGATTATTTTGAATCCCGGGGTCCAAACATCGTTTTCAAACACCTTTCTTTGATTTTGTGCGAGGGAATTTACTCCAAAAGCAAAGTGGAAGTGGTTAAGCATCCAGTGTCATAAAGGACAGTTCAGCTAGGTTAACGCTTAGTGACAACAGGGC
The DNA here is from genome assembly GCF_947650265.1 of Symphodus melops. Classification (NCBI taxonomy): domain Eukaryota; kingdom Metazoa; phylum Chordata; class Actinopteri; order Labriformes; family Labridae; genus Symphodus; species Symphodus melops. The sequence goes on from NC_136701.1 coordinate 16,664,409, forward strand.
TTGATCTCTGCCCTTTATGTTAAAGGCCAGTTTACCTGTCACTACAATACAATGTCCTGCCAATCTTGGACGCAAAGCTGAAGATCTGGTAAGGTATATTCCTACATGAATAATTATGTCTGTGACTTTTTGGTCTCATAATCCAATTTTAGGTCATAATCCCTGAGCTCATTAATATAACATCCCTGTCCTTACAGACCACTGAGGTGAAAAGGAGGAGAAAGCTAAGAGTGCATATCTACAACAATGAAAACTGACTGGATTTGACTGACGATTCTGATGCAACAAGAACGTTGTTCCAATTATTGCCTGATAAGAACAGCAAATCATCCTCCACACTTCTCCACAAACACAAATGAAACAGCTTCTGGCAGTGTTCCTTTCCACTACTTTATCCCATATGGCTGCACTTTTAACACGCCTACATTTGTAAAGGCGGTCAGTAGGTGGGATGGGGGGGGGGGTGACTGGTTGCGAGTGGTGTACGTGGAGCTGCTTACGAAGTACAAGTCGTAGGAGGTGCATTGGAAAAGAAAATTGCAGTGACAGTAGAAATGTCAGACTCAGCAGGGTTCTGGCACTTTACGAGGTGACCTAGCTCACTCAAATCCTGTAATATCCTCCCCCTTAGACATTTCCACTTATAGCCACTCGTCCTTTTCAAACATGGGGAGAAAACGCCAGGTGGTATCATATATGTACATTTGTATATCATGAAATCAGTGTGAAACTGTATTTACCAGCAACTGTGCAATGAACATTGACTTATGACCATAGCAACAGGGCAGATCGCCCACATATTAAAAAAAAGCTCTGAGGAAACTAAAAATAGAAGTATAAAGCTATTTCTCAACCATCCGCATAACAAGTGGCGAGTAAAATTTTTTGCATGATATCATCCTCCTATAACCCCAGAGTTTGGCTCGTGCTCGTATATCAGCTAGGACTTCACTGTTGGTAACCTGCTTCCCTTTTGGAATTTCTTCTCTTCTCTTCTCTCTACTGTTGCTCCACTAACACCGCCTCCTGTCACACGTACGCCTCCTCCATCTTCTTCTCTCTCTTCTCCTGTCTTAGATTTAGCCTCCTCCATCCTGCTGGCCTGCTTCCCTCTGTGCCATCAGAAAACATAGTTAGTAAAACAGGCAAAAGCTGTGGATAAAAAATAGTTTTCAGTTAAAGGGCTAAAGAGAGAGAGCTAAAACTACACAATGATAGTCAAAGAGGATCAATCTGAGAATGTATTACTAATCTGTCAAGCACATGCAGTTGTTTATTTGTTACAAATCAGGACAGTAGTATGACTCCAAAAACAAACTGATTAATGCAGATATTCCAAGATTAGATCGAAAGTATGTCACATATTAAATGTAAGTAAAGAGCTAAACACGTCTATACTCATTTAAGTCACTAAGTATTCATTTACTCATCTGATGTTATCTCTAGAAAGTCTTTTACAAAAACCGTTCCCATTGGTTGGGCTGCATTTGTGTAGCATCAAAGTCATCATTACTGATGCGCTGCCCCCTCCAAAAAGTGTAACATAAACGGTAAAGCCAAACTTCTCCAAAGCTGTAACATCATGTTTACTGTGCAAAGAGGCTGATTTTATAAATGTCTCTTGATACGTGTTTTTTCACTAATTTTGGAGCTGTAGTTAGCTTATTTCACAGTTCAGGTTATTGTTTTCATCATCTGAAAGGGTTCTCTCACCGCTTCTGTTTGCTCTCTATTGCCCTCTGTGGCTGCTGGGAGCACTGTCTTCTTTGGACATCAAGGGTAGAAGACAGCTGTAGAAATTCAGAGTAAATTCGAAGAGAGCACAAGAGACAGTTTGTTTAGAGTATGCTTTCACATGTTTACAGCCCGAGGCTCTTAAATTGGCTTCAAATGTAAAGTTTAAATGTTGATAGACACTTCTAGTTCAGTTTTCTTGCAAATGCTTTAGGCCTGCAATAACCAGTGTGGCTGCAGCAGAAAGCAGAACGTCCTTGACTCACCTATTATATAAGAGAGCAGCATTAGAGGATGAATGGGAATTCGTAACTAGGTCTGAAAGAAAGAAGCTACATAAGTCTGCTCTCTGCACTGTAATGTGACGTTGTAGCACTTGGACATGACAGCTATAGTACTGCTGAATAAGGCACAGACATAATACTCATAATGCTAATAACAGTTGTAGAAAGTATGTTTGGTTTCAGAGCTACTTGTTTGACTTCCCAGTAGCTCTTCTGTTGACATGGATCAAAAGAGAAGCTTACCTTAGCAATTTCTGAAAGATATGCCCGCCTCTCATCATTAGTTTTGTGGAATGCCTGAAAGGGAAAAATGAAACAGAGGACTACACCGTCACATTTTCTCTCTTCTCACAGGTGCAGTGCTTGTTATAAGTTTTCTGCCTGCGCATACTTTAAGAGGTCCTCAGGGTTAATGAGCCACTGGTTAAACCATAGATTACTGGCTCCACATGCTGAATGCGTAACTTTTTTTTTTAACTCAAATCTCGCTGTTTGCTGTGAAGAAAACAATAGACAAAGAACCAAGTTGCTAAACTAAGGTCATATCAGTAGTCGAAAGCAGGACTAAGATTAGGGTTCAGTTTAGCATCAGTTATTTAAAAAGAAGAATGCAAAACTGAATATAAAACAAAGCTCTTTTTATCTATTGCTAATTACAGTGACTGTTAACAGTAAAACCCATTATGGCAAAAAAAAGTTGTTTTTTTTTTTATCTGAACTACAGCATTTGAAATAAACACCTTTCCCTCCTGTTCCATTTGCAGATGACAGTCCATCAGCTGACTCTGGAGGTCACACTTCTCTTCAGTCAGGGTCTTCAGTCGCTGCTTCAGTGTCTCCTGTCACAGAGCGTTTCAATTAATTAGCCACAGTGATAACAAAGAGGCCACTGAGTGTGAAGATGTTGTACTGGTAATGTCTAATTACAAATCGATTTGGACTAGAATAACACAGTTCTGTCTCCAAGGATCAAACAATAACAGAACAGTTATTGCAGAAAACCAAAAATGGATTAGTCTCATACATAATTCAAAAATGGGAAAAACACGCATTACAGCAGGAGAAAAGCTACAAGATTTTTTTGCACAAAGCAGAGATATACTGTTTTTTGGTTTGAAAGAAATGATTTCTTCTGCATGTGCCCCCCCCCCAAAAAAAGAATAAAATAAATTAAAGTAAGCAATTAACTATAGATAAATAAATAATGTGTTTAGACTTTCAGATGTATGAATCAAATTTAAGATAAACCTGTTTCTTGACAGTTTAATATCAAATGAATACATGAATTTAATTTTTGTTATTGACTGCATTAAATCTGCATATTAATATATCAAGGGATCGTATATTTACTTACCCAAATAAATGTAAAAATATCAGTTATGTTATCTAATAGGACGAGTAGACAGAGCTGCTGTATAATAACACCAATGCTGAACGATGATCTGTCGTTGTCTCTACCTAATGATAAGATAAGATATAACTTTATTGATCCCCAATGGGGAGATTTGGGCGTTGCTGCAGCAGTATAGAATCAAAAAAAGTCAAAAACTGAATAAAATAGTAACATAAATACAATACCAAAAATAACTTAGCAGGACAGTGAAGGAATGATGTGCAGTAAGTGGCAGGTTAAAGTGACCAGTAAAGATTTAAAGTGATGTTCGTTTAGAGGCAGTGAGTTATGTAAACAGCAGGATCTATAGTCTTCAAACTGTCCTGTTCATGATTTTTCATAGATCTTCAGTCCACAGTCTTTCTGATACACTCATGAGCATCTGTTAGTCGTGCCTAAGGCAAGCAGACACACTCATATTCTGACTGTGGCATGCATTTGGTGTGGTGTGCATTTGTGTGTGTGTGTATTGTAATTAGTGTGCATTACTCTCCCATGGTTTGTAATCCTGTGATTACAGTGCTGTGATTAAACTCTGGTTTGTTCAGCCTGCATCAACCAGAGGAAGAAGAGCAGCTGCTGTTACAATCCTCTCTGTCCTTCATATTTTCTCTGCTCACACTGTGACTCTGGCTCTCTCTGCTGGTAGTGTGCTTCTCTATTTCTATATCTATTGTATTCTGCGCTTGGCTAACAACAAAACAAAACAAAAAAAAACAATAAAACGTTTGTACTAACCACTGGCATGTCATCATACAAACGGATAGAGGCCAATCGATCTGTAAAAAAGAAAGAAAACGATGTATGCATGCAGACATCACACACTTGAGTTGACATAGTCAAAGACTATTAAATTACCTCATGAATTAGCCCAGTTTCACTTAAACCAAATTTCCATTTCTTAAATCCTGAGCATCCAGAAAGAATTCTGATATTATTGCAATGTCAACACTCTTAGTGTGGAGAACGCCATTGAGTTATTTACTCTTTTGAAAAGCTTGTTTTTGGTTTACAAATTTAATCACGTATTTTCAATATCCCTTCAAAAGGTAATAATGGCTGGTGAACTTACCCATGGGGTTCCCTCGAAGGTCCTCCAGTCTCTCATGAACCAGAGACATTTGTCTTTCCAACTGTCCATTTAACTCTATTTGAGTCTCATACCTGGTCTTCCACTCATTTCCTAGTGGATAGTGGGGTGATTGTAGAAGAGTCACAGCCAAGTCAGTAACATTAAGACCAGGGTACACTACTCGGACTGAAAAGTGCCTGGGCTACAAGAGACTATACCAACACTTTTTGGGGGGGCTGAGGTGACAGATACTGTAATATACAATCATAATATCAGAAAATATAATCTAAGTTACCTTCCCCATCAACACTGTGCAGCCTCTCTTGTAGTTCAAACATGGTATTTCGTAAATCAGACACAGATTCTTCCAGCATTTCTCTACGACAGACACAGACGGGGCTATTTTTACGGCGCAAAAACAAACAAACTCTTCCATGATAACTTTTGACTTATTGACTCGAAAACAACTTACTTCGTTTCTCTCTCCTGCTCAAGTTCTGCCTGTAATCGAGCAAAATCGTACTTGCTGTAGTCGCTGTCTCCTGACATGTTTCTGAAAAACTGACGCTGAAGAAAAGTTTGTCCTTGGGGTTTCCATGGAGACCACTGTTTCCGGTTTTGTTCGGGCGTAACTCAACATTTTAGTGACATTTGACCTCCACCTCGGTTATATTCAACAGAGGAATTAACACCCACAATATATATTTTTTATTGTGATAATAAAAAAAGGTATCCAAGTTTATTTCATACTCCTCATATATTGTACATTTCAAACCATTTTTTAAAGCTTTGTTAGCCTGAAATTTCACTTCATCTCCGAATTAGGCTACAGGGTTATATTTCAACGAACACAAGTTACCTTCTCTGGCCAGCTTTAGGCTATATCTTGCAAACTAAACTATTAAACATTTGAATATAACAAGCAATTAATAAAAGTGAGCACTTCTGAGTGTAAGAAGGAGAGGCATTTTTTGTTTGTCCAGTGTGTCACTGAATAACTTTAATTAAACATCCATTACCAAAAAACGTCTCTATAATAATAGTTAAAATGTGATTTTAACATGTCTTTAGTTCGTGGATTTGTGTTTTGTTTTACATAATGGCCATTTTCCAACTTTCAAACTCTCAGCATGCCTTCCAGGTTTAACAGAATAAATACGTTTACATTTTACTGGTGAAGCTATTAAGCTAAATGAAAACAAACCAAACATTTCGTAAAATACATTTAAATAGATATGACAAATTAAAATACTTCCACAAAAATAAGTGCTATAGTTTCAGAATTGAACTGTATTGCTCTGTTGCCCTGACCTTTAACTAAAATGTAATTCTGACTCTTACTCCAAACTTTACATTTTTTTACATTCACAATTTTTTTTTCTTCTCTTCCTCTTCTTTCTTTAATTGCTCTTTTATATTCTCTGGCCGATGTTCTCTTTTCTGGGCCTCCTTCATCTTAATGTCCCCAGGCTTTTCATCTGGGCTTTTCACCATAGCCTTGGCAGTCTCCTTGCCTGCGGTCTTCAGGATGGCTTTAATTCCCAAATTGTCGATGTTGTGCGCAGCGACACCAACATTGATCGCTGACTTGAGACCAGTGTCTGTGGCTGCACCTGCATCATTACCATACCTTCATCACAAATAATACTACAGTTAGGAAGGAGTTGTTTGAAGTGGAAAATAAATGTGTATACAATATTTAAATTCCAGTGCAATGTGACGTGTTTTGATTCGCATCACACAACACATTCATATCGTATTTGTAAGTAGTTTTATTAGCAACAAACCAGAAAAAGAGGGTACAGATAGTCTGAACAGCAAGAGCAGCACCACCCAACATCAGCAGATATTTAGCTTTGGTTAACAGACCGACTCAGAAAATCAAACAGAAAATAGAGGTTTTAAATACACCTAGTCAAAAAAGAACCCAAAACTCAAACTTAGAAGTTCACTTAAAAGCTAATTTTTAAAAAATGCGAGTTTTATGAAAACAATATTTCCAATAGAATTATGTGTAAGCTGCTCCATAGAATTTGGCATTTGTCCTATTGAGTTCTTTTCTGACTTCATCTTGGTTAATGAAAAGTCTGTACATCATGCAGAATGAAATGTTAGTTCAAAGGTCTTTGCCTTTACTCCCCAGTGCCGTCATACGTTCCTCGACGTTTTTAATAGATTCTCTAAGCCCCTAAATCTGAAAAGAAATAAGCAGATCAGTTTCCCAACGTACCAAGAAGAAAGCAAAAGAGAAGAACTCGTTTCTTATCCAGTGTTGAACAAGTTGAGACTAAAAAGATGCAGAAACAGGCTAGAAACAAAATATACAATAGTCTATAAATGATCAAGAAATGTCAATCAATTAAAGAGAGAGGAAATAATGGGGAATGTTAAGACTTACTTATAGGTCACAATATTGACAGTCTCTGCTGCAACGCTTTTGCCAATAAGCTTTGCTCCGGTCTCCAGACTATTCCAAATTGTAGAGAACCCTGGTTTGGATGCAAATTTTAAAAAAATCAAAGTCATCTATTAATACTTAAAACCTCCATCTTTGATAACACAATAAACAGCCAATTCATGACTGTATAAGGATTTTTATAACCGATAAGATAATTTTCAAGAATATATAAATAAATCAGACTATGTGCATGACCTAGAATTATCCATTTTACCTTGTACACTGCTGACTGCCACAAACTTGGCTCCATCCAAGTTGGAAGGCTGGCCATCTTTACCCTTCTTCATAGACTCTGGGATGAGTTTAGCACCATGTTTCTTCACATGGGGTGCCATCTTCTCTGCCACATGTCCTACCACTGCACTGACTCCATCAACTGTGAATACACACACGTACAAGTATACATACGTGCATAATCTTGCAATTTAAAAGTACAGAAATCAAAAATCTTTTTATTTTAAGTTATTTTAAGTGTAGTTGTTTAAAATCCAATAGAAGTTTGCTTTTCTTATAATTATTTCAAAGTGCTTTGACAGGATTCTGTTTGTAGGTTCCATATGAGTTAATTTGAAGTCCTTACCCATATATTGGCTGACCCGAACAGCGCCCCCACTGGCCGTTTTAGCCACCTGAAGACCTTTGGTGACACCGGGCCTGACTTCTGAAGGAGTTTCCTCAGGAGTGATGTGGTCCCGGATCTTGGCTGCTCCTTTATGAATGGCCCTACCAGTAGCCTCTGCTCCTTTAACAAACTCTTGACTCAACTTTGTAGCGCCTTTAGACAAAATCATGTTGAGTGATACATTTTTATTCACAAAAGTAAGGATGTCTTATTCAAAATATGGTCCTTTACAAGTAAGGTGCGCAAATATGGTTAGACAATGGTTAGACATTGCAGCAAAGGAGAACATTGCCCTCTAGTGGCCATGTTTGGTAAATGGAGGAAAACCCAGTCGAGATAATTTGCCTTACCATTTTTGAAGACCATTGCTTAAAAAACACACCTGACAAGATTCCTTGAGCCATCTTCTCACTCCATCCAGGAAGTAGTTTCCCCTTTTCCCCTGTGGGCAGGGTCAGCTCTGTTTGATCTTTTGGGGTACCAAGGGGGATTTTCTCATTCAGGTTGTACACTTGTGACCCTGACCCCTCTGGACCCTGGTAGGAAATCCATTAATTCATATGCTGGTCATTTATAGTTATGACATTGATAATAGGAGGGACATGAAGAAAAACGTTTTTTTTTAAATGTGAAAACCCAAAACAGCTAACATACGTTCCTCTAAACCATGACTTAGTAGGCCAAGAGTTACCGACACCATCTCAGCTATTTTGTTTGTTCTGAAGTTTCAAGCCTGAGACACAGGTTTTTACACTGTCAACACTCCCATCCCTTCCTCTTTAAATGTGAAATAAATCTGCATATTGTTACACTGACTCAACTCAGTCATCCTTGCTCATCTGTACATTTTTGGCAAAAGCACACCTGGATTCTGAGGTCAGCAAGCTGAGAAAGCATGTCCTGGAACATGTCTCTGTCAGCAGAGGGCAGTTCAGAGGACAACACTATGCCCACATAGGACCCTGGAGATTCGGCGAAACAGTCAGGGAACATGTAGATCCCAGAATTAGCCAACAGCACTGGGGTTTCTGCTGTCAGCGGGTACAGCCAGTCACACACCTGGAAAACAAAAATAAATATATATGGTCAGAGCTGATCATCACCTGATCATTTCAACTGATTGCCGGGTATAGTTGGTTTAAATGTAAATTGCGAGAATACAGTTCAAAGGGTACTGGTAGGATAAGTGGTTATATTGTGAGCCAAAAGTACAGAGGTTGTTCTTGAAGCAGGCAGCCTGTGGCTCCTTTCCTGCATGTCACTCCCAACTCTCTAACAAGTTCTTGATTGTATCTACTGTCCTATTTTAATTTAGGCATACTAGCCCAAAATATGTAAAAAATAAAAATAAAAAAAAAACCTTCATGTCCACTTTTATAAGCACTTATGATTGATACCTGAAGTAAGATATTGTGTTTTCCCAATTATTTTGTACATAGCCTACTGTATGTCAAAAGTTGGTTTTGTGAAGCCTTAAGTTAGCCTATGATCCATGTTTTCACCTTTCAAAGGCATGTTACAGGCTTTTAGCCTAATGTCAGCCCTTTGTAAGCCATCTATGCTGCAATAACGACATTATAGGGCCTGACCAATATATTAGTTAGCATATGTTAAAGGTTGATATTACTCTGACAGATATGGCACGTAAAATGATGTCCTCTCATATCCATCAAAAATCCCTGAGAATCACTTTTAAAGAACTTTCAGCAAATTCATCAAAATTCAGCATAAAGTTCATAATTCCTACAAAAAATGTACTGTCTCAGAAAGTACCAATGCATAATGATTAAGGTGTAAAGTCATACCGCAGGCCACATAAATAGTCACTCTGAAAACTCCGATATCAGGTGATGTAAAACAGGTAAGCTTGCGGCCACATCCCACCACTGGTATGCCGCCTGACAGAGTGACCCTGTGAGGGTGCAGGACACTGACCAGCGGCACAACAGAAGAGCAGAGTCATCTCATAATGGGACCATTGTGTTACTGGAAAACAAAGCAGGGCCAGAATACAAGCAAGCCGCCTACCAGGCCGGTGTGGAGGGAACACAGAGTCATGGGTTCCATTGCAGTACACAGATCAGCAATAAGAGCTCTGTAGAGGTTCCATAAAACATTTGATTCATTGTTCAAGTTCTTCATTGACTCAAAACAACCAACAAACATTGTGCATATATAGGTGAATGTGACAGAATAATTCAATTACGAATTGAAGTATATTTTATTTTTGTATGGAATAATGTGTCATCAAAGTCAAATGAAATGGAATAATTCTAATCTATGGCTCTGCTTAAAACGTTATACATTTACAACAAAAATACATTCCTTAAACATTGGCAGAGCAATGATGCTTGAATATTTACACAATTATGCAAATCATAGCTCAATGATACCAATTTAAACAACCAATATAGTAATAAAAAACATATATGAACTGGTTTGTTAAATGCAAAGATTTAAATGCTAATTAAAAGATTTTATCGTTTGGTTATGGACTGAACTTTTTAAACATCTCCTTTAGCTGTAGAGAAATGTGACAGATGTGTGGGCTGTTCTTTGAGGTTTTAAAGACAAAGCATCTAATCAATAAAGTGACACAATGATCTGATTTACTGCCGTTCAAAACGGTCATTTGTTTGTGATAATATAACCCTGGTAAAAAAATATCGATCACACTTGACTAGTAAACTTCAGTTTCCATTCGTTATCACAATACTTGAATAAGTTAAAATCATACCTGAATAAGTTAAAAAGGGATACATGTTTAAGGACACAAAGACAGCATCATTTGTCATTGGTAACTTTACACTACACCAACCTTATATGAGTTAGTTATAAAACTGGTCTACAAGAACGTAAGAAGTTTGTGCACTGCTAAAACATAATTGTCTTTAGGACACACCCCAGGAACAAATCTTCTCTTACATACAACACCCACATGCCATACTTACTTTTTAAAACATATTGTTTACTTACATGTATAAATGCTGAGGGCCTTCCTGAAGTGCAGTCCTTTCGCTGGTTGTCAAATGCAATGATGCGAAGGAAGCCTGGATTAGACATGGAGCTGACCTGTCCATTTGGTGCCACGAAAAACATCTGCACCCCGGAACGGATTAAAAGCAGCTCATGTCCATCTCTTCCTGCTGGAGCTCCGGTCTGGAGGCTCCCTCCAGCAGGACCACAAGCCAGGCTGCGATGGCCGGCTGTTGGCTGCAGTGTATATGCCGGAGGTTGTTCCCCTGTATTTGCCATGGCTGTTGTTCCTGGTACGGCTACAGGGACTTTGTGTGTGTGCAGAACAGCAGGGGAAGGAGGCCTGGGAGGGGGAGTTCTAGGGGTGGGGATTGTATTCTGGTTGGTAGCAGGTATGCTGGGGTAGAGGTGGTGTATGGAGTTTTGGGGAGGCTGAAGATCCTGTAACAGATGGTGCCTCTGAAATCCTGATTTTTGTTGAGAGGTCTCCATGTCAGAGAGGTGGGTGTTGACAGTCTGCAGCGTGCTCCTCATCTTCTGCTGAAGCTGTCTGGCCATATCCCACGTCGCTCCGTGCTGCCTTGCCCCACTAGTGGGGACCTCCACACCTTGGGTAAGGTGTTGGTGACCTTTTCTGTAATACTCCAGGGCCTCCACTTTCTTCCCGGATTCTTCAGCTGCCAGCCCCCGACTCAGAGAACGAAATGCCAACTCATACTGGTCTCTGATGAGCAGCAGCTCCGCAGGCTCTGCCATGCTGATGAGAAGATACAGAGACTGGAAAAGACAGAAAAGTTGGAAGAAGGAATTTAAGAGTTATAGTAACCTGACTTAAATCTAAATAAACACATGTGCAACTGTGACTATTCTTTGCTTTTTAAATATTCCATTGAGAGTAATTGGCATGCCCTGGAGGGCAACTGTCTAAATATTTAATGATTGCAAAAAAAATTCACTACATGCAAAAGTATTTCATGAAACAGAAAAACATTTTAAAAATATAGTCTAAATATTTTTCAGGGGCTGCTAAAGATTAGATGCTTATCCTGTCAGTATATAGTCAATCAGGAGATTTCTCTTGCAAATTAGGTAACAGCGCTTGTGTCTATGTTTACCTATGTGGAGACACACTGATCATATCTGATCAGTTGAGACTTGCTGCAGGTGTCTAATAACTAAAACAACATGTGCAATTCGCTGGCCAAGCATTGCCCCTTTACTCCAAACTGTAGCAGTAGGGTCCTACATGCTCAAGGTGCTTCATGTCCTGGAGTTAAGAAACAAACAATTTTGGAAAAATTGACTTTAAGACATCCTGTCTTCTCACACTAAAACTTTCCTGTCAACTGTAACACCTGAAGCAGATTGAAGCTAAACTATGAAACATCGGAGACAGTACAGCAGAAGAAAGGTCAGGTGTTGTGATTTCAGTCCAATCCCAAACAAGTAGTCTGGGCATTCCCATTCCGGTTTGTGAAATATATTTCGCAGCAGGTATAAAACAATTTACAGCAAGTTAACTACTTTTGTACATTTTTTTAAATGTTTGTTTTTTCATGAAATATTTGCACAGTTGCCCTTCAGGGCCACCGTATTTTTGGCCCTAGTAGTAAACAAAGAAAAACAACACAACAATGTAAGAAGGGAAAATAAGGTGCAAGATTTGAATTTAGAATTTCTTTATTTGTAAAAGAACTTTGTTCAATTGATATATGAGGTATACGAAAAGACTCAGCGTAAAGCTGGTTTAGTTTCCAGTCCCTTACAGAGAAAAATCTGATATACAAGCAGTTGCATGCCACTAAATAATCAAAACACACAATAAAGAGTGACAGGAGAACATCACACAGAAATATGAGCTCAACCTTGATGTGTTTGACTAGTGCAGAAGAAAATGCAGAATCACTGGCGTTTGTTTTTAATAAAAATGATAAAAGAACTGAGCATGTTTCACCCTGGAGGGGATTCACCAAAATAAACAAGACCGACATACTTGTAGGCCCAGGCAGAGAGATGGTTAGAGAAAATACATCAGCACTAAGGAAGAGCAGATGAGCAATGTTAAAAAAATCTCTGTAATGCGTTTTCATTATTGTTGTTGGCTGATACATGTTGTAACAGCCAACAAACACATCAGGTTTGACCTGAACAACAGGGCTGCGTTGGAGCTGTCATAAGAACTCCCCATTCACCAAATTAGAATAATAATCAAAAATAACTTCAAATTTCATAAATATATCAGTTTCTGTTAGTTGTAAAAATGTCACGCCTGACCCATTGACAACAAAATTATTTTTTAAGTTAAATCGGGCTTACCTTAAAACGGATGTTAATTTAACCTATAAGGGGAAGAAAGTTGTCACAAAGTCCTTGTATTCATTTTCGACAGTTTTTCTTTACTGTCTCATTCAATAAATTCATTTGATTTACTAATTCAATCTGACGGACTATCTACGTAAGCTACTCAAGAGCATCAAACCCACGAAGGTGTGACTACACTGACTCCGGTCAACCTTTTCAAAATAAAACCCTCACGTCCGGTTACAATGTTTATAAAGGGACAGTTTGAAACTTTATTCGAGAAGGAACAGCAGTATATAACACTCATCTCATATAAGTACATAAGCTTACGTTTATGTGTTATCTTTCACTCAAATAAATATGGCTGAAAAGGTTACACAACAAAAATATACATATTGGCCTAAAGCCTACAAAAACAACTTTAAAATGTTGTGTGCATATATGTAGGCTATACAAGACTAACAACTCTATGGATGATGTTGTGATTTAAACATCAAAGTCAGCATTATTCTGAAAAAAAGCAGTTTTTTTAAATTAAATGAAAATAATAATTACCTTGAATAACTTACCAGAATTTAAAACCTTGCATGTATTCAACTTCTACACTCATGCATGATTTTTTTAAATTAATTTATTGTATTTGAAGAAAAACTTAAAAATAAAATAAAATAAATAATAATAATAATAAGGCATTAAAGTGTGCACTGGAGTATGACCTTCATGGGACTGGCAGTATAATAAACTGTGTTTATTCTGTCTCATATTTAATTAAGATCTGGCAGCAGTTTCAGAGGACGGACGAGGGAGTGAGTCATAGGAAAGGTAGAACAGTGGGCGGAGTGATCAATGACACACGACAATACCTGTGAATAGAGACAAAAGACCAGATAAAAGAGCATTTCGAGAGGGAAATTTGTGTCATGGCTCATCATTAAATCTATAAAATGTTAAAAATGAAATACAATAGTTGTTTTTAAAATGACACTCTTTTATGAAAACTATGCCTTACTTTGAACTCTTGTACTTTTCCCTGATGGCCTGTTGTGGGCAACTGTCTGCACTTATGAACAGCTTGTGGAGTTCATTTAGGCAAGGCATAATTTCATCCATGGTATAACCGGTAAAGTAACGTAAGGAATCAGGCTAAAAGGAAAAAACAACAACTTCTGAGACATATTTTGGTTTATTCCTAGAAAAATGTTTTAACACTTAACATGGACTCGAAGACATTCTTCTGGAAACTTACCCAAAGAGATCTGTTAATAGTGTAGATAGCCAGACAGTACGCTGCAGCTGCCACTGTTGATTGGTTGAACTGTAGGAATGGATCAATTTCCAGCAGGCTTAATTCTGCTAAATACTAAAAGCACAAAAAAACATCACAGCATATAACGTTAAACGGACATTGGGAACTGTAAAATCAAAAGCTGAGGAAAAATCCCTAAAGTCTGACTGTTGTTTCACTTATTTTTCTCACCTGTGTAAGATTCTCTGAGCTGGCACACACAGGCTGAATGGACATGAAAAGCTGGAGGAACTGGTTTATAGTGGGTGCTGCCATCTTGAAAGCTAGCACTCGGAGGAAAACATGCTCCATGTGGACCAGCTGCTTCTCAGTGTAGGTGCTGTCCGTGGTGTACACAAACTCACTTAACTCAGGAGGGGAGATCTCCTCATACTTTCTGCAAGATTCAGCAATATCTGGTTTTCAGTTCCACTCCATATATTGCTTCAATTTTGAGGATCGACTTATCATATTTTATGTACAAAAAGATTTGCCTACGCTGCAATCATTAAAGCAGCTGTGCCAACCAGCTGAAGCTTTCCCCGCTTGACACACGCCGTGCAGGAGAGAAAGCGGTCCAAGTAGTTGACAGCGAGGTGCAGAGTCTCAGAATGAAGCTGATATTCCTCGACGACTTCCACCAGCCAGTCCACCAGGATGACCCGCATGCTGATGGTGATCTCTGGATGTTTGTCTAAGTAGCCAGACCTTGGCCTCAATCTCATCTTGATTTAAAGACAAACTATCATCAAGTATTTTCTGTGCACATCCTTGTAAGTGCAATGCATTAAATGTTGCCCCTAAACAGTATAAAAACAATAATTCAATGCTGATAGTTTGGATTATTTCGTACCTCACTTGCCCTCAGGTGCCAATGAATGTCCTGAGCATACTGGGAAACACACAGCCCCTGCTCTGACATTAGATATTTATCATTTTCAGACTGCATAGAAACATCCTGGCATGAACCTATAAGAGAAAACAAAATGTTGGTTAACAAAAATACAAAGTCTTATACCTTACATGTGATGTGTTTATGATTGAAAAACGCACTTGAACTCAGTTCCAGGAGCAGTCTCACATCTTCATTCTGCAGTGCAGAAGATTCTGCATCCTGATAATAGCTGTTTGAGACAACTTCTTGACCAGAAGCTGCGAGGACAACTTCACAGGCCTCTTCCACATACACATCAATGCTGGAACTTGAAGGATAGCCAAGAAAGGTGAGGTGGGAGCTGTCTGAGATCGAACTGTGTTTGGAGAACTGACTTCCCTGTAGAGATAAACAGCTCAGCATGACAGTCACATTTAATTAATTTAAAGTGTATGTATAGGTAAATTCAGTATATCAAATATTTGAATACCTCGGCCATTTACTTACCTGGCTTTTGGATCGGCCGTGCTGCTCATTTTCTGACAGCACACCTAACACGGTCCGTTGCTTGGTCCGCTGGACCTGGGATACATCTGGCTTGATTGAAGGTGGGATATTTTCTTTGCTAGTGCGACTGCCACAATGGGCACGTGTGCTTAAGTTCATCTTTAAACAATGACAAGGAAAAGATAAAGTCAGGACCTCATTATGTTGCAGTGGTTATTTCCAACATGGGGGGCAGGACCGCAAGATAATAAGAATGATAGCAAATAATGGAAAAAGCAACATTTGACCAAGTAACATAACTAATAACAACATATACAAACTGTAGAAAGAAACCTTGCGACCACAGTGCAGCATCTGAATAAAGATATATATTTTTTTAATCATTAAACATTATAATTCATAAAAAGCCAGATACTAGTGAACAGAAAGCTATCAAAAATTGTAAAATGACAAATGACTTGGTAGCATAAAACAATCAACAGTTGTTGCATTTTACATTTTGTGCATATAAGAGAAACAGGAGATTCAAATCATCACATTTTAGTCTGAGAATTTATGCTTTGCAAAAGAAAAAAGACAAGTTATAATTATTTTAAAAGAGATGTTTGATTTCCCTTTGTGCAAAATAATAAACATGCAACACCAAATGAAAAAGTCTTCAGTTGTCAAATGAAGTTCAGCAATTAACGTTAAAACATGCCAATGAAGGTCTGAAGCAAAGGGTCAGCTTTTTCCAAACAGCATTGCCATGGTTACAAGAACTGAGCAATATCCATCAATCACAGAAACACAAGCTAAAACAAACGAGGTATAAATCAAGACTGCCAACTGAGTTGAACACTGATCAGATAGAGCCGAAACACTGTTTCCATCTGACTTTCTAATATCACAGAGCTGTCACTGACTGCAAACTCACCATCATCACGATCGACGGAGTCAATAGTTTAATGTTACGTTAAGAAAATTGAAGCATTCCAGCAAAGACCTAAAGCGGAGTTATTTAAAAGCTGAAATCCTTTTTGCAGTTTTTGAGCTAACAGCGACCTCTGTTGCGTTAAAGCCGTTTTTGATGCATGTCCTTACAGTCTATGGTCCTGCGTGAACTGTTTCTTCAACCAATCAGCTGTCTCCTGCGAACGTCTTTCTGTCACGTGCACAGACGCAACCTGAGGCGTCGTGCGTCACAAACTGTGCACAACTTTTATTGAAATGTATTATTTCAATATTTAAATAAGTGAGTAGTCTGCTTTGATTGGGTTTGATATGACTGCCTCATGTGCTTTTGTATCATCTTTCAAACGTTTACCATGTTAACTTACCCTGCTTGCACACAAATGGACAGAGTTGGCCTATTGTTGATTCATTTGTAGTTTCATAAGAGATTTAATAGCAGTGATGGCACCACTGTATTTACACAGAAAAGCCACCTCAGTAGCTGTAAACTCTTGGTATGGGCTTCTCACCTTGAAGTAAACTGGCCCATGGCTTTGACACCATAATATCACTGTTGCCTCATCAGAAGGTCAGGAAAAATAGTAACTTAAGCATATACAACCCCTGTAAAGAAAAACAAAAAGATTTTCTAAAATGAAGTGGTCAAACATGAACTTATTTTAAAGTACAGCACATTTTTATTTAATTTCCCCAATGTTAAGCTTTTTTTAAGAAGATAATATGATTTAACTTTATTAACTTATTTGTCTTTGTTTTTTCCCCCCCATATTCTAACTCTTCTATACTAACCTTCAATATGTGGCTGACTTTACTCTGGTTTGCTTATATGTGAGTGTTCAGGTTTTTTTGTTTTTTTTCTTTCCAGCAACTGCCTGGAAATATTGAGATTTCTAGGTGTGGTGATTGATGGTGAACAGCCAACAAAAACAGCCCTGACAAGAGCTTTTGTCACTGTGTCATGTCTTGATGAATGGACCTTAAGTAAGTTGTTGCAAGAATGTCAGCCTCAATCACTGGCTCAATTTTAAAGAAAATGTAGATCAAGTACAGGGACAGAGTGTAAAGCCATTCCTGCATTACAGGTACTTAATTTATGGGCAAACAAAGGCTATTTTTACACACTCATGCAGTTATTGTGCTAAATTCTATAATAATAATAATAATAGTAATAAAGAGACCAGTATTACAATTAATTATTATTATTTTTTTATTTAACAACAAACAAAGATGAGACCTTGAATTAGTCATGTTTAACAATAATTTTAATAAACAACTGTATTGAATGAGTGTGTAAAAAGTGCATTTGTTTGCCCATAATAATAATGGTTACTACCCTTATGGGTACCATCAGGGACCCATATAAGCCCAAATGGGGCCCAGCTAGTTTGATATCTGACCTACATGGGCCCCGCATGGGTGTGTTGACAGGGTAGAATCAGAACAGAGGCAGAGCACACTCTGTTTAATAAATATTTCAACTGTCTGCAAATCTGGATCTCCTTTCTGATCTGCTAACTGAAACTTGTCAGCAGTAAACCCTGCAACATAGCCAGGAGTCATTAAAGATAAAAAAAAAAAGTCTGCTGCTCCAGTGGCATGTCTTCCTGTCAGCTTCGTCTTCAGCTGGGGGTTCAATTGTGAGCTGCTTTATTAACTGTAGCTATTTGCCATGTACAAGCATGTACGATACTTGATAGGCAAGAGTGACTAAGAAGGCCAATTTGAAAAGGAAGAATACGGCCAGTCAAAATTGGTCTGCTATTAGTTCTACTGAAAAAAAGGATTACATACTTTGAGTTTTTAAATGTTTTTTTTTTATCAGACACAGTGTATGCAATAAAAAAAACATACACAAGTTAAATAACAAGATGTTTAAATAAAATTTAAAAAATCTTGTAATTTGACAGAAATTAAACAGTCTGTAGAAAGAGCTTTTTTCAAACTTGATGAGTGCTTGCAATTTCTGTGTTATCCTCTAGATGGCAGACATAATCTCCAGTAAAAAAAAGTTTTTTTTGTTTTGTTTTGAGAACAGATTTGTGCTTTGTTGTGGACAAGTGTTTCTAAATAAATCAAATTACAACAGAGTCAAATGATACTCCTCACTGAGACAGAGCAAAGCTGTGAAACACTTATCTGATTGAAATACTGAAGTGACTTCTTTTGAAAGTAGAAAGTGTCCTTTTTGCCTGCCAACCGTGAATATGTTTAAATAAAGAACTGCATGAGTAGCCATCACCATGATGATAATTGTTAAATCACTGCATGAAACAGAGGCGTTACACTAAACATGAAGGTAAAGAAACTGAAGGATGCTTGAGCTGGAGCGACAGTGTCCTCATCCTCCTGAAGCTGCTGCTGAGCAGCTCCAGTGGAGCAACAGAGGATTAAAGATTCCAATTTGCAAACCTCTTGGTCACGAGGCTGAGCTTCTTCATCCTAAAGCCAACCATCACTCCCTTGCTGTGCTGACAGCTGTACTTAATGGATTCACTTTTTGAGTGCTTAGCTGTGATTTATCATCGGACAACATTTCACCTTTCATCTTGGAAAACAACATGTTTAACTTTATCTTTTTTTGTTTAGCCCTGTTGGCTTGTCTATCCTCATATACTGTACTGCACTTATCTTAAGATAAACGAAGTACAATGAATCTAAAAATTTAAGATTTAGCTTATTAGAAATGAGGCAGGATTTTTCCCTTTGAGTGTTTTCATCACTTAGAAATCAAAGTTGCTCCCTATAAACTTGTGAAATAGACATTAACCTATTGTTTGCTTCCCATATTATACACTTGTTTTAAAATACAACATACTTCTAATCTACTGAATAAAATGAAGTTTACTGTTAAATGGCTTTGGTTTATTCCATCAAGAGTATTATTTTATCTAAAAAAAAAAAAAAAACATTCAGATTGTGAATGACAGATTATGAATGTAAATGCAGGGGGATCCAAAGCTTTTTTTTTCTTGCATTCTGTTTCAAGGTACGTTTTTTTCATGCATCAATTTGCCATGTAGTTGTCTGTAATGTTATTTCAAATAAAAACATTCAAACTCCAACATTGCAAAGAGATGGGTGGTTTTGCTTATTTAATTATTCAACACGTTTTATGTATTTATAATTGATTTTGGAATTCCTTTGTCTGTGTCCATCACATCCCCATGGTGCATCAGTGGTCATGTCATTATGTTTGATATTAGTTTATTTAGATTTTTTTTTTAACAATAGCCACTTTAGTTATTGACTAAATTATTGGTTGGGACATGTTTATACAGCCCTTACTTGAAGAAGCAAGGAAAAAAGATTGTTTAATGTACTGTATAATTATTATCACAAGTTTTAAACAAGATTGTATGTGCTGTTCTCTAAGTCTCAGATACGATAGATAGATAGATAGATAGATAGATAGATAGATAGATAGATAGATAGATAGATAGATAGATAGATAGATAGATAGATAGATAGATAGATAGATAGATAGATAGATAGATAGATAGATAGATAGATAGATAGATAGATAGATAGATAGATAGATAGATTGATAGATTGATAGATAGATACTTTATTGATCCCTGCTATGAGTATTTTCTCCTGTAAAAATAAAATCAATATCTGTCAAAACAACTGAGCATACAACACACACTCATTCAAACTTACCCACAATAAACATACCCATGTACGCGCTCAGGAGGACACACAATGTCCCCCTGTGTTCCTCAATGTTTTGTCATCCCTCTTCCTCTTTTCTGTTCAGATGCAGATTGCTTGTGACAGATAGCATTGGGCTGCTGCCATTTCATTAGCGTGATGTATTGCTGGTGACAGGCGGGGGCCAGACGGACTCATGGTTTGAGCATCGATTTTAAAACACTGTGCCATCTGAGAGAAACCTGCCAGCTGAGGATGGACAAGTCTCATCTCCAGAAACCTCAACCTCCAGTGACGTGACCCTGCAGGAAGAGAGCACAGCTGAGACTACCTCCCTCACTCACTCTGAGCACAGACCGAATATAATATCTCTGTTGTAACACCTCCAACTGTTGTGCTAGTATGTGTGTAAGAAAGTCAAAATAATGCAAACACCCTAAACTGTAGACTATAGAATGCTAGCAGCCAATTAGCTGTGTTTATTGCCTCAGAGAATGTTGGCAATCAGAATTTTCAGATCCAAGTTTTCAAAGCAACACAAGACTATAGGGAAATTTAAAGAGGCCAAATCGTCCCTGCCAAACATGCAGAACATTAGAGTCTCCAAACTCCCCAAAACCCACCACGAACAAAGCATGTTAATAGAAAAATAACTTTCCTGATGTTTCATTATGTCTCCTGTCTGAAGTTCAACTTTTTCCCCCACAGTCTTAACACTCTGATAATGCCTCATTGTAGGATCCCCGTGTGAATTAGAGAACCTTTTGTAGAGGAAAATGAAATAAAAATTCCAGGCAATCTCCTCCATTAAAAGGCCCATCACTGTAATGAGCCGGGGGCATGAAAGGAAAATGAGCCGTGAGAGAGGAAGAGACTTTTTATGTCAAGACCGAGACAATCAATTGTCTGTTTCTTATGATGGTGGAATAATTAGGCGGCTACTTTTACCAGGATCCCAGCATACACACACACACACACACACACGCACACACACATACACACATTGCTTAACCAATCTTTAGCCAGTGGGGAAACACTTTGGAGAATATCACAAGATGTGGTAATAACCAAAGTGATGCAACAAACCTTTGATGAATGTTTAATTTTTGCTTTAATGGTTCTGCTGAACTCTTTACTTTTGTGCTACTCATTAACATTACGTGAATCAAAGAGGATGGCGTTTCAAGAGAGAGAGATGGGAAGTAATATTAACTGACAAAAAAGATATGTATATGTCTAGATAGTAATTCTATAGTCCCTGTATCCAGTAAATACTTCCTTGTCCATGCATGCCTGAGCCATGCTACGCATGGATTCTGACTGTCTGAGGAGAAGTGGATTTTTCATTGCAATTAAGGCCCCCCCAAATCTTTTGGTGCTCTAAATTATTTATATATTCAAATGAATCTGACTTTGAGGACATTTTCCCCTTTCTTCTTCTCTTTCATGAATTTAGAGTGTACCCTTCAGAGGCATCAGGGAAAAATTGCCAAGACTATTAGTTGCTAAGGTTTTAGTAGAGCCGGGATTGCAAAAGGTTTCAGTATACTGGGCTTCTTTGTCACACTTCTTCTTTTTTTTTTACACAGCTGTTTTTGTTTTTGCCTTCTTCTCCACTCACAGCTGATGGTTTTGACACTGCGCCAATATCGCCTTTCCATCTGACTCATTGTTATTCTGGACATATGCTCGCCTGTCAGGCTGCTGTCCTGAGCGTGTGTGCTTCAATGTTATGCCTCAGTCTGTTTCCACTGCTCCCTGCCCTCAGATCTGTGCTGTTTATTTTGATTGCCATGACCATGCCATGGGATAAGAAGCTGGATGGTAGTCAGTACATATGTATTGGCATGTGCGATTTTGGGAATCTTTGAAACATTCTTTTACGGTCATAATTAGAGATGGAATGATTCTTTAACAACGATAAAGGAAATATAACTCAGCTTTCAATGTTGCTTTTTAAGGCTCTTTCTATGTAGGGAGCTCTGCAAAGTGGTCCAGAATATTAGACAGAGGAGGTTAAAATAATATCTGGCTTGGCACTAGTGGAACAGTGGTTGATGCGCGTGCCTCGTGTGTGGAGGCTGTAGACATCTAAGTGGGCGGCCCAGGTTCAAATCTGACCTGTAGCTCCTCTCCCGCATGTCATTCCTCACTCTCTTCTATTTTCAACTCCATCCACTGTCCTCTCTCCAATAAAGGCACAAAAAGCCTGAATTTGTTTTGAATTTAAAACAAATCTAGTGCATCTAAACATTTGTTTTCCAGTGTGTAAGTTTCAAGTTTAAAAATGTTCTCATAAGTTTAGACAAATAAGATAGTGAAATCTCCAGGTCCGCAGACAAAGCCTGGATGTAGTTGCATCGCCCTCACTTCTGCGTGTCTCCCCTTCATTAACATGCAACGCAGACACTGCTGTCCTCACAAGGGCAGCGCTAGCATGGCATGGAGTCAGAAACAGGCCGGGATATCAGGGAATAACATGGTATTGGCCGCCACGCCTTCTGGGATTAGTGACAAAAGAATGCGGAAGCCAAAGCTCTTATCTCGAGGCTTCAGTCCTCTCTCTCTCTCTCTAACACATAAAAACAACCAAAAATGACACACACAAATTCTTGAGTTTGCAAAAAGAAAAACAGGGGCACTTTTAAATACCATGTAAGCTGTGCCAAACACATTACTCCTTCAAGAAAATAAGGAATTGTGTGGGTGTGACCATTCCCTGTGATGGGAACAGAAATGCTCTTGCAGAGTGTGATTAGAGCTGAGGTCATAGGGAATAATAACTGGGTTAATTAAATGATGTGAAATGTTCTACTCCTCTATCTTTGGTGTGAACACAGTCAACCCCTGTACAACTGCTTGGAGTGTCACACTAAAAAATGTTTGCAACATGTTTTGTTTCCTTTGTTCCCTCCACGAATGGCTGTCGAATATGTGTGTGAAGTAAACCTCAGGAGCAGACATGAGGTGTTTGTTAAACTTGATTTGAATATGAAATAAAGTCAACCCACTCTCATCAGTTTCCTTTCTGTTCTTCACCACTGCACCTGGTGCCGGTGTCAACGGGCAGATGGCGGCAGGCGGACACATCTGTGGAGGAGGAGGAGCCTTTTACCCTTCACAGAGCAGGGACGGGCGTCATCTGCAACACAATTAACATCTTCATGAATACCATTAAGGTGCTAACGAGCTCAAAGAGGTTCTGGAACAGAAACACAATTTACTTTGGATCATTAAAATGTTTGTTTTTTGTTTTGTTTTCAAAGTAATATCTGACTTTTACAATCACAAAAAAAAAAAATCTAAATTTTGGCAAAATTCCCAAATTCCAAATCATACATAAGCAATGTGTCAGTTTAACATTGACAATGTAGCAGGTAAAGTCTGTCATCTAGTTGCTTGGACAACATTTTACATGAATCACAACAACAGGACAAAATCCGAAAAGAGATTAGAGTTAGGCTACTGCTTTGTCCACAGGGGGCGCCATAATCGTTCACATTTCACAATTTCAGCACTGAAAAAACAAATAAGGCATTCAAAATACCAAACTCAAGGCTTCACAATGACAGTCCGCAAACTAAATGGCCAAGTCAGCTTCTTATGTACAGTCGATCCTTAGTTTGGAGTGCTTTATCTAAAAACATTTAGATAAAAAAGAGGAAGTTTTTAGAACAGAATCACCTCTGGTTTGTTGATAGGTGAATTGAATGTATTGTATCCCCAATAAAAACATGGAAAGTTGATCTACAATGTATTTGTTTGATGTTTAGCATGAATGTATCTTACAAAATAGTAATTCAACATATTACATAGAGTGGTGTTCAGAGGAGAGAAAAAGAAGGAGGTTAGAATTCAAGTGTCAAGATAACGGTGGGTGAGGAAAGCTGGACTGAGAAATTGAGAGGTGTTAAAGTCCTTTTTTTTCTCAGGCAGCCTTCTCTCAATTCGTCTGCCAGTTTGGGGTCTGACGGTATAAAGACAGTCGCTGATTACACACCACTGGATACTGCTCACTGACACACTTTGCTGAGACAAGAGAGCATGTCGTCGACAGAAATACTGAGGACTAAAATAAAGGTTTGATTGTGAACGAAAGGGCATGCATGTAATGAGAAACATTGATTGATTGTTCAAATATCTAAGCAATTATCTAACAGCATGACGATCGACCTAGCTGTTTGTGTACCCATGTTAACTAACTATGGAGCAGCCTGTTAACTGTGAGGAATATTTCCTGAAGTGGATGGATTTAGCTGTTGACTAATGGGGTCATTATTGAAGGTTGCCGAGCAGGAGAGAGACACGTAGGAGGGCAGAGATAGAGGGAGTGACAACAAAGGGGAGGTGGGTGTTAGAGTGAGCGCTATTCCCCCCTTTCTTTCCTCTTTATCACTTTTGAATAGTAAAAAAAAAAAAAACTCAGTATTTTTTTATGAGTCACAGCCCCTCAGCAACAGATCTCATGTATGCGTGTGTTCCCTTTTGATTGTGAGCCCGTCTATTGAGAGGCTTCATGTCTAAGAGTGTCTACTCCAGCTGCACTGTCTGTGCTGTGTACCACTGAATGACAGAGAGAAGGAGAAAGACAGTAAGAGAGAGAGAGAGAGAGAGAGAGAGAGAGAGAGGGAGAACGAGAGAGGGCGAGTGAGGGAAAAGACACGGAGGGAAGATCTCAGGGGCGACAGATCTGGTCTGCTCAGCTGAGAGACCGAACACATCGGGATAGATTTCTGCACGATGTGAATGAACGCAAGGAGCAGCTTCACACACAAAAAGGTCTGTAACTATTTCTTTTTTGTGTGTGTACTATTCTGCTGCTGATGCTTTAGGCTACTCAAAATTAAATGTTTTACAAAGGTTTTTTTTAATGGGATACACAACAGGGATCATTTTAATCAAAATCTGATACTGAATGCAAAAAGACATTTTTCAGCCAAAATTTTAGGCGCCCTCAACTTTGTTTGGCGCATTATTCCTGCTGCTGAGCCGTAGAAAGACAACAACTACAAACAGAGACATCAGGGTAAGAAGAAACAGAAAGGTAGAGAAAGACACGTTGCAGGACACTTGCATGAGATGATAAAAAAAATGCAGGTGAAGACTCATTCACAAACTTGTGGAAACAGCACGCGTCTTCAGTGGCGGTTGAGAAAAGGAGGGATGGAACAGTTGGGTGATGAGTGAAGCGATTGTCCTGGCAGACTGAAGGGGCAGCAGGAGGACTGAAGAGTGTCTTCAGTGCACAAGAACACGAGCAGGGTTTGTGTCTCAAATGATGCAGCTCGTAACTCGCCGAGAAACATTCTGTCAGGAGGAATCAACTTACATGAGAACGAGGTGTAAAAAAAAAAAAAAACACTTCACAATAGAGATGAACCACAATACTAGGCAAACACGCAAACACACACACACACCAAAGCAAAAAATGCTTATCTGCTGGATACTCACATAAATCGTCCAATACTTCCTTTTCACAACGATCACTACTTCCTGCACTTAACTCATGTCATGTTGCCGTTCTTCTGCTGTTCATAGTATCCCCTTTGAAACACCTCTGACTTTTTTAAATCCTTACTTTCATGCCCTGAATATCAGACAGAATTTGGAAACAGGTGAACAGCAGCGCTCGACCCCTGTTGTTGCTTCGAGTGCACTCAGGTGCGCTGAGAGATTTTGTCCTTCAAATGTTTAGCCAATGAATAAAAACATGAGTCCATAGTTTTTGTCCAGATTAATTTAAATTCCAACCTGTTTCATTTGTCTTGCCAGGTTATTTTATTAGCAAATGTAACACAGTTGACATAGTCCTCGAAAGACCGCAGTAAAAACGGAAAGAACAATTGTGTTGGTGGAGGTTGAGAGTTTTAGGCACATTTCATAAAAGCACTTTCTTCTTACTTTCATCATTCCTGCATAGCTCTGACCTCTGGGCTGTCTGTGGTATTTGGGACTGCAGAGGCCATTTGGAATTCATGTGGTTGAGCCTTAGATCTTTTTTTCCCTTTTTTTTTTTTCCAGTAGATCCGTCTCAGAATATGGGATATTTAACATGTTTGAAATTCGGAATATTTGGACCTCATCTTGCCAATCTGGTGTTTGAGCTCAAACATGTCAAGTGCATGTCTGTGTGATATGAGCGCATACGAAAAAAATGTGTGTGTGAAAAAAAATATTCATGCATGTTAAATATTTTCCCTGGTATTGATTGTATTTGCTCAGCTTCTCTTTGTGTAGGAACAGGGTATGAATACAGTATAAGAAAGTATTCTCGCAGACACACACACACACACACACACACACACACACACACACACACACACGCACACACACAAATGCATAAAAGAATAGGGCCTAAATGCCATGACATTTTGCCTCACATTGATTTTTTCCATTATTCATGAAGAGAAAAGCTAACACCCGAGCCCGACACACGACACACCGAATGTGTGCGTCCCTGGGAAGTTCAGGTTTTAGCACATTGGCTGCATGCATGGACTGTTAATATGCGAGGCTGTTTCTTGTCATCGATAGAGATCTGTCCAACCCCAAGGCTTTCTGTGTTTGGCCCTGAATTGATAAAGTACTGTGAATATAAACAAGCCTAATGCAAAAACGATAGTCTTATAAAAAATTAAAAAAGGTGACTAAGATTAATCTACAGACAATGGATAAATAATCACATGCATTAACAGATTTTGTGGCGGTACTAAATCATCGATGGCTTTTAAGCACCTTTAGAGTTTAAAACTGGCAGTGCCTGATTGGTAAATGTAATTATTTAAGCACTAAAACTCACTAACCATGTAATAAAACGCTGTTAAAATAGATTTTGAACAAATAATTAGAAAACAGATCAAATATACTCTGGAAAACAGCAAAACAGGATTATATGTAAGACCTTAAATGAGACAAATTGTCCTAAATACATTATAACAGCACAAAGAGTGAGGACATTAAGAGGGGATCATGAGAAGATGATGAATGTGAGAAACAGATTGAGAAAGTAGAGCAGAGGAAGCTTCACGGCCCGAAGTCTCCAGAGGAGCTTTGCTGAACTTGCTCCACCAGCAGAGGATGAGATTGTCTGAGGAGTGATTTGCAGGGATTTTGCCGCTCTGTAAGGTGTTTGATCAGGACAAAAAAAAAGGACCTTTGGAGGTCAAGGCCCAATGTCTATTGAAACGACCTGATGTTGGACAAAACGTGTTAAAGTGAAGACCAAGTAAATACAGATGAAGCCGAGAGGGAGAACAAAGGGAGGGAGAACAAAGCTACAGAACATGTGAAGGTAAGTTTGCTCAAGGCAGTCCAGTTTGAAGAGAGTGCAGTGATATAGCCAAGCCAAGGGTAGACATCATTTAATGAAAGCTCTTGACATAGCCAAAAGGGCAATGCTGACATGGAAAAAGCTAAAATTCACGATCATAAAAAAGTCATAACTGGGAGTGAAAAGGAGAAGTACTTCTGTCAGAATCCATTGATGAGCTCTCAGCTGGCAGACTCAGGAGGAAACAAGAGAATAAGGACGCTGAGAGGCACAACAGTCTCTTAATGCCTGAACTCCACATGGCCCTGCATGTCTGGGAGTTAGGAGAAGACGCTTCTTCTATGTTCAGTTAAAAAAAAGAAACAAGAGCAAGTTAAGTCAAGTCAACGAAACCTAGGTTTTGGTGATGCCCAGCCCTACGGACTCCGGAAAACTTTAAGGCCATGTACTTTAGAAGAACAGCTTCATGCAGTTTCCATAATCTTTGGTCAAGAGTCCAACATCAGAAATCGTGTCACGAGCTAACAGATCCTGCATTCATGTGCAAATTATGTTAGCGATGACAAAGGACCCAAATTCCATAAGAACCTAATGAGAACATTAGGGTTGAACATATAGTTGGGAATCATGCGCTAACCACTTTAAAGTCTGCACCAAATCACTCGTTGGTTGAACAAATCACCTGCAGTCGTTTCGTTATTGGGCAGAATGGTTAGGCATTATTGTGATCTACAAAATGTAGTTTCATGTAGGCTGTGCAGGTTAAACTGACATACAGAAGATCCATTCAAATAAAGCATTGGGTTACCACATTCAGCACAGGTGTGTGGGCATCAAACTGCAAGGACGACCGAAAGCTGGCAATGCTAGCGGTACTAACTAAAGGTTGGGGTAAAAAAACGATTTTTTTTTTTCTTTTTTCCAATATCTTTTTGGGGGCATTTTCTGCCTTTAAATTAGAGGCAGAACAATAAAGAGTCAGAAATCAGGGAGAGAGAGAGAGAGAGAGAGAGAGAGAGAGAGAGAGAGTGGTGAATGACTTATGTGAAAGACCACCGAGGCCGCCCGCCTGGAGACCGACAGCCTCCAACCATTGTGCCACCATTGCCCCATGAGATTTTAAGTAGATTTCTAACTTCCAAAAATCTTTTTTTTTTGGCTTATCAGTCACTTCCTGCTGAGTGCTAAGTCTAGCTCTTTAGAATGCCAAATGGAGCTGCAAGAAATTCAGCCAGTCTCACAGACGAGTGGATTAAATCCTGAAGTATTTACTAATTCAAAGATAGTCTTTGAATCATGAATCTAGAATTGTTTCAATTCAAAAACAGATCTGAAATCGAATGGTGGCCCCAGAGCATCAAAAGCAAATCGTGTTGTGATGAACCCAAAGATTCCCAGCCCCCATACTAACGTTAGCCACGATCTTCAAAGCAATTTGACTCTGTTTACCTGCAGACGCTTTAATCTTTCATATAGCCGTGTCAAATGGATTGTGCACAATTTTGACCTTTTGACTGACTTTGAAATGAAACGAATATGGATTATTATTCCAAGCAAAATGTTGGTTGAGCAAAGCTAAGTTCTTATAACAGAAACTCAACAACAAATAACATGAAGCTCACTGGTAGAGGGATACAAAGGAGGATAAGATTACTTCAAACCACTCACGTCGCCTATTCTCAGCGGGGTCAGAGGGGAAATATTCTTGAAGATCTCAACGAGAGAGGGCAGTGCAGCACAGTTTTTGCTGGTGTCTGATAGATGACACTCTAAGAAGGAGATAGCCCAAACATGCTGTACCTTCAAAAAAAAAAAAAAGGCCCTTAGTGATCTCAAAATAATGCTTGCTGCTACAACAAAGGAAAATTACTACTGGTACTAATTGTGCGTAGGCGGTTGTGTGCCAGTGTGTGTGTGTATGTATATTTGACCTCTTCAGCCTCGGGGGGACTGCAAAGCCTGTCCTCTTAAAGTAGATTAGCTTGAAAAAGAACTGATCGTACCTTGTTGCCTGGATACAAAAAGCATCATTAAGCCCAATTATCAACCACTTAGCTCACAACGAGCAAGCTTCATCACAGATTTGAAAACAACATATCATTACCAAGAGAAACCTATACAGAGCAGGAGAGAGTGGGAGGGAATGGCAGAAGAAGAACATAGACAGGATAAGGAAAAGGGCAGAGGATATAGAGAAATAAAAACAAGGGGATGCAGAGGTGCGTGTACAGAGTCATGTGCATAAACATTTCTAATGAGCAGCATAGTTTGATGTTAAATTCCAGGACTAAGTTGACACTTACAAGTATACTGGTGAACCTGTTCCTCCTCAGAGATTGCCATTTTTAATGTGATTTTGGCTAATTGAGCTGACGTCAAGAGGTTCGCATTATTTCAGGAATGAAACAACAAATGCGACTGTTGTTTGGGAGAGAAAGGCAACATCTGATTTAAAGAAAATTGCAAGAGAAAAACAGAAAATATAACCATTTACTAGTCAGCAAACGGAGGGCAGGGCGAGACATTCACAGTGAATCTCAACACTTCTACTTTGAAAAGTTGCAGAACAGAAAAGTGCCAATATAAGCTGACAAAAGTAGCTCACACTCTTTCATTGGCCGTGGAAGACCACTGGGAGTATTTGATAAAGAAAACAGAGTTGGGGGGCAAGAGAGCATGCAATTATAAAGAGAGAGAGAGAGAGAGAGAGAGAGAGAGAGAGAGAGAGAGAGAGAGAGAGAGAGAGACTCATCCCCTCCTCATTACACTGTGCATCTCCCTGAAGGTACAGTGGGCTGTAAATGAAAGGGAGCAGACAAATGGAGAGAAGGGGGAGAAAATGAAAGGGAGTGAATAAGTGGAAAAGAAAAGAATTTGGGCCCAGAGAGGCTTACTTGAACTTCAAAAGCGACATAAGTCAATAGTGGATTAAGAAAAGTTGTATAGCAACATTGACATTTGTAGCTAAAGGGCTCAGAATGAAACCCAAGCTCGGCCCCAACTAATGCCACACATTTAACTGTTGGAGGGCCCCGCACAAAAGAAATCTCACAAAAACAACTTTTTCCTTCTTGCTGTTATCTGGTTTTACCTCTACAAACCCACCATACCAAAATAGCAAGATCCTTAAAACCTATGTAAGGCAATAGGTTTAAAGGTCACAGCGAAAAGCTAAAAAAAAATCAACCAAACATATTTCTTACATTAGGCTGCTCTAGTCAAGAATTAACTGGGCTCTAATATTTACAGTATATGGTGTATATATGAACTTAAGTTTGTCAATTGCTAATGCTAATGGCTAAATTAGACATCAACACATTGACCTGTAAATCCTTAACACTTCCAGCACATACACGGATCCCAGCTCCGCATGTGGGATATATGGTAACCAATATTTACAATCCATGGTGGATGTCTGCAAGAAGTCACACTCAGGTTCTTGTTTATGGTCGAGGCTGGACGTAAAATATAACAGATAAATGACATGACGATACCTGGATGACACGTGTTCTACCTTTGTACACTAGGTGGCGGTATGCTACATATAGCAGCCTTTTTGTTTGCGACCGCCAAATAATTAAGAGAATGAAGAAGTGTTCAGTAACACATGAAATGTTTAATGTGTTCAGTAAAGTTCATGCTGCATTTTCTCAGTATTAATCCTTTGAAACTACTTTTTTCTGTGAACATCTAGCTAATCTTAAGCATCACCTGTTTGCTCTTAAGAGGGATGCTTTTGAAAAACTGAAGAATGTGCTTTGCTGGATTTGTTCAGATCAGAATACACTTTTAAGTTCATCAAATGCAAAGAATACAACACCTCAAACCTTTAAACATGTTTGTAAAGTTTTACATAAGCTATAGCTTATTATAACATGAAATTATGTCAAACAGATCAGCTTTTCCCTGACTTGTAAACAGTCCTTTGCATACAGGTGGCAAGCTTGCATTTATTGCAGTTTATGTAAATAATTTGGTTGATTTTTGTTTACACGATCCTGACTATAATGTGACCATGCACACATCTATGTATGGTCAAGGTGAAATGCATAGGCCTAAGTATGAGAACAAAGGGAGAGGAAGGAGATGAGAGCTTGAAGATAAGAGTGAAATGAGCACTGAAAGCCGAGGTTATGTTGGGGGCCTGACAGAGGCAATAGTCATCTATGCAGCGGGTGAAACAAAGGCTAACTAGAAGATGATGGGAAATGCTGAGAGGAGAGTGTGAGATGACGTGTAACAAAAGGGTTAAGGTTGTATTTAAACTACATTTTCTGAGGAACATCATTAGCTGATTTAATGTGCAATAAAGAAGGGGCTCTCTCAGCTCTCAGCTGTCTTTGTGGAAGCTGATTATGAGGAGGTTTATTTCATCAGATAGGGTCGCTTTAGTTTATGAGCATGCATCTCAGGGTGCCACTGCCTGACAGGCATTCAATGACACAAGCACTCCCCCTGCTGTTACCCCTTATTACAATCTAGTCAGCATCCTTCAAACTGTCAAGCTCTTTGACATAAAGCATCTGTTGTTGAAAGGTTATTAAACACTGACAAATAATAATGTATTTAAGAATAGACTTAAATACATTATTATTATACATTATTATTATTATATTTATTTTTGTCATTAGACAAAAAAATCACCCTGCACATGACATTTCTCATTGCACTTATTTTGTGATTAGGTAACCATTTTGAAACTTCAGGATCACTTCAGCAAACATACCATTTTATAGGCTACTGTTTATTAACATATATCAATAGCATATTCATTGGTTGTAGCCTAGGTCACTTGTTGTAGAATATTAGATTATTACAAATAATACATGTTTGCCTGTTCTTTGCAGCAAATATATTTATGTAGAGCAGGCTACTCTCCATAGCCCTCAAGACAAGAGTTATGTATTTGCATTTATTATAGTTTTATTGATTTACTTAAAGAAAGATTTTTAAGGTTATTCCCTGGAGCAATAAACAAAAAACCCCCCAATGAAGTCAGAGTGGAGTTCAATAATTTTCCTGATCTCTCCATGTGTTGCGCAAAATGAAATTAGCATTGATTGCAAAGTACTGTATTAGCCAGAAATCTGTTCTGTATCTGAGGCTGTTTGAAGTAAATTGTTCACATTGAATTAGTGTCACTGAAGTCCTCTCTGTCTTTCCCTTAATCTCAGTCAAAGATTAGCATGTGGGTGTCAAGTGTCCTAGAGGGAAAAATTAAACTCCTGACAGCTCTAGCAGACTAAAGAGAATTTCTTTTCTTCCAAATTAAATCTCGTTCTGTTTTTTCCCTCATGCACATCTCTGCTGAAGGTCAGCCAGGATGTCAGGGATGGACGTCCCATTGGTGGACCAAAATGAGACAGGAATCCCTCCCGTAGACAATGGCACCTTCCTCCGTTTCTCCCCTACCTCTTCATCCCCGTCTGCGGCCGCCTCCTTACCAGGACGTCAGGGCAATGTGTACGTTTACGTGTGGCTCTTCTTCGGGCTGCTGATATTCCTTCTGACGCTGCTCATCATCTCCCTCCACAGGCTGAAGAACATCATCTCCTCCTCCTCCTCTGTCCCCGACTGCAGCAGTGAGGGGGGGAGCTCCTTCACAAACATGGAGATCTGTAGCATCTCTTCTCAGAGGTCCACCATCTCTTCATTGTCCACTTGAAAGGAATGGAAGGATCAAAAACTAAACTTTTGTATGCATGCATGGGACATCAGGAATGCACACCCACAACTTCCTCACTGTGACAACCATAAAAAGACACAAGGACAGTGTGACTTTACACGTCTTGCATGCATATTATAATCCGATGGGATGGCATCAAGCACGGCGTGTTTGCAAATGCGCTTGGGAAATATAAAGTAGCGCACCATGTGATGTACAGGTCTTAAGGGGTAAGAGGGACAATAAAGTCTTATTCAGAGAGCTAAGACAAAGGAGCAAGTGAGACTGCTTTCTTTCTGCATAAAAGTTGAAAGTAGGAATTAGTATCGGTCCTCTTTCTTTTTGTAAAAATGAATTTCTTGAACCGTCCTTGACATATTTACTGTAGGGCAAATAACAAATTGATGCTATGTACAGCATGTCTAATAATGTCTGCAGGCTACATTCATTACAATAAAGAACACTACTTTGTACAGGAGTGCATGTTAATGCCTCAATGGTGATGCTGTAACTTCATTGTATTTTACCACAGCTTAGGATGTGATACTTGACAAAAACGTACACATTATAACACCCTCCGTTATTCCCGAGTGTGGAGAAAGGAGACAGCAAAGACATCCTGCCGTGGGTGTAAAGGTGAATAAGAAATGAGGGTTGTGTCAGCATCTCAGAGAAGCTACAGACAGGCCGGGTCAAAAGGGGCATGAACAGCGAGATGAAATTCTGGTTCTGAACGACAGGGCTACCAGCGTGACGGATTACACTCTCCTTCCTGTCAGCTCATATGGCGTCTGATAGCCGTCTCCATAGTGACTGAAGCATGAAAGCTCTGTGCAGCTGTCAGCCTATTCTTTACTTCAGGCTTTAGACTCAGTAAGGGCTGATTCTGCCGAAAATATATATATTTTTTTTGATGGTGTATATTTTTTTTTAAATGTTTCATTCAATAATCAGAGACCAGCAATTCTGAATATGGCGCTGTTGGCAGAAAAATGCCTGGAAGCTTAATTTTCAAAGTTCCAAGACTCTGCGATATGTAATAGCAGAATCAAGACTTGTGTTCTGGATTAAAAATACATTGTTGTGTTTGTTAATTAAGATAAATCACTTTGGAGTAGTCACTGAATAGACAGTAATCATTCAACTTCAGCAGTAAATAACTTCAATGCATATTTAGTGGGTGGACAGGGACCCAATCAAATAAAAAAATATTAAATCAGTAAAAAAAACTTTTGTGTTATTGCAGATAAGCCAGGATCATGATTTCCAGTTTGCTATCCATACTGAAATGACAAAACAATAACAACCACTGGGTCATTCTGTAAAGCTGTACAC
The DNA here is from genome assembly GCF_947650265.1 of Symphodus melops. Classification (NCBI taxonomy): domain Eukaryota; kingdom Metazoa; phylum Chordata; class Actinopteri; order Labriformes; family Labridae; genus Symphodus; species Symphodus melops. The sequence continues at coordinate 16,698,790 of NC_136701.1, forward strand.
CAGTCAGTGTGCACATGTCTAGATTTGAAATAAACCCCATAACATTGTTTTTTTAATTTGTCAAGAAATAAATTCATTGCAATACAGATTGAACCTTATTTGTTGAGCAGTTTAGGCAGTTGAATTAAAGTTTTGAATATTTTAAGTGTAAAGGATTAATCATTCAAATTACATCCTCAACTATTGGCCTTCAAACAGGCTTAATCTTCATGTGCACAAATACCATAAAGTTAATTCATCACAACGTTTAGACCAGACATCTTCTCTATCGTCAGGCATTAAGATCTACACACATCCGTCTGTGTACGCCCGGAGAGTCTGTGCGCGAAGGAAGTGCTGCAGGATTTAACGTCTAAAAGAAAAAGAGATGCAAAGCAGCTAGATCACCAACTTGGTCAAGTGTGCTTTGGGTGTACCGTTACAACTCAAGGGTTTGTGGAGTAAAATTTGGTTCTGGAAAATACTTCTACGAAAATACGTCCTTGATGTCTCACTTTCCCCGTGTAGAGCTGCTTTCATGCTGTAAAAAGAAAATAACGTGACCAATGAAAAGGAAAGTCATCAAATTCTTTGCATATTTTATTTTTCTTATCATGATTTTTTTTTTCAACTCACACATGTCATATTTTACATCTTTGCAATAAAACATGAATACAATAGTTTTTAGGGTTTCATAGATCCAAAAATATTTAACCTTTTTTTGGATACGTAAGTTGAACCTGTCGATAGAGTATGTGCATGTGCGCATTTGATCAAGATGGCTTCACACATACAGAACATCTCACATTTCATCCCTCCTCCTCCTCCCCCGCCTCTATCAGCTACAGAATCATGATATTGCTTACAACTGTGAGGTTGTAAAACATAATAATCACACATGGGCTCAACGTTTTTTTAAATTACAAACATCAATGCACAAATAATCCCGTCGGGGAAAATGGACCTAAACAAAATGGCAGCCAACCAGAAAGAACCAAGCTAATAAATAATGATGTGTGATTGGTGCAAAGTGCAAATACAAAAACAAACTTTTACATTGATTTGATTCTCTTTTTTAAATAATCAACAAATGTGGGTAAGTGAAGGTTTTCCTTTGCGCTTTCAGTCTTATTCAGCTGATTAAGTCTCCCACCGAGCCTGAACCAAGACTATGTACATATTTGACAAAACAATCACCAAATATACAAAGGAAATCATCATCAGTTCTCGTGGTCGTCGTCCATGGTGGCACTGGCAAGATCTCTTTATCGTTACCATCTCCGGCAAAATTATCACCATCCTTGACACCGCCATTTTTACCATCAGTCTTGTCAACATTATAGTAATTATTACACAATATTTTACATACAGCAAGTCATTAATAAATTAAAGGTGATAAGCGCAGTTTGTGTAGTGAAATAACACGTGTAGACTCTGACGGAAGCAGAGTCTTTATTTACATACAAATCAGATCGAACCCTGCTGCAGGTAAAAGAAAGAATGTAAAATAAAACCAGAAAACATTTTAAATTAAATTAGATCAGAAGCCCTGGGCAATTCTTTTGAAGTGAATTTAAGATCGAGCCAATAGCACCAATTGTTTGAATAGTCGGTGGGGCTGGTTAGTTTCAGTCCGTATGTAGTCAGTTTAGACACATTGGAGGAGTCTTAATTTATAATCCACCCAAATATAATCCCATGACTGAACTCCCCTCAATCAAAAAAAGGAACAAACTGGTTCAATAAAGAAGAAAATTAAAAGAAAAACAGAAGAAATAAAAAGAAAAAAAAAACGTAGGATCTTTGTCTGTGAAGCATTAAGTGTACCATGACCTTCACAAGTCCTGTGAGTGGTACAGGTATAATCAACCTCTACGAGCTCTGCTTGACTGCTCTTTATTTCCATTCTGCTGCCTGTCTATGTTATGAGCAGGTTGTGGTGTGTATCTTCGGAGTATAATGTGTCTGTAGTTACTCACGTGTGTAGGGACACGTGTGCACAGACGAGCCCATTCCCACCAGTGCTGCCGCTACTTCCAATCAAGTGAACTTCACAAGGATATAGAGCCTAAAGGTCCGGTACTTGTTTTTGAGATCCTCTCAGTACCTGTAGTTTCCCCACGTTGTACTGCAGATACGTAGCAGAATGCTTCACCTCTTCTCTCTCTTGTTCGCCTTCTCTCCCTTCGTCACTCTCCTGTCCACCTCAGTACCTGTTCTGGTGTTCATAGTGCCAGCGGTTGAAGTCTATGTTGAACGCCACTATGCTGCCGGATGCCATGCCAGTGATCAGAGTCCTAAAAGAGCAAAAAAATAGGATGAAAATCGATGAACCAAACTATATTAATAAAAGCACGATCTATTTTTGAGGTTTGAATTTAACAGAACATTTCCAGAGTCCAGGGACGTCATCTGACAGATTTGTGGCAAAATAACGGAATGATAATCCTGTACTCCCCTGTGAGGTAACCCAGTTTCCATAACAGCAGTGGTCCAAAAAAAACACCGTCATGAACTTGGCTGTTTTCACAGCGTGCATCTATAGTATTACTGGCTGTTACCTCTGGTCATGTGAGAGGTCCATGGCGCGGATGCCCGCGTCACAGCCTGGATAGATGTAAAGCTGTTTGAAGTCACACGCCTGCCACACTTCCACAACTCCATTATCACCTCCTGTTACCAGATTCTGTCCGTCGCTGCTCAACAGGATGGCCTGAACAGGGAAGAAGAAAGTGAAATACAAAAAAAACCACAAAACGATATAGCGGTACGTTTACATACATGTACAGTTCACACTGTGAAAGCCTTACCCGTGTGGAATCGTTGACCTCCATCTGTGCCAGCTGTTTCCCATTGATGCTGAAGTTGCAGAAGTGGCCTCGCTCGTAGTAGATGATGCAGTGACCCTCACTGGACACCGAGATGAGGCGGGGCCTCTGGCACAGCTCAGGCCCCTCCAGCGCTCTGAGCAGGTCTCCTGTGATAGTATGGACCAAGCACGGGCCCTCTGAGGGAAGAGAACAAAGAAATCAAGTGAGGAAGTTATAACGTGTGACACAGTTTATCAACATGTTTGTCTGGACATGCAGTGAGTATCTATTTATTTTTAGTAAATAAGTATTTTGGAAATCCTTGGAGAAATTTCACATTTGCAGGACAATTTCATGTTTTCTGGAGTCTGACTTTGAAGGCAGTTACAGAAAGGATGTCATCTAATCAAGGCAGAAGTAAACCAACAAAGGACAGTACCTCTATTCCTACTGTATGTGTAGTAACTTACTCCCATGATAGAAGCTTCAGAGGTTTTTAACGTTTTAATACTGTATTATTTAGAATTTTAATCACATGACTATTCACCGTGCTACTAATCTAAATGAACTTAAAAGTAAAATGATATATCTCTTCGGCACAGACAAACATGAAGAAACACAAACCTTTAGCTCCACTGATGACCAGTCCCAACTCTGCACAGACAGACACACACACCACCTCGTGGTCATGTCCTGTCAGTACTGCCCTCGGAGCAGGGTAGTCACCTAGAGGATAAAACATAGTCAGCGACTGTGAGGTTGAAAGCTTTTCAAAACTTTTTTTCACACAGATACAAAAATGACAAACTTTCATTTGTCGTTGTTTTCTTCATGTCCGTACTCACTGTTGTTTGGATTGTCACCAATTATGTGGTGTCTTCCGCTCCAGTACCAAAGAAGAAGAGTGGCGTCTCTCGAGCCAGACACGATGTAGCAGTCTCCTCCGATGTAGGACTCTGACCTGGCCAGACATGTCACAACATCCCAGTGACCAAAAACAATCTGGGTCAGCTTTCCTGTGGATAGGGAGTGAGAAAGACAGAGGAGTTTACACTTCACAGCAAGGTGCACATGGAGAAAAACAAAAAAATCTAATTTCCTGAAAAAACATCAATCTCGTCAAAAAAATAAATGAAACTGCACCAACATGATCCTCATCTCACACATTTTATTTCTAATCTGGAGTTTCCAATGTACAGTCCGGCAGAAACATGATTTATGAAATAAACATAACGTACCAGTTTCAGTGGAGTAAACCCGGAAGCTCTTGTCCCAGAAGCCACATACCAGGATGTAGCGGTTGTCAGCGGTAACCACAAAACAGTGCGTGTTGATTTGGATGCTCTGGTCGACCAGGTCAGTGATCTGCCGTTTGTTCACACCTGAATTGTTTGCTGAATGCGAGCACAGGAGGGAGACCGAAAGGTTAATGAGGGCGTTCACATGGGATAAAGGTTAACAAGCAAGTTAATGGACACTAACCTTTCCTGATCTTTCGTGACTCCGCTCACTGTTTTAAGTGACAACACGACTTACTTTGAAACCTCTGTCTCAGCATTATATGTATATCCCTAAAGTACCATGTCTGACCTGGCTGACCTCATTATATCATCTCAGAGAAAAAAGGTGTCCTTAAAAACCTTATCACTGCTCCATGTGTCACAATCAACTGTAAAGATGAATAAAGTTCAACCACTGGAACTTGTTGAGGAGATTTTTGCGCACTGACCTATGAGAGGGTCCATCTCTATGGGGAGATGATGAGCCTGTTCCAGGGAGTATCCAGGAGCTCCACGGAGGCCTGAAAGGGTCAAACATCACAGGCAGTCAAACACACACACACACGTCCATATACAGTATGGGATAAAGGTTAAAGTACATCCTTACATTCAATCCCCTTGTCGGGTACGAGAGAAAGCTGTGATGCAGATTTATGTTCAAATAGAAGTGCTGTGAATAACGAACCTCAGCTGCCTTATGACCCTCCATAATGCCATTACAAGAGTAATTACACAGTGTTTGCTGCTCTAATAAGACCGTGACTGAGGCACGTTAATAACTAATACTTAAGTGCCGACCAAAATCCCTGGGCTCAACGACGTCCACTGAACTTAAGTAACAGCTCTCTGAGTTTAGAAGCTTTACAGGCCTCATTGCAAACCTACTGTCCTAATAGTCAAATAGTGTATCTAAATTGCCTTTTTAGTATAACAGTATAATGTAAAATTGTCATTTGACTTTTTTCAATATGTACAACTTTTGAAATATCTAAGTGCAAAGTAGTTTGAGCAAGAGATTAATTCTCTTTAAAAAGGTGCAGTCAAGGTTGCACTATCAGGGTCTAATTTCCCAGTTTCTTTTTTAATTACTACTTTAACTACTTAAACTAAACATTCAAAAAAGACTCGAGTGCTCCCTGCAGTTATACTAAAAACGCCTGCAGGTACGCAGATCATTTACACATCTTTGCCATTTTTCTCAAATCTTGAAACGACTAGGATTCAGGATTAGCATCGTATTCGTTCCTTATTTATTTCTAACACTATTAATTCACCCTTATTATGAAGTGTCATGATATGTTATGGAGAAGTTATAAAGAGGAAGATCTAAGAACTATCTCTATACACTGAGTCATTAGAGTCTATAAACACACTGATGATGGTTAAACCGTAACACATTCATGTCATGCTTTATCCTTCCGAGTGATGTAGCTCTGAGCACTCACCGACTGTGTTGTGCCAGCGGTTGACGGCAAACAGCCGGCTACATGTGACGGTGACAGCGGCTGGTATGCTGAGGTGGGGGAGCGTGTTGGCTGCGACGTGGGTGACGGGGGAGTTGGAGGGGAACTTAAGCACCATGATGACATCCTGCTGCATCTGATCCTTAAACATCAGTGGGCTCTGGGGAAGGAAACACTGGTGAGACAGACAGAGAAAGAGAGAGAGAGAGAGAGAGAGAGAGAGAGAGAGAGAGAGAGAGAGAGAGAGAGAGAAGGACAGAGAGAGAGAGAGAAGGACAGAGAGGAGGAGTAGGAGAGGAGGGAAGAGTGGGGAGGGACGGTCAGGGGAGAGAGGATGACAGGGAGGGGAATGGAGGGATAGACAGAACAGATGTGACAGACGGAGGGAGGGAAAAGGTCTATTAGTGGGAGCACAGGGTCAGAGCAGGCACACACACTGAGGGGGGCTCTGGGCCGAGGAGAGGAGGTGGAGGCGCTGGCTGGTCGGGGGGTCAGGACTGACAGGTTTGGGTTGAAATGGATGTTTCTGATGTGGAGACACTGAGGCCTCGAGCTGCTGAGGGAGCAGGGAGGACAGAGAGGCCTACATGTGCTTCCAAAAGAAGCAAGACATACTGTTGTATGTAAAGAAAAATCTCACACGTTCATACAGCTACGTTAAACTACATCCTCACAAGTAATGCAGCTATTCACATAAGGAGACTACATGTATGTGAAAAATATTTGTTGCATGGGTTGAATTTTTCATGAAGGTTGTTTAACGGAGTCTTAGTACTAATATAAAGCCAAGTGGCAGCTGTAACAAAGACTAAAAAAATAATAATAATCTGTTATCACACTGATGATCCTTTCTTTTGCTTTTAAAGCTAAAAAAGCATCAGTATTTCTTTTAGTCTCATAACCAGCTTAATGTTCGAACCTGTCTTCCTGTTTCAAACAGAACTTCACACTAAAAACCTGACCTATGGAGCATGCAACATGTATGATATCAAAGAGACCAGACAAAAAGAGAATACTGTCTATGAATAAGCTAAATTGGTTGAGCAATTCTCACCAGATGCATTGCAGAGGAGCGGGGTGGGTGTGGCTCTATCAGCAGCTGTGAGGGGACCTGACCACATGCCTGGATCTGCAGCTCAATCACCTGTTGTTGAGAAGACACATATCATGAGAGGAAGGTCAAACACTTTTTGGAAACGTGAAAACAAGCTGCACTCCTTCCCCTTCATTTCCATATTTAACTTACCCTGTGTGTGCATTTATTTGTCTTTTAAGCATGCGTCTTGAAACAAATACTGTTACTGTACGTACTTTGATTTCTAGATAAAAAATAAGATTTGCTGCCATGAGGACAAATAATCGAAGAACAATTACAAACACCATACACATCTGGTACTAGTTTATGAGCTTGAATGAAGCATTTCCCGCCACAGTGTAAGAGACTGTGATTATCAGTTTGTGAGCCAACTGAGAGTGATGTGTTGCCATAGAAACCAACCTCACGCTGCACAGCATCTAGAATGTCCAGGTTGACTGCTCCCTCATAAGACATGAAGTCAAACACGTTGAGAGCACGGACCGCCTCCGGCCCTCGCTGCTTGTAGCCGAATATGAGATCAATCCACTGGTGGAGCTGACACGACACAAACTCGCTCTCCAACGCCTGGAGACAGTGAGGTGAGAGGGAGAGACGAAGTCAAGAATGAGTTCAGTAATTGTCTCCCCAGCACATGTATCCTTTTAAAAAAAACAAAAAAAAAAAAAAAAACTTCTTAGACTATCTGGTTCTCTTACCATCCGATTAATTCGCACAAAGTCCTCGGGCTTTTTTGCCCACACAGGGAGCTCCACGTCACACACAGAAACTCCATCATCCCGCACGCCCAGCTCATACTCGTTACTGTTGACAAACATCTCAGGCAAGTAGTAGAACTCTGGGATCAGCTCCTAGTGGATGGCACATAAACACAGGGTGTATTTTAAGAAAACTAATTCCTCCCATCACCATTCATTATTGTTCAATTCTGTTTGCCTTCTATTTCACTATACAGGACTTATATATCCTGCATATGATAAGCAAACCCTCAATACTTTCAGGGAATTAGAAAATGTCGCACAGTTATTGACTATTTTCAGATTGAAAGACCTCTTACTTTTCGACTAAACTTAAACAGCTAACAAAATGCTTTTTCATTCTAGAACATTCTAAAACTTCATCTGAAAATCCATGTGTTTGATTTTTTTTAGTCGCACTCTTTTTTCTACAGTCTGATTTAAGCCTGGTTTCATGCTTTTACAATAACCTCAACTTCATGAATAAATCTCTATGGTCCCTGGCAGGGAATTTGTAATACATATAGAACCCACAGGCACATGGAGTCAGGTACAACAAACATGTTAAAATAAACATATGCATGAAAACATCAAGTGACTGGAGAATGTACAACTGTGATAAGAGGAAGTGGCAAAAATTCAGCGTATGCAACAGTGCAAAAAAACTGAAGTTCCTCTGGTGTCCACATGAAGTTAGTTACAGTAGCCAACAAGACTTCATTATATAGCATCCCATGTTAAAATGCTAATTTTTACAGCAGAAATAAAAATGTTTACAGGCTAGTTGAGTGTTATTATTGGTCTGTACTGCTCATTTCCTTATTGCTCAACATGGTACAGGGGTTATTAGAATTGAAAGGTATTTATTTTCCTTATGTTAAGGCTAAGAGTAAATCATACAGTTGCATATGTACAGGTGTGGCTGAGTTGAGTGGCAGGTGGAAACTTGTAGCAGTTTGCATGGAGGCCCAGAGCCTGCGTCTGCTTGACCTCTTTGCCTGTTTCTGGACTGATTAGAGTCAGCATTTCAATTATGGCTCCTGCCGTTATTGGGCTACAAAATGCCTCTCCTGAAAGTGATGGGTGACATCACTCAGACTATGCCCATCAATGCTATGGATGAGAGATCCATCAGCTATGTCCTTGTCTGATTTAAAATCATGCAGTTGCATATTTTTTTAGTGAGATGATCCCTCAGCCTATCAGGAATAGTTACCTTAACGTCAGCTGTGTCCCTCTGACAGTTCCTCCACGAGCAGCCAATCCCAGAGAAGGCTCTTTCTGGATGGTCAAACTTGTTATCGTTAGCGTTGAGGAAAAATGTGGTGAAGGGCTCCTACAGGCACAAGAGCAGACACATTCATTTCAAAAGAAGCCTCAGGCTGTCTGCGTGCATTCAAACAGCTGCTGGAGGTGACGGTTTGTAAGTGAGGGAGGCGGGTTACTTACTATTCTCAGCATCCACATTAGTGTTGAATGAGCGGTGGAGTAAAGGGTTGTGTAGTGGTGAGGAGGCGTGCTGTCGTCGTCCCATGTCTCATAGCGCTCTGCATAAAATGCAGCGCGTTTGGGATTCAGTGCACCGATTGGCTGGAAGTAACCAGAGACAAACAATCAGCTTGAGTTGATGGCTACAAGAGAAATCATACAGTTTCTTTTCCTTTCAGAGAACGATCATACAAACTGGTGAGAAATAGACAATGTTAGGAGAAAACGTTGGCCGTTTTATTCTCCATCTACTTGGTAAATATTGTGAAAAGTTACATTCTTTCTAAGTATTGTTTCAGCAAATGAGTGGTACTGCTTGACCTGTTTTTGACCCTCATTCACCACCATGTACATCCATTGAAAAAGTGCATAAAGTGTTGTTTTCTAACCTTGGAGAGGTCTCTGAAGTTTCCAGGTAGAGTGAGATCCAGTTCCTCTGAGTCATAGTTGGTCAAAACCCAGGGGAAGATGGGATACTGGTTCAAATCATTATAAGTCCTCCCTGCGGGGAAAAGTGAGAGACAAGAGAGGAAAAAATGACAATGAAATTTGATTATACAAAATCCTTCCTTAGTTGTGTCACAGAACACTGTGGACGGGACATGCTGGTTTTACTCTGTTTTCCTGTGTGAGCCCTGTCGTAACAAATGCTATTACAACGTCTGATTAATAAATGTAATCGCAAGGTTATCCAAGAGAAAATCATTTAAAGACGTGTTTTTACACATTTTCAGACTCCACATGGAGAAAACAAAACTCAAGCTCATTTGTTTCCTTTATCTAAATAACTTCCTGATGGGAGCTCAAGCAGGCATGACTTTTTCTTCCAAAATCTCCAGATGTATTTGAAAGCTTCCCGCTGTTCTATCTGGTCTTTTTAATAAATACTTTTTATAAATTGACTCTCGGCACATGGAGGGGAGTACAAACAAGGTGAATCTGGCTGTGCAGGTATTTTTGAAGCGCGATAATAATAAAAAAACAAAATAGATCACAGGATGAAAAATCTTCACACAAAAAAAAAAAAAAAAAAAGCTAAAAATATCAACGTTACTCCTGTAAAGACATGAGAGGAACAAGGGGTTTTCTTTTCACTAATTCAGCTGTGAGGTTAAGGAGCAATGAAAACTGCCTTCGACAGGGTTCAACACAAAAAGTGGTATATATGCAGAGGACATCATACCAATCTAAGAAGAATAAAATATGACTGGAAGCAGACTTTACCTGCGATAGTGTTGAGGAACATGAGGTACTCGAAGTTGGAAATCTCTCTCCTCTGCCAGCGCTGTGTCATGTTGGACGACTTGAAGAGCTGACGAGGGGTCGCCAAGGAAATTCGCCTGGGAAACAAAAGTAGTAGATAGTTGCATGAAGAAAAATGCCTCTCAAATAAGGACGTTTGTGCAGCAGCAGACTAACAGCCTGCACCTACCTGGCCTGTGGAAGACCGTAACTCGTTCCCACCCCAACCCGGGGGAGACTGTAGACCACCCTCTTGACTGTTGCCTGGTCAGGGAAGTTAAACATCACAGATGCTGGGGAGAGAGAAAGAGACAAGATACAGTCCGCATATGAAAATCAAATAACAATTAATAATAACTTATGTGTAATTGTTCCAAAAAGAGAATACACAGATTAAAAAAACCCTCAATTAAACAGGTACAGTTTTAATATTCAAGCACTGAACTCACAAGATAAAATGACACTTTGAATGGTTGTATTTTTTCATGTAAGATTGACTATAAAAAGTGATTCCATTCATACTTTTAACGAGCCTTATGAATAATGCACTACTTTAATATCTATAATCAGCTGTTGTTACCAGGGCTACTCTTTCCTTTGGTTTTACTGTGCTACAAACAAACCCTCTTGACAGCTAATGTCACCAATGAGGACAAAACAAACTGGTTCTGAACTTCAGCTTTTAGGTGGATAGAAATGCATGGCTTGCGTTTGTGGTGTTTTCTCAACTTGCCATGACTCTTATTGTGAAAAGAAAAGGCAAGGCCCATTTATTTCTAAAGCACATTATAGCTACAAGCCAACCAAAAGTGCTTCACTCTAAAAACAGAAAAAAAAGCATGATGAGCCAGTTATATGGATGAAAAATCATTTATTAAAAGAAAAAAGTGGCAGGGATTTTTTTTGGTAGAAGATGTATATAGTGAACAAAGGAAGGTGGTGCAAGAAACAAGGTCTCTGTAGACTTACTTCTGTTGGCCATAAAGACTTCCAGACCGGTATTCTGCAGCAGGTAGCGTCTGGAGAAAACAGCTCTGATCTCACTAAACATCCATTTCCCATGCAGACCTTCTGAATATGCCAGCACCTGATAAGAAAATGATTATTTATTTAAACCTACATCCGCTTATATATTCTAAAAAACGTTTGGATCAGCTCAGCTTGTCCTTACCTTAGCATCAGTACTCTTGAATGTAGGATCATCTTCATCCACCTCGAAGTAGATTTCAGTGGTCGTGATAGACAGAGTGCCTCGAGCTACAACCACTGGAGCTACCAACTGAGCGGGAGTACTCAGAACCACGGGGCCTGAGGGATGAATGTGTTACTCAGATAGGACTGCTTCAGTTATCATACAGCATCACAATCATCACAGGACAGAAAGGCTCATGTTTGGTTAGTCTGATTGATCATTTATTTGCTTTTACTGCTTATATATAAGACCCATTGGATGTTTAAATCAGAGCAGAGGCACAAGATTAACGCAGGGATGTTGTCAGAGTCGCAGCAGCTTTAGTAGACTTTGATTGAATTGTCAATAAATCAGCCGGAGGGTTAGTGCAGCTGCAAAACTTTTAAATGTCCAACTTGCCTTTGGAGGTAAAAAGTCTTGGACGGAAACGTACTAAAAACAAGAGTCGGACAGAGCACTGTTTGGTTGTACAGAAGTAAATCTTGTGTTTCTTTGTGTTGCTTATGTGTGTGTATCTTACCAGCAAGGTTATCAATCTCTTTTTCCTGCAGCAGGCTGACGGCGTCATCGTCTCCCTCCAGCATTAACTCCGCCTCTGGATTCTGGGCCACCACTGATTGGCTGCGGAAAGTCTTCTTTGATTTCAGCCCCTCCTCCTCGTCTTCCGTGCCTGTGTGGGTTTGTTTGTAAATTTGCACGTGAGGATTGTGTATATGCAAAAAAAAAAAAAAAAAGTACAACATATTTCTGTTACACATCTCTGACCGTATTCCTCAAGGGCTTTGAGCGACACATCGGCATGAGTGGATCCAAACGCATTTCGCACAAATCTCCGTCTCCTCCTGAGGTCATCCTCCCAGTAGTCTAGACGCCAAAAGTCGTGTAATTGGCTGAACAAAAAAAAAAAAAAAAAAAAAGAGGAGATGAGTCATGTGAGTCATGTGTTGTTTCCCTCTAGGATCGATCAAGCTGAAGTGTGAGTCCAAGTTGAAGTCACAAGTGACATTTACGCTAGCAATTTCCAAAACTGATTTCCTGTATCTAAAAGTGTTTTTTTATTGGTATAAAGGGCAAGACTGATCACAGGGGGGAGTATGAAAAACACTTCCAGCTCTGTAAAAACAGATATAAAGCTTTACGCTGGCAGAGAAATCATTAAATGGACTTATTTTTCCTTTAAGAGGTAAGAGTTATGTGATGCAACTCGGTCAGAGGACTAAAGATGCAATTTTAATATCGAGTAAAGGAGGGTGTTTATTAAAAACACGCAGCACATTGTGTTGCACAATGTATTTAATCAACAGTGACATGAGGGAGACAGGCTTCAGATGCTGCATGTCACAGGATCTCAAATTACATCACGTGTCCTCCGAGAAGCTGCCAGCCTGCAGGCAGATCTGGATAAGTAGCAATCATTGATTTAATGTGTGTGTGTGTGTGTGTGTGTGTGTGTGCGCGTGTGTGTGTGTGTATGTGTACGTGCACGCAAGTGTGTGCTAAAAAAAAAAAGCATTACCATCACACACTTGCGAAGCTATCAGGCAAATATGACTTAAGGATTTGGCTGCTTGAGTGTGAAGTGGTTGATGTTAAATAATTTCTGTAAAATTAGACTGACTGTAAATATTTATTGAAATCAAAAAACTTGGCAAAGTGCTCTATAGCAATATCCATAATGATACTATTTTCCATTTGTATGCTAGTACGCTACATGTGAGCATTCAACCGGTGCTTGTGACTTTGGCTCACCTCTGTGACATCGTCCCCCACGCTCCGTGCTTATTGGTCAGGATGTTAAGGATCTTCTGTTTCAGCTGGTTGGCGGTCACATGATCCCTGTGCTTGGCTGCACTGATGAGGTGATCGCACATTTTCTCCTCTTCTCTCCGGTCCGCGGCGTACTGAGCACAATTTGACTGGAGAAGAGTGGGAGGTAAGGAAGTAAGGGGGCGGTAAAAGGAACAGTGATAGTCCAAAGAACACAGTTATTGTCCTGCGTCTGTTTTTAAATGGTTTGAAAAAGAAAAATAAAGCCTTCTGATTGAAAACATGTATAGCAATTTAATTTCTTCAACACAGGATGTGAAATATATGATTATATATAAATATATCAATTTTAATTTAACAGCTGATTCATGTATCAGACACGTCACACACTCTTTACCCGCAGCCTTCAATGTTGCCACACTATTTAAAACCGAAATGTAGACAATGCTTCACGTGTTTACCTCGAATTCAGCATGTTTGTGTACATCCTCGGCCCTCTGTCTGTTCAGGATGAACTCTGCTTCGTTAGCGACACGCACAATATGATCTTTCATGGCGTGACACAGGAGTCTGGTGCATAAGTGAGACACGGAGGAAAAAAATTACAAAAATTACAAGCTAAGTAACACCTCCATAAAAAAAATAAAATAATAATAAAAAAAAAAATAATCCAAATGATAAGAAAATGTCAGAAAAATCTCCTCATATTACAACCTTTCTAAGACTTATTTATAATTGACTATGTGTAAGTACAGAGTTAAAAAAAAAAAAAAAGTAGCATTTAGTAAGATCGACTTCTTTTGACATATCTCTCTTTTGTTGTCCTCAAATAAAGTTTGGTATGCCAGTAAACAAACATCTAAGTAAAGACAAAGACAAAATCACAGCCACTGATTATAGAGCACACCAAATTAACTGTAAACTTAATTGCACTTTAATGATTGCGCCTCCTGCTGAACACACACTGCACCATGCACTTATCCTGGTGAGGTTCTCATTAAGGCCGTATCATGGCCATTAACTGCTAAGCATCGTTATCAGTGTTGGTGGTAATGTGTAAATCACTGCGGATCATGCATGCTCATTATCGGTCTGTGTGTTAGATTACCTTCCCTCGTTGATGAGCTCGATGAAGGCCAGCCCGGCGTTCTTCTGAATGGAGTTCTGCCACTCCTAAGTGTGGAGGGCACACGAAGATGAATGTGGTTAACCTTTAACTATGTATGCAATCTTCAACCGGTACAGGACCTTTTAATCAAATTGATTAAAATGAAAAAAAATAAATAATAATAATAATAATAATAATAATAAAAAAATCCAGTTTTGGATAATCTTGTCAAAAAAAACCCCTAAAACATAGATACCTAATCATTCAAGATCCTACTGATGTGATATTAGTTTTAATGTAGCATATAGGGGTCTTTATCAATCCTCATCATTTGCAACATTTTACAATACAATTGCCTAATGCACACATTGCACACACACCACATTGTGTGTGGTGAGCATAGCTCGGTTTGTACATGGTATGGTACTCAACTTCACACAATTGGTTGTTAAACTCGTAAAAATAGTCAAATAACAAAACAATGTTTATTATCTATTGTGAAGGTCACATTGTTGCTGTTTATAATTTCAAAATGCAAGCCTCCCTCAGACAAAATCCAGAGTAGAAAAATCCAGGCTCAGTTATAGCTCGGGGGATTTATGATGTGCAGCTTGTAAAAGAATAGCAAGAGATCCACCTGGACATTTTATATCATATCTGAACATTCAGGTCAGCTGCCTCGCTCAGAAACCTCACTCCATTTTTGTAACCCTTTCCCTTTATTTCTCTCTTCCAGCCCTTCTTCTTCCTTTCACTGATGATGTATGACCTTCTTGTTTTTGACCATAAATCTTATAACAAAAAAAGAAGTGTGAGATCAACTGCCAAGAGTGACCTTAATTGACCCTGATTTGAGTCTCAATGCATCACTTCTTTTAAACTGATTACCAAATAAAGAGATTTTTTTTTGTGAAGGTGTGAGGAACATGATGTCCATTGTTGTGTAGGTCATTCCAGATGTGTTTGTTCACCACCTTATTTGCCTCTATGACGGTTTATTCTCTGATGGGCCCACTGCCCAACAAAACTGTAGTATTGCTTAATATGTAAATTATGTCATCTGAAACTTGTTTGTTGTTATGAACTTTGCAGAATCCTTGGATCATCTCTGAAGGATCATGCTTTTGAATGTTTGACTTTTACCATCTTTAGTTCAGGATAAAACTGTCCAAAACAGGAAAACGAAACACCTTAAAGGCTTTTTTAAGTATCAATGAAGATGCAAAGATCTACAGGAGTGCTTTTGATGTTTGTGCATAATATAGTGGTGTCCTCTGAGCAGCAGAAGAGTGCTGTTGAAAGCCTCAAACTATCACAGCTCCATTAGCTCTTAGGGCTGTTAAGGACACGTGGGAGCTTCTCCTGTTACATCCCCCCCCATCCATAGGATCGATATCTAGGCTAGGGTTCGCTCTCCTGGGCCTCTAATGGCAGACAAGGCCCGGTGCTGGGGGTAATACTATACATGCTGACGAGCCGCCAGCCTTGAGAGAGCAGGGGCAGTGAAGAGGGAGTGGTAAGAGGACAGGGCAGTATCGGGAGTAGTGGAAGATGATGAAAGCGGTTCACTTGCCACTGGACCGCTGAGTTAAAAAGGACCTGAAACGCAGAGCTGTCAGGTGGAACAGTGAAGATGAGAAAGGAGGAAAGAATGCACAGAGGCCAGAGTCGCAGAGTTAAGAAGAAGAAAAGAACTGTTGGGCTCCTCCAAGGACAAGAGATCTTATAAGCAGCCGGAACTCATCTCAAGAAGGAAAAATGGAAGAAAAACTCCACGATGTAAAAACCACTGGACTCAGAAACTGTCAGGAAAAGTGGTGAGTGCCTCTACGTTGTCTTTTGAGTGTTACTCACAAAAATGTGGACGGTTGCTTTGGCTACAAGTTGATTTCATTTTGTAAAAATCCAGTTAAAAATCAGTTTTACGATGCGCCTGACAAGTCACCTCGTGGCCTTGAAACTGATGGCGTGATGATGCATATAAGATGATATTATATTACATCTGCAATGCGCTCATTACATAGTCGACCCTGCCTCACAGGGCCAGATCAATAGCTCCACAGCTTCCTGTTTGCATCAGACCTAGCCACTTATCAGGAGTGTAAAGCAGAAGAGAGGCTTGTCGAGCGAGTTTGGAACGTGATAAATGGATGATGACTTTGGACATCTGACTGCGTGAGGAGAGTTAAAAAAAAAAAGAGGTGAGGTGAGAGTACCAACCTGAGAACAGAGCAGCATAACCAGCTCCACTACAGACGTGCTAGACTTCATACACACTAGACCTGCAGCACAGAAACACATAGCACAGTCAGGGGCCTCTCGTCCCTTGTCTTTGACACACAAACTTGCACGCGCACACACACACACACACACACGTTAACAAACACACACACACACACACACACACACACACACACACACACACACACACACACACACACAAACACTGCTGCAAGATACAAAAATATCATCAAAGAAGACACAGCAGTGTCAGTTGTTTCTGTTATTGCATAAAGCCATCGTAGACAGGTTTATAAAAAGCATGCCACAGAGAAGACAAGAACAAACAGCAGAGAGAAAAGGAGGGAGGGGAGAGCAGTGGGCAGGAGGAGGAAAGAGAGATCAACATTGAGACAGTGGATCACGAAACAGGACGTCAGGAAGCAGGTGGGCAGAGGGTAGTGCATCACATTTAGGACAAGCTACAACACTAGCAGTACTTTAAACCTAACATAATCTAACTAAAACATGTCGACATTGTCTAGCTAGCTGTCTTCAAAAGTGCAAAAATACTGACTTCATACCTGCTTGACGAATGAGTGAAGCAGCCAGCTCAAAGACTCTTACTCACACACTCACTCACTCACTCAGTCATACCTCCTCTCGTTCACTCACTTCATTTCATCGCTCAGCCGCTCTGACACTCGCACGTCGCGGTGAGAGACAGTGAATGGGGAGACTCCACAGAGAGACGCCAGTTATAGAAAAAGGAGCCGTGTACAGCACCTGTACCTTCTATGAGCAGCTCCTGCCCATGGCTACCCAGCAGCGTCCTGGACAGGAAAGGCGCAAAGTCCACAAAAATCTCCCTCAACAGGGGGGCCACCTTCTCCAGAGCACGCTCGAGCTTGGTGGTGATGCTGTGGTTGGAGGGGAGGGGGGGGGGGAGAAAGTGAGAGAAAGATGAAGAGATTGGGTGTGGAGAAGAGATGGGCAACAAACAGGTGATAACAGGAGAATATGTGAGGATATATAAACGGAGGGAGCGGAAACGCAGGAGCAAGAAAAGCATGCAGGAGGGAAATGAATCGAAACTTCACGAGAGAGAACGGGCAAGAAGGCAAGCTTTGGATACTAAAATACATTTTATGAAATGAACAACACGGAAGACGCAAGAAATGTACAAGATAAAAGAGAATGCGTAATGGTTTGGTATGGGAGCACTATGCCTGAGTTAGTGTATGTTAGTTCAAGTCAGTGGTACTATGGGTTTAGGGCTAATTGTTGAGCTAAATTAGCATTGTGTGATGAGAAAGTGCTTTTAAGATAAACCTGCCAAAAGGTGTTCTTCATTTAAACTTTTGTCATTCATATATATATATATATATCTTTTTTTAATCTTAACTCTTCATCTCTTTCAGTGTCTTAGTCTGTGTATAGGTGCATATCATGTGCAAAGTGAAATTGTTGTTTTCAGTAAAGAAATGAAAAAAGGCAGGTAGAGTAAAGCAAAGCAGATTTAACTATAGAGACAATTTCTGGGCCTATAAGCATGTAATCTCTTACTCTAATGTCTCTAATGTTCACAATTTATTTTTTCGGGGATTTGTCATAAGTTATATGCAGAAGCGGCCTCACTCAGGTCTCATCTGAAGTTCAGGGTTAGTGTGAAAAGACGACCATGACAGAAGTGACAGCTGGCTGTGCTACTGTTGATATGAAAGAAAGAGTAAGCTGCTGGCTAGCAACAAAAAGTGATGCTAACTGTTGAAGCCGTTAGCACGGTGATGTCTGTACTTTTCTCCCATGGCATTCTGAGATTGTGTCTGGGCGTTGCAGAGGGTGTGTGGTGGAGGTGGGGGGGGGGGGGAGGCATGGGGGATAGGACGAGTATCTCCTTGCCTAAAACACTGTCCTGCATCTCGGGGAGCTGCCTGGAAGCCTGCCAGAGAGCTAAAAGACTTGAGCTCAGGGGGCGTCTGACCGCTGCGCAGCGCACACTGCGCCACCTCACAATAGGCACTGCAATACAAACCACACAGTCACACACATGTACAAACACACATGTACAGACACGCACACTGATTAAGGGACATGTGCACACGCACGCACGCAGGCACGCACCAACTTACATGTGTGCGCACACTTCACTGAACACATCATAACAAACTGTCTAACAAACTTAAGGAGAGAGTACATAGACATACATGTTACAGTATAAACTACTACAGTATCAATAGGAACTAATATTATTTCCCTAATTATGAACGGTCTACTATGGCAGACCTGCTTATACTTTATTAGTGATAATCAGATGCCTACACAGAGTATGGAAACAGGTTCAAACAGATTTATGACAGTTTTATTGACACCCGTCAGGGTTTTCTATATCTCTCATCTCGACAGAATATTGAAGTCATGACATTAAAACACAGTTGCCATGTCAGGGATGAAAGCACCATAGAGTAGAGTGGGTGAGATGTGTAGGGGTTAATGCGTGCATGTGAGGAAAATATTCATTCATAGTCATTTTACTGGCTTTTAGAAGACCAGGATTATCAGTTGGTGATCAGATGAGCTTTAAAACAGCGTCACAGATAAATTGATTATCCTTTTATAGCTCATTCCTTCATATTGAATTTCCCTAAGGATCAATAAAGTATATATATATCTATCTATCTATTGCACCAACATTTTTGTGATGTTTGATTTGAGTATAACTGTAAAATGAGCATCGGAAGGTGAGCTTATTATAAGGTTCACTTTATTGTTTGAACGTTTCAGAACGTAGCTTCCATAAGCATTGCTCTCTGACTGAGATTTAAATCAATCTGTGAAAGTGAGCTGCCAGTGGGAATTCACTGAAAAGGACGTAGCTTTAAGTGTAAATTGAAAGAGGGAGCGGTATGAAGTGGGAAAACGACAAGCCAGAAAACAGACAAGTCAACATAAAAGAAAGCAAAAGGGAGGTAGAAAAAAAAAATCAAGTGGAAGGTGCATGGTTGAAGCGATAAGGAGCTTTGTGGTGCTGAGAGCTCTGACCTCATATTTTCCATCGAGTCTTCTGGCATGGGGGCCACCGTCTGCACTGCCGGCAGATTCTTACTCGTCGCCCCATTGACAAACGATGAAGAAGAGGAGGAGGATGAAGAGGCAGAGTCTGTGGCACCTGGACAGCAGGAATGTAAAAAAAAGAAAGAAAAGAAAAGTAGAACAGTAACATTACAAAGCGCGTCCATAATCAGGATGCAGGATTGCAAGGACAGAAAATGTATTAATATCTCAGCTGTGTCAAAATTCAATTTGGATAGAATTTCCCCAGATGAGCTGCTGCTTGTCCTCTGGTAATGACCCCCATTTGTGTAAACAGCTTTGCGATCAATATAAAGAATCAATTGCACGGTCTCCTCTTTGTCCATTTTTCATGTATGATGTGAGTGACAGGCTGACATAAATAGAAAACCACTCTGGAAAATGAAGCTGACCAGTATTACTGTATGCTGTGCTGAACAGCACTGATCTGAATCTTTGTTTTTATCTTGATCATCTTAAGTTTGTTGTTATTTATCACATTTGGGTCAAAGAATATCTATCTAAATGGTTTCCCTTCAGTGGAGTTTTCATGCTACATAAAATCTAGATTGTGTGACAGCAGAGGAGTATCTAATACTCCAAATGTAATGATCTTTTTGCGGCCATTGAAACAGACTACATGTAATGACTAAAAGATCTACTTTAACTGAGTCCAGTGTGTTTTTATTTACAGCCAGATCAGAAACTTTCTTTTTTTTTTTTTTTAAAGTGAAAAGAGTCAGCTTTCAGGTGTCGATGTACGGCCTCGTCCTACCATCCAAATGTATACATTTAGGGAATTCATTGACAGTATTAAAAAGGAGTCAAGGCGATCTGTGTTTTGACAGTGCAGATATCGCTCACCTGTCGTGTTGATCATGCTCTTCGGTGTGGCCGTCGCAGCTGCAAAAATGTTGGGTGTGCTGCCAGGGGTGGCTGCTCCACTGGTGGTGGGTGTGCCCACTGTATTGACTGACAGGCTTCCAGGTGGAGGCTTTTTGACTGGAACAACAACGCTCCTGTGAGAGGTAAGACAGGAAGGGTGAGTCAAATCTGCCCACACATTACACTTTGAATACAGAGAATATTTCACAAAGAGACGATAGAACTGGATATGTGAGCACGTTTACTATCGATATCAAAAGTAATGTAAAAGTGTTTGATGGGTGACTTATCTTCTGAAGTTAAAACAGCAGCATTGTGAAGAGGAACTTATATACTTCCTGTATACTGTAAGTATGTAACGTGCTAAAGATGGTGCCAACCATGATCTATTATGCATGTTGTCTTTAATCAATATATCTATTCCCAATGACTGCCACAGAGACAGAGTCAATATGTTGGAAAAATTGGCACATTATGAGCTCTCATTTGTCTCTATCCCTGTTTAATAAAGAACTTGATTAATGGAGGAAATGGAGGAAAAATATGATCAAAAGCTTCTCAGTCAATTATATTTCTCTGCTAACTCTGTAGTGTTTGAAGTGTCATGATGAAGAACAGTCAAGGAAGACACATGATTTCTGTTTGCATACGTTGGTATACTGTGTGTTGCTTCATGTTGTTCTCGATACTAATCGAGTGATTTCTGGATCCATCGTTTTCCCTTGAAATGATGTACAGCCTTTTGACAAACCGCTGTACTGTATACTAACATGCATCTTCAACCAATCAGGATTATCCAGAAAAAAAAAAAAAAAAAGATGTATTGATAGATGCGCCTGCTGCACATCCTTTGATATCTTTGTCTTTCGTAGGTCAATCAGTGAGTGTTACTGACCTGTCGAATGAGTGGAACTGCATGGGCAGCATCGGGTGAGTCTTCAGCGCGGGGTCTGGGTGATAGGGCGTCGGACCCGACTCCTGTCCCAGATCACTGCCATCCACGGGCGCCGCCACGAGACTCTTCAGGATTTCCTGCGATTTTGAGAGAGAGCGAGAGAGCGTATGTTGTGTTTACTAGACATTAGCTACTAATTTGTTTTTAATTAAGGTTCCATATATTTCCTACATTATGCCTCTGACAAAAATAATACAAAAAAACAGAGTACATAAAGATGAACATAAAATCTTCTTTCCAGCAGTATTTGTTGAACCTTCTCATGATGAAGACAAACCTGAGATACGTAACCTCAAAAGAAAATGAAGAAAGATTTGAACTCAATTCAAACAGTACTTAGAGTAAAAGCACAACCACGCAATGTGAATACATGTTTAATGATGATCGATCACAAGAGGCCACTGGAGGCAGATTGTCAGTGAAAACAAGCACACACACTGCCACACTGACCCACCTTGACATTGATGCCTTTGTTTGTTTGGCTGATGCTGGAGATGGACGAGGGCGGGGCTTGGCTGGGGTTGGGATTAGAGCTGGGGTTGTGGGGAGAATCCAAAAGGCTCTCCTGTGACCTCCTGACATCCGACAGGCTACACAACAGATCTGTGCCTCCTCCAACCCCTCCTCCCATGTCTCTGTCTCTGTCTCTGTCCGTCTCTCTCCCTACCAGGCCCAGGCCCAGCCCCAGCCCCATCTCGGAGCCGTTCAGGGATCCCGCCACATGGCCCTCCTCTCCGATGCCCGAGTCTGTATGGGGGAGGCCGGCCCGGGGGGAATCGTCCACTGGGGTTGGGGTCTGTTTGTCACGGTCAGAGAAGGCTGAGGTTGGGTGTTCTAGAAGAAATAAAAGATGCGATGTGATATAATGACACATTTTCTGAGTGTAAAGTGCACTGTAAAGGAATTACTGAACCTCTAGTCTGTTTTTAACACATCTGTCACAGCTATTTCATATTGCGTGTTCGATGTTATTTCTCTGTAAAGTAATATCCTTCTCTCTCTTTGCGTCTTACTTTATCCCTCTAATTGGCTCATATTCTTGGCAGAGGTTTTGTTGTTTGCCTGCAGCCTGCTTTTACTGAACCAGTGCTACAATGATGACTCATACCTGACACATCCAAGATTACCCTCTAATATCCAGGATATTGCAGTGAAAAACAAAAACAGCAACAAAAAAAAGGGTTAGAATTACCTGTACTGGTTGGGGAGTTTATCTCGTGTCGAATGCTTCTCCCTGATAGGCTGGTTGACCTGCCAATCTCCCGCTGTGGTTCCAAAATGTCCCGGTACTTGGATACCATGAGAACGGAGATAAAGTAGACGACTGCCAGCGCCAAAAACTGAGCCTGCTTGCTGTCATCCTAAAGAAAACCCCCCACACACACAGACACATTGTTCATATAAAAACATTTCCACAGCCATGCAGGTGTGTTTTTTTCTTGCTCTTGGGCCAACTGTATACACCAGAAATAAACAAACACACGTGCTTACCACATCTCTGAAAACCACAGCTCGAAGACGATTGATGTCTACATCTTGCAGGAGCCTGTCTGGGTCCTGCTAAATATGGAGGAGAGAATGTCAGATGTGTTGTGTCAAACGTTGAATATTTCTCTTTCAGATTTAGAGCATTAAAAGCAGGATCTGTGTGTATTTGTGAGAGTATGTGATACCTTGCTGGTGGTGGAGGCACTGTGAAGGCTGTCCTGTGACTTGCTACTGGTTAAGGAGGACTTGCAGCTTCGATCCCTCTGTCTTTGCCGGCACTCCAGACAGTTCCTCACTGCCACACAGCAAACTGAAAGAGGGAAGAGGGGATAAAAGCTGTAAGTATTAAACACTCATGGGTCCTTTCATGCGTCCCAGTATTTCTCAAGAATATTTTTATTGAGTTTTTTTACACATTTCCAGCAAGGGAGTACAGGTATTCAGAGGTAGACATCGGGTGTGTGCAAACTGTAAATCAGCGGAAATAAACAGGTACACTTTATCATTTGTACTGTACATATAGGTACCCAGTATTTCTTAAAGATCAAAAACTACCGCAGGTATAAAACCTTGAAGACAGTTTCAAAGTTTTTTTTGGAAGTTACATTTATTTAGATTTATTCTAAAACTGACAAACACGATATGATGTGAACTTTTCATATCGATGAATTATGCAATCAGAGCCCTTTTATCGATGATGAGAACTCTATAAATGCCCAGCAATTGCACAAGTAGGTACATACGTGAAAATAATTTAAACTAATGGTTATATCTCAGAAAACAAAAGATAAATATCAGTTTTAGACCATTTTGTGTGCACCAATTATCTAAATAATTAAAGTCAATGGTTTTTATTATTATGAAAATAAGGGTTGCAGTTCAACAAGGCAGTGATGTTCTATACCAGAGGAGAAATGTTTACAATGTTCCAACATTCGTGAATACAGAACACATTATCTAGCACACACCCAGGCGAAGGCATTGCCTCATCAGCCCTCCTGATGACATGTTCTTCTCTGCTTCGATCTCGCTGAAGTTGAGGGAGCTGGCAAAGACCAGCACGTCCACCATGGCCATGAGGCGGGAGAGGAAGGTGACCGCCGTCTCTGAAGACATGCCCTGCGTCGCCTCGATGTTTTCCAACTCCGTCTGGGAATGGGTGGAAAAAACACACACACAAAAAACTTGCTGGTTATTTAGTGAAGATGCGAACACAAAGAAGTATATGGTCTTGCTGCTTCGAGACAGATAGAACAGCATTATCCTGCTGTTTTAAAAAAAAAAAAAAAATCAAAAAGTAAAATGTTTGCAGCTAGTTCTTGGTAACGACTAGAACAACAAACATGGCTGTTTCTACCAGCAATCAGGAAAAGCAACCTCGAGTATCATGCCGTTTGAGTGAAAAACATTCTTATATGATGAAATCTGGCAACATGGAGCGTTCTGCACAACACACAAGAAGTACAGCCTGATGACACACAGGTAATGACAGCAGTTTGATGTGACAGTAGCAGTGTGACACATTAGCAGTAACAGTGCAGTGCAGAGACAGCTAACGCTAACCTAGAAAATAATTTCCCCTTGTGTTTACACCAGCCATAGTTTAGAGTTTGCAGGTTTGCAGTTTATTTACGTTGAAAATAAACCTCAGGGCGGCATATCAGGGGTTAAAACTTGCAATCAAACCAAGTGAGGGATTTTCTGTGCGCCTGCTTCAGTGAGCAGGGTGTGCGGGGCTGTGAAGAGTCGACAAAGTGCAAGCATCTAGGTGCTCGTCAGAGCGAGTGAGCATGGACATTTGGGGAGAAAACAGACACACAAGGTGAGGACAGAAGAGCACCGGTTGGTGCCTTTTAGCTCTTCTGGTGATGGTGGAAGTCTAAGGCTCTTTACCCACCTCTCCCCCTGCGCCTCCTCCCCCAGGAACAGGGGTCACCTCCTCTCCCTTTGACCCCCTCTGGGGTCCTGCTCCTCCTGCCTTCTTTAGTGTTGATACAAATGGGACAGGCTTAGCAGATGCAAACCCCAAAGACTAAAGGAAAACTTGCATGCTTTTTCTGTCTCATAATATATTCTCAGCTTTATACTGTATATATAGAGCTGTGATTTCTCTTTATTATTGATCCACCTCGTGGCCTTTCAGTCTTCTCTAACCCCCCATTATTTGTATACTATTCTAATAATGATAGATTAGTATACAAAGTGTATCTAGTTCAATATATCTAGTGCCTTTAACTTAAAGAACTAGATACACTGAGGCAGACAGATCAATGCATACCCACAATAGATACAAACAGTTCAAGGGGGAGTATTGATTTAGAAGCAAAGGAGCACAACAAATAGAAACACTATGGATTAGTGATTTAGTGTCAGTCACAATGGTATATAAACCCAAAACAAAGTAGGAGTAGAGTAGAAAGAGAGAAAAGAAACTTACACTGTTGGCACTACTCTTAGAACTCTGCACATGCAAAAACACAGACAAAAACAGAGACAAGGAAATACACGGAAAACATGTAACAGAGAGGAAAAGAAAAGAAAGCTTAAAGTAAACAGATTGTCAAGCCTTCAAATAAAATAAAGTGCTAAGTGTAAGGATCAAATAAAGGTCAGAAAACTGTTTAAGTAGTGTTAGATTGAGAGTTAACAACACAAACAGATGATTGGCAGCCAGACAATATTCTTGAATTCTAATTATCGGTAGTTGACTGTTTTTTTAACAAGAATTTCAACTTTAAAGCTTATGATTTCATTTTGGTAGATAAGATAATCCTTTATTCATCTCGCAAGCGGAGAAATTTGATAATTACTTTATAGTTAAAAAACACACACCTGCAAATGTAACGGACAAAATGTTTTAATTTAACCTATTGAATCATTGGGGATCGTCACTGCCCTGACTGTTGGAGGAATCTGGTTTGAGTCTTTACTTAAGGGGAACGCTGAGTTCCAGGCCTATGAAATCAAGCGGCTGGTGACCTGCAGTTCTCTCTCCCACCACAGAGGGGCAGAGTAGAGCCACTTACAGAGGGGGAGGTGGCAGCAGACAGGAGAGGCAGGATGCCTCCGCAGGCGATGATGATGTTGTCCACCATCTGAGAAATGAGGTGGATGGTGTTGTGGACGAAGATGATGTTCTCATTGCTGTTAACAAAATCCATCACAGACTTGGTGGAGTGGCTGAAATGGAAACACAGATGTTGAGACATCATCATAGTTGTTACTTCATTTTTTCATCATCTTCAGTCTAATCTTATTTTTGATAAAGAGTGACAGCAGAATAAGCTTCTTGTAGAAAAAAAATCCTGATACATGTTTGTTAAAAGAGCACATTTGTATGATCTATTATAATCACATCATGATATAATCATCACATGTATTATATTATTGTTATCTCAGTCAGAGATATGCAGTTCAGTCTTCCTGACTGACCTCCTCCATACGTGCACGTCAGTCTCCAGAGCGAACAGCAGGTCAGTGAGCAGCCTCTGGTGCATTGGAGACCACTTGAACTCCGGGATGCGGAACATGGTCGTGCGGGGGCCCGGGCTAAACTGCCGGCGCTGCTCCTCCGTCATGGGCATGCCCCTGAAACCCAGATCAACACGGAGGTCCCGCTCCAGCTGGGCTGCGGTGCGACCGTGGAGGGCCTGTAACATGTGAAAGGGTCTCAGTTTTCTCATCTAAAACATGGTAGGATAGGAGCAGTTATGATATTCAGTTCCCTTACAGGAACATTATTTCTTACATTATTACAGAAACCACTCAAGACTCTCTGGGAGTTAGTATTCAATGTTCACGGAGCATTTAGGGACACTATGTTCATGTGTGGGCAGTCACTAAGCTTTTCTGCTCAGGCAAACTTTCCATGATTTTTTTAATTTTTTTTTAATGTTCGTCACGAAAAGCAAATCACATAAGGACCAACGGCTGTGACTGAAGTGCCTTTATTCACTGTTAACAGGCAATATTAAGAACAATAAGCTAGGTGGAGGAGGAAAAGGAGGACGCCTTCTTCTTTCAGTACCAACTCTGAGGGGACACATTTGGAGAGTTAGCATGCCAAATGTCCCTGTCGTCTATGAAACCAAAAACCAAAGCTCATATCACGACTTGACAAAGTCCAGAAAACCATGAGGACACAAAACAGATTGAGCAAAATCTTTTCTGGATGTACAAAGAGCAAATACTTTCAAGAAGTAGTTTGAACATTTAGTTTTCCTTTATATAAGTATGCACATTATTTTATTTAATGCGAGGGCATTTTAATAAACTGTTCTAAAATACAAAAACAGAGCCTACGTTGTTATTTTTGTCCATTATTTAGTCCTTTCAGTATATATATATATATATATATATACTGTACATATAAAAAAATACATCAGGAAAATCCTTTCGAAAAGCAGCAATCATGAAAATCCAACACTGTATTAATGTGTTCTTTCACCTGTTACATACATAGCTATTAATTATCACTTATGTATCCATGAAAACCATGTTTTTTGTATTATGCTGCAATATAGAATAATAAAGAAGGCAACACTGAACCTGTGTGTCCTTTGTGAAAAAAATTAAAAATGACCCGACGACATAATCACACGCAGAAACACACCTGAGTGGTTGTCGTAGTTTGGATCTTCTTTGTGTCCTTGTCTTTCCCATCGTCCGACCTCTCCGTATCAGATGTCGTGCTGGCTGTGTCCCCCCCTGTCTTTAACCCGGCGGCCTCTCCCTCTGCCCCGGATGTGCCCTCTCCCTCGGGGAAATCTGGTCTGGAGGCTCCCTGGATCTGGGATTGGCTCTCGGCCTCAGCAATGGAGCTGATGTCAGCTAGGGGGCTTTGAATCTTAAAAGGCCCCTCCTCTGGAAGCTCCACCGCTGTGTGGCTCTGGTTCTGTGTTAGATCAGAGCTGCAGCTCGTCATGTGGGCCAGCAGGCTGAGGTCGTCACTGGCACTGGTGGTGGAGTTGGCCTGGACATGGCCGGATGGAGGGGGCTGGTCTGGGCTCGGCAGTACGAGGGGGTCTGTGGCTGCCAGAGCTGGAAGCAGCTTCTCATCAACCTGGGAGAAGAAAAATAAAAAAAAAATAAGGACAGTTCTGCGAATGTAATGTTTTATACAGTCAAATCTTTGATTTGTTTTTTTTTCTTTCTTGCTTTTAGTTTCTTGTTGTTATTTCTTCTGGTGTGGTACAGAACTCACTAGACTGCGTCAAGTGTTTCCATTTTGTTTGCAAAACTGTTTCACTTCTTCAATATTTTCTGTGATTTGCTGAAAGAATGATACATGTGCACAGACTAATTGAATGAATTAAAAAAAAAAAAAAAAATCCTCCAGTTGGTGTTAAATCTTCAAGCTGTTGTTATGGCTTTGTTTTGGGTTTTTTGTTTCGCTTCACCATCCCTGCTCACTGCACAGTATATCTCTACATCTTTCCTATACGCTCAGAAATACAGGGAAAAAAAGTCTGTAGCAGCAACCTTTTTTTAATGACTGATTGGTGGTTTTATAATCCCAATGTGTAGGGGAAGTTGTGTCTCTACTGAGGATTCTTCCAAGGATGAAAACCTTCACATCCTACCTTGCTGAAGAGAAATCCGTTGTTACTTGGGACGCTGTCCTTCTCATCAGCCAGTGTAATAAGTGGACCCATGTTCCCATCATCTTCCAGGCTGACTCCAGAAAGACCTAAGCTTGTCCCCATCCCTACCCCTGAGCCTGGCGTGTCATCTTTCGGTGCCAGATTCCCATTTAGGTTTTGAACTACAGCGCAGTACGCACTGTCCAGTAGAGAATCCACCTCTACCAGAGGTCCGTTCTCGATTCCTCCCCTTCCTCCTCCACTGACGCCTCCGCTCAGGCCTTCCGGTGACAAGTCCAAGTCATCCAGCTTCACCTCCGTGGCCTCAACCTTCTCTGCTTTAATGTCTACCAGCAGGTCGTGGACCTCCACCCTCACCCCAGGCCCTGCGCTCTGCTCCCCCGGTGTCAACGCTTCTCCGTTGGGTCGCTTTACAGCGCCTTCAGCCAGGAGGTTCCGCGAGTCTCCTCCAGCACCCTCGCTGTACTCGGCCTCGCTCTCAGGAGTCTGTGTCTGGGAGTTGTCATCAATTTCCAAGTTGCCGTTGACAACAGGGGCAGGTGTAGCAGAAAGCCCAGAGATGGTGGAGACGGAGCCTTTCTTCCCCTTTTTCATGTTCTCCTCCTCCTGACGCTGGTACTCTTCATACATCTTTGCCAAGTACTCTTTATGGGCCTCATAGGTCACCTATGACAGAAAGTGAGGGGTTATTATTGGTTCTTTAATCAGAACACAAGTCAACTTTTTAATCAATATCTTCTCCATTAGGTCGACCTTATGGGGCTCATAGATCTTCATCATGGATTAAATTCATTCTTCACCTATGTCTTCATTTGGGAAATAGATTTTAGATCAGCCATGTGCTGTCGTGGTGATCAACAAGGACCTCTTGACGAAATAATCAAGTTGCAAAATGACAAACAAAGAGGAAATATTTTTCGAGGTATCGCATCTTATGGGGGGGAAAAAATTCCCCACCCAACCTAACCTCTTTTACTGACCAGTAAGTCATTAGTTATTATTTTGCGATCAATAGATTTAAAAGGGTTCAACTTTTTCTTGAGTCTATTTGCAGTTGTACCTTTATGCTCCTTCTACCTGACCCCCTAATTTTCCTGATTTTCATTTTGAACCTTCGACAAAAAGGCTGTAATTTCTGCAGGCTGCTGGCAGAATCGGTTTGATGGTTTCTGCATTAATGGATTTCTCACGGTGTAAACTGCGAGTACAGACAAAAAAAAACATGCATCTCTCAACATATTCAGTTGTTGAATACCATAATGCAAAGCAGTGAACACTATGAAGAGCTGTTGCCTCTTCTACACCTGCAACCCAGACCCTTTCACACATCCCTCACAGGAGAGTTTAGTTTTTACTGTGGGGCGATGGGTATGATGCACCAAGACTCATGGCAACACTATGGCTGCCTTATTTATTTGCTCTGTGCATTAAAGAACAACATGGCTCATCATCAGGTGCTGGGTGTCTTCAGGAGGCAGGATGTGATGCAAGACGGACGCTGCAGAAGTCAAAGTGTAATGTTTACCACACATCCAAGAAGCAAGAGCTTAGCTTTAATCAAAGTTTAAATTGACACATTCCCCGTCCACCCGAAAGGGTTAAAAGGACATGAAATGAAGATACAAGTGAAAGAGTATGAAGCAGTTTCATTATGTGCACAAGGATCCCAACAGTTACACAATATTAGAAAACTTCTTGTGAACTTTTTACAAGAGGGATAGCAGGAGAAAAAAAACCAATTCACCTGCCTGCATTCGCTTGTGTAGCTTAAATTTTCGAGTGTTGAGTGCCTTGAATATACATTACCTTGGAGTGTGCTATGGACAGGGTGTCAACCCAGACTCTCCACCCTCCCCATTCATATTTGATGGCATGGTAGAGAAGGATCCTGAAGATGTTGTACACCATCTCAGTTATTTTCTGCTCCTCTGGGTTCTTGGGGTTGATATATCCGAGGGAGAACATCCAGTCCTGCCACACCGAGCACTGAAGCAGGCAGCTGGGACACAAACATAAAAAGTGCATGTGAGTTGAGCTGCTAAGGAGCTGAATATTAAAATATAACAATGATCGTGTGACACAAATGGCTGGTAAATGAATACATGCATTTCTAGGCGCTCTCACCGTCTGTTTTCCCGGCTGTTGCTGAAGAGTTTGATCATGTCAGAGAGGAAGAGTCTCCTAACTTCCATCAGCTCCGCGCTGGGGGATGAATTCTTCAGCAGGGTGGCCACGACTTTCAATATCACTGGGTGGGAAGGGAATCATCAGAGAAGTGTGAGACAAAAAGGGAGAAAGAAAAAAGAGATACAGCGTATAAAAAAACGTGTTTTAAATGAGAGAGAAAAATGAGGGAGGGTGAGGAGGGTGCCAGGCAGCTGATCAATAAGAGAGAGACGGCAGCAGCCTCTGAGTTCAGACTTTGTTGTTTGTTGACTCGCATTAACAGAACACTGCATTATTGGCAGGCAAAAAAAAACAAAAACAAAAAAAAAACACAGACAGACAGACACACTTCTTCTTCAACCTGCTGTGATTTTTAGCACTTACTGGGATTCTGGATCTTGACTGTGGAGTCGGGCTCTGGGTGGGGTTTGTGAACCACCTGGGTGCAGACCTGCTCTGTCAGGATCTACACACACAGGAGATGAACAGTCGTCAATAAATGCAGTGACAAACACTGTGATCCCGACGACTCAAAACAGACTAAAAGAGCGTCACTTCACAGTCACCTACCTCATACAGCGTGTTGTAGGTGGTGATGGAGACGGTGTTGGTGTGCATCATCAGCCGCTCTCCCAGCAGTGTGAACAGGCTGTGTGTGTGCATGATCTCCACCTTTCTCCTGCAGGGACACACACACACACACACACACGCACACACACACAGTTTGGCATTCATAACTGAATTTATGAGAGTTAAAATTGACAGTGATTGTCACGAGCACAAAGTCGGTCTGATATTAGCACCATGTGGTCCTGTCACTTATGATGGGACCAAAAAGGATGAGAGATGAATACCAACAAGAGAAATTAACAAGAGGCAATAACAGAACATTAACACTGTGGGGAGTCACCGTGGTAACATCCACACGGCGGCAAATTAGTAACCTTGCCAGTGGGAAGATCGAGTCTCCAAGTGGCTTTTAACTTGAGAGACAGGAATCAAGGTCAACCAACTTTTAATTTATCATTTAGAAAAAAGCTAAAGGTTCTGTTTATTATTTCTTGTATTCAGGTCACTTGAAACAAGAATGAAGTCAAGTTTAAGGTGTACGTTTCATTATGTTTCCATCTAATTATCAAACATTTTACACCATTTTTGAGCTTCAGTTTACTCTCTTTTCCCATAACATTTTACAGGAAGACAAAACTCTTTTGTCTTTCTGTTCAAATCTCTTCATCATTTTGCATTTCAGATCAGTTTTTGCTTTTAATACAGTAATAAGCTCAGGGTACTTCTGTTTGGATAAAAAAAAAAAAGCTTTTCAGAATCAGACGAATCAGAATGCTCCGTATTGTCATTGTTAGTCGTAACGAAATTTACAAATATCAGCTCTTATTTTGAAATAAAATAAGAAACTTCCGGTAAATCAAAGATTGCGACATTAACCGAGTAAAAAGAAAGTCATTATGGATCAAAGAGTGCGTGAAAAATTGGTACTGCAGTCCAAACACATAACAGTGAGACAGCTGTCTGCCCCGGCCCCCTCCACCCTAGAGCAGATGCTCACATGGGTTTCCAAGTCGAGGACACAGAAGTTTCTGTGATAAGCCAGCTCTGCGTCAGCTTCGAAATTTTTCTGCGTTCTCAATTTTCTAAATTTTAAGTCCGAATTTAACAATGAGATCAATAATGCCCCACAATAAAGTCAACATATCTGATGCTGTGATTAAAGCAGAAACCCTTTCAAGTCATTTATCATCAGGCTATCTGTACATTGCATTCATATGGTTTAACTTCTATGAATTCATTTTGACCTGTCCATCAAAAACGTAAAATGTTTGTCTCTAAAAAGCTTTCTTTACCGTATGACCAAGTCGCTCTTTGGGCCATTTTTACATTTAAACTGGTTTGAAAGGGCGTCTGGTTTGAGCAGATGTTAAGCAGGTGGGGGGGGGGGGGGGGGGGGGGGGGGGGGGGGTGTTTAAGGTGCAGGGCTCAGGTGCAGTTTGAAAGCCTGCTACCATGTCGTGCAGTGACATGTGTGTATGTCACATGGGATGAATAAAGCTGCTCATCAAGGTTCCTCCTCCCTGCCAGTGCACACTGACGATGATTCCGCCTGGACGTGACGATGAGGACATTATCTTTTGGATACACACACAAACACTGCACTCTATTCATGTCTGCACTCTCAGACATGAATAGGATTTGTGTTTAAGTTGTGACAGGAAAACAAGAAGAAGCGCTTCAAGTGGTTCCTTTTGTCAGCGAGTCTTCGTGACGCTGATTACCGCACAAAGGAATAATCAGAGAGTGAGCACAAAGACAAACAGGTACTGACTTGTGACCAAGGTGCTTGAGGAAGTAACCCAGAACTTTGAGGGCCTGGACCCGGATACTCTCGCTCTTGGAGGCCAGGAGTTTGCAAATCACTCTGTAACAAGTCAAAAACAGACACAAGTTAGTTATCTCAATAAGAATTACTGTAAAGTTCATAGATGTTGGCTATGATAAAATACTTCTTCTGCTACATCCTCAGATTTTGCATTAAATGTGCTGACTGAGCATTATAATGAAAACAGTGTATAAAAATGAAAAAAAGACCAAAAATAATGTCAGAAAATGCCAGTTTGAGGATTTGGGCTCCAACAATACAAGATGTTACCATAGCAACAGGAAGGTATTCTAGTCTCGTTGTGCGTTTGGGGATTTCCCTGCACTGTTGAAGTAACAGAGAAATCACCCAACTTGATTGTGGCTGCCATTCTTTATCAGTCTGCTAACTAAACATTAAACAACCATTTAACAGCCCTGTTCAGCCTTTAAGGTATTTTAGCTGCACAAAATCATCTGAGGGAGAAATTGAGTTTCAGGACAGGGGCTGAAGATGAAAAAATCAAATAAAAGGTTTTTATTTGTCAAGAATGGAGCTCATGAATCTAAATCTGACCCTGGTTTTAAAATCTCTACTGTTGAATTTTCAAAAAGCTGTTTTAGGTCACACTTTGATAAATCAATGGAAGATAGTTCAATTAGGAGCTCAAATTATTGATAACAGATAATTAAGGTTATTTATACTATTTTTGAAATTAATCACCTATGTAATTAATCTTTAAATATGTACTGCATACGTTCCTTATTGAAAATGATAAATATCAACAAGTAAGAAAGTGAAATAGCATCAGATGGTAAACTGATAGACTGTTATTTCACAGAAAATAGGATCTACTTCCTGGTGGAAAGATATGCTGCCACATCAAATCTTGAAATATGTGGCCAGCATTCACCTTATCCCATTTCTCTGGTCAAAAGCAGGGATCATAGACGCTGGGTGTTCAGACATGAGCGCCACCAGCAGCTGGAGCACGTCGTGGATATTCTCATCCTGCAGAGAGAAGAAAGAGAAACGGGTGAACAGGTGAATTACGAAGCCTGAATGGACAGATCAATGGAAGGGTTACGAGGACAAAAGAGAGAGTTGTAAGGCTGGACAGGGAGTGGGAGTGGGGGCTGTGGAGGAGCAGGTGGTATATCAGAGCTAGAATAGATGTAATTGTTACAGAAGACGAGTACATTCTGTTCACTCCATTGTTGCACCATTCTTCACGCTGTCACAGCGCCTGAGCTGACTCACACTCTCACTCCTTTAAGTGGACCGTAACTCCCATCCACAAATTACACATTTTGCCACCAGCTCGACTCGTCCACTCTCACCGTCTCCCCTTCCTTTCCAACACTGTGTATTATGAGTCCCGAACAAAGCATTTACCTCATGCATGGTCAGCAGGTAGTTGAGAATGCTCTGCAGCTCGTCTTCCTTCACGCCCCGGTCCTGTGAAGCAAAATAAATAAATAAATAAATCCACCAAAACACTCAATATCTTAGTTTCTTTTATGATCTCACCATTTTCACGACTTCATTTATCCTGTCCTTGTTTGATCTCTCACCCAAATACATGCATAAATTCAGCCTTTTATCAATACAAGCACACGTAACTATAAACACTTCAGGGCTTCTGTTGGGTAGCTGAACCATTATTCAATCATACCTGTGCACACACACCACAGACACACGCACACACACACACACACACACTCGCACACACACGCACACATTCAGCCGGTGGCTCGAACAAAAAGAACGGAGGACAAAGAGGAAAAGTGATTTCTTGCTTCTGAAACTATGAGGTGAAGATTAGAATCGGTTTCACCCGCTGTACCTTCAGGATGAGCTGTTTGAGGAAGAGGAGCATGAAGGCTCGGAGCGAGATGATCTCCTTCTGGGATGGCCGTGGTCCGTCTTAAACACAAAGAAAAGAATAATTTCCTGTTAAAAATCTATTTTTTATGCGCGATAATGATTGCTTTCTTTGTGCCGTCTCGGTAAGCCCTACTGTTTACTGATATTAGGTTTATTAGGCTTCCTGGAGAGCAGAGAAAAACATGTTAGCACACACACACACACACACACTCGATGGTAGAAATGTAAAGTGAAAATCACTTCCATTAACTCCAGAGGCAATTTGGCAATCTAGATATTTTATAGTTGCACTAATCTAACTGATTACAGCTAAGACACAGCAATTTACAAAAACGTGATTGATGGTCCAAATGATCTAAACCAAACAGGCAGTGTGTAATCCACTGTATAAACCTTTAAGCTCTGGCACTTCATCAGCTGTTTGCTGTGCCGGGTGACCAAGAAACAATCAAGCTAATAACACAACAGTATCTGACGTATCTGACTCCTCCTGTAGGGTGGGTGATGTCATTACCTCTCTCTCCCTCTCTCAAAGCTGTGGCATGCACTGTAAAGCAACATTAACGTCTGGAGTTCTCCCTTCCTTTCATACAGCATGTGAGATTGAAGTGAATAAAATAATAGGAAGAGACGCAACACAATGTGATTCCATCGAATAAGATGGATTAAAATGATTCAATAGGATACGATACAATTGATTTAGAGGGAACTTTGTTGGGCTCTAATGCTGCACGCTTAAACGTATTTACAGTGCACATTTTACAATTCAACGCTTTAAAATGTCCTTTTACCTCTTAAAGCATTTGTAAAGGTTTTGATTGCATTAAAAGAAGAAAAAAAAACTACAAACAATTCAGTTTTCATGGATTTCGGTGTTGAAGTTGTTTAAAAAGGAATTTTTCAGGCGCTAACTTGTGGTGCTCGATACACACGAAACTAAAGGCTGTGATGAATCGGCCCAAGATACTGCCAAATCATGCTCCTCTTACGTCAGCTATAAAAGACATAAAGGAGATCATGGCAGGTGACATAAGCGTAGTTTTCCTTTTATTGATTTCTCATCTCTACTTAAACTTCTCTTCCACATATACCAATACCAAGCAAACAGCTAGTACACAAGAAACCTCACACGCTACCCATCCTCATCAGTGCTCTATATTCCCAGCAGAGCAGTTTTGGGGTTAATCAGGCGACGATAAACATTTATGATGCCTGGCTGGTGTGCATTTAGCCACTGCACACTCTGCTGTGTCAGGATGTTTGGAATCAGCTTGGCTTTACATGGGCAAAAAAAAAAAAAAAAAAAGGAAAGTACTGAAACTGCAAAACAGGGTTTATTGTACACTTAATGAAAATGCACCTCGCCTTTCAGGACGTTTGAACAGATATCTGACCCATAGCTGCTTAGCTAGTGGAAGTGAGAACATAAAACTAGCCATAAAAGACAGAGAGATTAAAAGAAGGAAGATGTGAGGCTACTCCTTGTGTTTGATTCTGTTTTAGAAAGAGGACAGTGGATAGAGTTTGAATTCAGGGAGCGGCGAATGGCAGCAGGCGCTGCACGCCGGATTCTAACCTGAGCCGCCCGCAGTCCCCCGTCTCCCTCTGTTTCTTTATAACGTGTTGCTTCCCTGGAATCATACAAACGTGTAGGACTTCTAGGCCGTTCACCTACTCTTCACTGAAGCGATCCCCTGTGATCAATCATCCTTTTATCTGTCAAGCTGGTACACGTTGGAGGGATGGCGACACTCATTAACCATCACGGTTACACAGCAGCTCCGTGTCAAACGAGTGCACGTCTGCACCAGGTGCACATGTGTGAGTGCAACCTCCAATCTAAAGTCGCTTCTGTCAACCAGGAGATTCAATTGAAGCCTGTATTTCCTCCCAACCGCTTCTCATGAGCACTCTTATTTATCCTCTTTTAATTCTTCAAATTAGGTTGTTTTTTTGCCTCTCATGCTCCTTTTATCCTGAGCTGACTCAGTGATTTGATAAGAGTTTGGACACATTCAAAGATCTCCACGAGCACGAAGAATCATCTGAGCTAAAAATATCAACTACTGAAAAAACCCTGCGCACTCTTTATTCTGTTTATTTCAAGACATTCAGCCTTGCGTGCTCAAGAAAAAAAACTAATGGAGATGCATCATCAGATGTAGAACACTGCATTATGATAAAGACACATCAGGGTATGGCATTCAAAAGTACAACAACATATATAAAAACGACTCTTTTAATCAGGTCAAGCTATGATCATTAGTGTAGACAAAAAACATTGTGCGTAATTATGTAAGTGATTAACCAGTTGATTCAAGAGAACTCAGTTGAGGCCATTTCATTACAGTTTTTGACTGTATTATAATTTAGCGACAGGGTTCAAAAGCTGCTTTTGAACCCTGTCGCTAAATTATAGTTCCTGCACTGTGCAAAATGCCTGAGGTGCATCCACTGGGTGCTCTTCCTCCTTTTTGTAGTCTTGAAAACCATTGTAAACGTCAACAACATAAAATACTCTTGGTTAGTTAAATGAGAGGAAAGCTTGGAAGGCATCCTTTCAGACCAACGCTAGCTTAAAAAACCAACCTTTTTATCCACAAAGCCCTTTGTATGATCAATATAAATATATATATATATATATATATATATATATATAATAAATGCAATCAATGCAAATCAACCTCTTAGAGAAGAGTCGAGTGCACACAAATAAAGACCTCTAAACCAAATCTAATTTTGTCCTTTACCTTTGAACAGCCATTAGGACGCGTCTGATGCTAATTGCTACTGTTATCAACGCTTCTTCACTGAGACAAATCCCAGCAGTCAAACAGCAATATCGCTAAACAGAAAGGAAGCCAAACAGACACTTGATTAGAAATTCCAAAAGCTCCCTTGGATCTGCCAATCAAATCTGTCTGTTGCTATGGCAACAGCGGATGCGTACTCATTGCCAGTGGAGGGGTCGCTGGCAAAGACGGGGGTTGATTCAAGTAAGGGCCGCTCTAACCTTTGTGAAGCTGTTCTGTGCAGCGAACTCTGTCTTCTGCCGAATTACACATGCAGAGAAAATATCAGATCTGATCTCAACTCCGAGTGGTGTTTGTTATTTACTTTACGTTTGCTGTTCTTCTTCCAAACATGAACAAGTCTCTAGTTTTCTTTCCAAATAGCAGAGAAAGCACGGAGGGATGTCCAGACATTTCCCTTTAAAGTATAAGGTATAAATCGAATTTATACGCAAGCTTCTCAAACTCTGTGCTCTTCTTCTGAACAATCACTTATTAAAAAAAGGGATTTGGCTCTCTTGTGCAGTGGTCCAATTTACTTTGAAAGGAAAGAGAAGAAGGAGTCACATCTAGGAAGTAGGGAGCAAAAAATGGCCAAATATTTCTTATCATCGTCTCTGCACTGACTCGACTTCAACTAGATATCTTAATGTCATGCTATTTAACCTAGCACTTTACATGCTAGCCTGACGTAGCCCATGAAAGATAGTTAGCTAAAAAAAAGATATCTCAAATTAAAAACCTCTCTGATGCTAAAAAACTCCTTTTTCAAAGAAAACATAGACATAAATACCTGCTCATAGCTCAACTGCAAACAATAAAAGAAACAGTTTCAAAGAAAGTCTTCCTCAAACAGAGTTCCTCAAACACAGAAAAAGCTTTTCTTCGCATTCACAAACATACCTGCTGACAAACACAACAATTTGACGATCTTTAATGAAGTGTATTTCCAACTCATCTGGAAGGAAAGAGTGACATCTTTCAATGCATTTGTTTGCCGACACTGCTCCACGCGAGTCAGAGCGTCAAAGAGAGAACGCAAGCTTTACAAGAGCAGATCTGTGAAGATCAAAGCGCAGAGTCAGATATATAAATGTCTCCGTTTGAAAGACAGAGCAGGTATTTGGCCTGTGGGGAGTGAACATCGTCTTGTGCTTAACCTTTTTAATTGTATGGCATAGAGTGAACTGTGCTGTTGGAGAGACACAAGCTGCCTTTAAAATAGCAGCTTGTGTAAATATGTGTACAGCACACTTTAAGAACAGGGTCGTGGTTATGAAGATGGTAGCTTCAGATAGGTGTCTTAATTCATCCCCTGGAAAACGGATGCTTCTCTACCTGCATTGCTGGTTTTTAAAGAAGTAGAGTAACACAGCCAGCTAAAGTTGGATGTCAGAGAGGTTGTGAGGGGAGGAAGGTTTCAGACATTGTGCAAAGGTCTTACAAGCATAATGGTTAGATCTCATGACACCTGAAATTACAGGGTGGAAATAGGACTGTGAACATCTCCTTGTCGGTTTGACCCTCAATGCAGGATAATCACAAGAAGAAGGTCAAACAATAAAGATAAAAAGGGGAATAAAGCAGAGTGTTAAAAAGGAGTTGGTTGGACCTTTTTTTTAGACAGGTATGTGAAGTCATGAACTAAATCTAAGAATTATTCCCCTGAAGAGAATGTTGCTGTGCTGCTGGGAATCAGTCGTGACACATAACCAGACATAACCATATATAATGTGATAAACTTAAGTTTGAAACTACTTACATATACAACTGATGTACAAACAACACAAGGTAGTAAACAGATACAACCAACCACAGTTTGCTGTATACTGTTTTTCCTTTCATTTGGATTCCACCAAATTTCGAAACGTGACTGGAAAAGATGAACATTTCCTGCACTCTACTTTAATCATTTAACAACAGGCCAGCTACTTCGTATTTTGCAGATTTATCTTTATGTGTCCATTTGTCATGCAACCACATAAAGTCAGTAGACAGCTGCAATGATTCTGAGGTACCAGATGGATCAATCAGTAAAGGAATTTACATCTCTAGTTGTTTCCATGAGACGTGTATCAACAGACTTGTTCCTTCAGTTTATTTCGTACGAATGTTTTCGTGTGCAGGTGTAAACATACCTAGACCTTTCGGGTTGATGCCGCTGCACTCCAGCGGGTTGATAGCCCAGTAGTAGTACTTCAGGGTGTGCATCAACTGCAGGACAGTGCCGACACGACGGATGGTGGTGTAAATAGTGGCCGTGCCGATGAACTCCGATGATAGGTATGTGTAGAGGGATAGCTGGACCTGTACACAAACGCATCCATAAGGTCAACAGACAAATACAAGCTGTCAGCCACCTGCCGAGGAGAAACACATCTTCTCTGCTTGTTTCTTGTGTACAAACAAAAGGCTTCTTTATCCTGAAAAGACAGCAACAGGGGAAGAGGCGGAAACTTCCCTGCAGCAAGAGCACCCAGGTTTTTTTTTTTTCTCGCTTTGTGTCATTTTTGATGTTTCTGTGCCTGGAGCCGTCAAGCATCTAAGGAGCTTCTTATACAGCACTGACATTTAAGGAGGGCGCTTTCCAATTGCTTATTTCATTCTCCTTGCCTCCTGTTGTTCCCTTTTTCCTCTCTCTGGTATTACTCGAACCGACTCCCTCCATCACAATGCACAGAGTGGAGCCGGCCCCGCACTCACAGATCTCCAAGCTTATTACCAGGACTCCACGAAAGAAAGGGAGTCCTGGTAACGAGGTGACTGGCCCATGAAAATTAGAGGAGTATCGCAGCCTGACCAAAATCCCATCAAAGCTCATCAAGAATGAAAAGTGCACAACGGTTTTCATTCCATTATATTCCTCACATGACGCCAATCTGTTACAAATATCCTGTTATTCCTAAATCGAATATCGTTTGGGCAGCAGCAGTAGTGTGCAACAATCAGTCCGACTATTTTTGCATTTTGTTTTATTTAATGGAGTTTTATCAGTGAAATAGTTCTTTGTGCAGAAAAGGAAACACTAAATATTAAATAAGAGTAAATTCTACAATGGAAGAATCTGTTTTTTCTTCTGTTAAAGTTCAATTTTAGCGACATGATATAAACAAAAGTGAAAAGGGGAAAATAAACGAAAGATTGTGAAACATTTTAAAATGAAAAAGAAATTGGATGAGGCATGGTTCATTCACTGTCCCATATCTCAGTTGTGCTTGAGTACCTACTAATGAGTATTTCAACCAGGCTTATTTCATGCTCTTAAATGAAGCTGTCTGTAGGGTTGCCAGGTCTGGTTTCATCCCTCCTTTAGTCTTAAAGGGATTTTACTTGCGTATAGGTGGTGCTTGAAGCATGGCGATTTCATGAACGGTTGATTGTAAAATATTGATGTGATTTCTTTGAGTGTGTTTAAAAGTCCTCGAATGAAAAGAATGACCCAAACTATTCTTTCCAAAAGCAAAGCTAATAATAATCACAGCCAGAGTGAGAGATGGGAAAGAATAAACCTCAGGGGGAGCCAGAAAGGAACCGTGGAAGTAAGATGAAAAGGTAAAAGATGTCGGTGTTTTCTGCGGCTTAGAACATTTATTATGCACGTCTTGTTCTCTTTATGTCCCTGTTGAGTTGTGGTAATGTT
Organism: Symphodus melops; assembly: GCF_947650265.1. Taxonomy (NCBI): domain Eukaryota; kingdom Metazoa; phylum Chordata; class Actinopteri; order Labriformes; family Labridae; genus Symphodus; species Symphodus melops. The sequence continues at coordinate 16,740,034 of NC_136701.1, forward strand.
TATAAGCGATGTAACGTAATTTCCTGCAACAGCACCTAATTAAAGGTAAAAACCCAACAGGCAATCACATAGTCGAGCCACTTCGAACGGATGTGTTCAGGATATGTTTCTGACTCTAACGTCTTCTTAATTCTCTAAAGCAGCAGCAGTTCAGTCACATGTTGTCTGTCTGAACTCCAGCCCTGGAGAGTGGTTGCTGCTTTACCCAGGAGCCAATCACATTGCAGGGGTCAAAGGGAAGACGACAGGAAGTCAGGAAGTTCTGAAAATAATGGAGGAGGAGAGCTGACTGACCCCCCCTCAGGGAATGCCAGAAACACTTACACTCTAGTTCAGCATGACAGAGCGAAAGAGGAACTACACATCTCCCTTCCTTCCTTGGGTCTCTTCAAATGTCACAAAAAAAAATTTTCTCCTTCGCTTGCACTCACCGTCCTGTCCTTGTGAGTTGTGCGAGCTCCTCCCACAACCTTCTCTTTTACATTATTGTAAAGGGCAATAAGATGGCAGGCCATCCTTTCTCTTTGTTTTACCACTGTGACCTGTCTACATCTTTTTTTTAGCCGTCAGAAAAAAATTCTGCTTTGGCTCTCATTCAGAGCGTAGTTGTTGGTTTTTGTAGCGAGGCCACACACACACACACACACACACAGATGTATTCAGTGTAAACACAGGAGTGAACAGACCTTGGCAGGGGTGTGAATCCAGATGGCAGCATTGAAGAGGACATGGTCACAGAGCTGCTTGAGGAGCGGCGCTCCGTGAGGTAAACCATCCAGATACTTGGCAAAGGACAAAAACTGTTCAAGTACCGCCCTGGTGATGTGGACTCGTGAAGACTGCACAGAAGGGGAAGCAAAGAGAGTATAAGCTAACAAATATAAACAAACAAATCCAAAGTCCTTGTTCAATGGCGTTTGATAACCTCTATAAAGAGGCTTTACACAGCACTGCTTCCCTTAGATAAATGTGGTCAGGCTCAGAGGTTCAAACCAAACATTTTGTTTTGAAGTGGCGACCTTGAAGATCTCTATTTGGTTCTCTTGGTTGGACACAAAGCTTCTGGCAGTAACTGCAGGTGTGATTTTGAACCCGTCTCCTAATTTTTGAACCAAAATTATTTTTCTTCTTTCCTTGATTTGCTTTTAAATGTATTCATGAAAATCACTCAAGAGAATAAAAAAACAAAAAGCACATAGAAAACTAGAGAGAAAAAAAAGTCTGGAGGAGTGGTACGACTAGAAACCTGTGAAACAGGTTATAATAGACACAGCATGATATTTAAACAAAATTAAAACAGTAACTTATTGTTTCTAGTCATCAAATATGTCTTTGTTCATCTGGTGCCAAGATATTGATTTACATGAAAATCAGCAGAGACTGCAGAGAAAACTGCCACGACTCGCCACAGCTCAGGGATAGACAGGGGCTTGTATTTTGTTCAGGGAATAGAGTTTACACTTTGCAGACAGTTATGAATATTACTGCAGAAACAATATGTTAGAACTAACTCTGTGAATATCTCATTTAAATCTGTATACCATCTAAGAGTAACCCATTCTAGGTTTGAGTAAAGCACCATTAAGTTCCTTTACAAGAGTTACCAAAGATGACTGCATGGAGACACCAGTGGCACACTGTTGCCATGGTGAATAATGGAAGTTTTAATGACAGAGGCCACTCAAGTGAAGTTTAAACGTATGACAAAACTCAACATAGCCGTTTTAAATATATAATGTGTATCTGAACGATCTGTGTCAGGATGCTTTCTGTCTACAGTGCAGCATTGTGTCCCTTTAATTCAATCGCTCTCTGCATGATGTTGCTTTATGACAGGTACCTGTGTTAACAGTTGCCAAAGGTGAAAATGCATTCTTTAACACCAGCAGCTAAAAATGAAACTGTGACTTCCTGCCACTAAACAAACCAATAAATATCTCTTGATAGTTTTTGTGTTGGAGATGTGTTGATTTAAATGTTTTATTTTAAGTTGAGTAGTTTGTGCTGCTGCTTCTCTGTGTTGCATTATAAACAATGATATGTTTGATGGTTTGCCCACTCATGAATATTTTAAAAGTAATGGTGTAAGAGTCATCAAAACAGAAACAGGGTTTGTTGTTACACAAGTGAAAACGCTTAGTTGAGGTTATAGTCAAAATCAAGGCTACTTTCCTTTTATATCCAGCAACAAAAACACACAGCACCTTCAACATTTGGTCCTTTTGACGGCCTTGTACTGACCTTCTCCAGGAGGTACCCAATCACCAGAAAGCCCTTCCCTCCGAGCATTTGCTCCTGCATGGCCACTGAGCTCTTCAGCAGCTCCACCAGGAAGGCCAGTAGAGTGGCACTGCAAAGAAAACAAATGTACTCACAGACTATCGTATTTCTCAAATGGTTCGTTGGAAATCACTGATCATATATTTTGGCCTGCACTCGGAAGCGAGTTAAACACACGCTGGGCATCTTTCAGTTACATGGCTTCACTTACCCTGACACTACAGACCTCAAACTATTCTGATATTTAAAAAAAATACTAATTACCAGTCTATCTCCCTCCTCCCTCTTTACGCTCCACTCACATCCGGTGCAGGTTAGATGTACAGCATAAGTTACCATGGTGATCTGCCCTGGTGAGAAGTGAACCAACTTCTCAGTTCAGAAAAGCCAGGGTCCACCCTAAAGTTATCTCACTAAGCTAAAAAAAAAAAACCTGCCTGGTAGTACAGGCCCCATATGTTTTAATTTTCTCCTTATCTTCCTGTGATGATATTTGACAGATTGTCTGACCGCAGGGAACGGGGATGTGGAGATGCAGCCTGATATGTAAGCGCATTAGGTGATCATGTGATGTCGTGGTATCAGCTCTATCTTATAGACAGGAGAACACAGATACTCCGACTTTCTAATAGCTGCTCATCGCTCCAGGGAAAACCACATAACTCTTCTTTCTTTCACACTCTCTATAATCAGTTATTTCGAGCCTGCAGCATAATTGTCTTCAGATAGAAAATAACTCGCACCCACAGTAGATTCATCTTCATCTAATGTCGCTTACAGTCTCATTTCTGCACTCCTTTTCCCTTTCCTTTTTTCTCAGGTCAATTTAAGGATCAATTGCCATTAACGCTGAAGATAAAATAACATTTTTCTGCTGTGTACTGCGCTCGAAACAATTTAAACTGTCCATATCCCTGTACTCACCAAACTGAGGTGTCCACGCTGCTGTCATTGAGCTGCTTGTAGTCCAGCTGAGCAAACAGGGGGAACAAGACCTGGATGCCTCCTATAGAGTGGATGGCACTGTGGATGGAGTGTGTAACAATGGCCTTCACATCCTATAAGAAGGAAATGTAATGTTAGATTGAGCTGCAACACCTAACACACTTTTACACACATGATATACAAACTATAGACTGTATAAAAAGATGGCTGGCATGACAGCTCCTCGTTCAAAAGGGAAGCCAAAACATCAGCAGCTCTCCCTACTGACTAGCTACATAATCCTAAACTCCTCCTCCTCCTCTATGTTACCAGATTAGGTGAAACTAAAAAACACAAATCAAAATACAAATCAAATAATGTACATTTTTCTCGTGTTTTTTTGTGAGAATAGTAAGTTATCATAATAACTATTTATGTGTGAACGTAGATTTATGTGGGTGTTCTTTTTCTTCGGAAGTTCAGTTTCAACCCTTTAACGGGCAAGTGACTATTTTTGGTAATTTCCGTACACATTAAATATGGCCACCCTTCTGCATCTAAGTAAGATCACTGATCCTGCTAATGTGGCATTTGAACCAAATATGGTAACTTCGTCAATGTTTATTTTTCTAAAGGAAATTAAAACTTTTTGATTTTTTTTTTAACGGAAACAAAGTTCTGTTATGTTCCCCAATAACACTCTGAGGTTGAATTTTTGGATTTCAAAGTATTTCAATGAGTGCCCTAAAAAGGGTTAATTTTAGTAAAGTGCTGTAACTCTGTTGACAAATGCAGCTCATGTTTGGACCTAATTTGCATAGCTGACTAGAACTGGTCAGAAGGAATGTACTGTATCAAACACTTACACGAGTGCAAAACGTTGTTTTGTCCAGACCCGAGGGATCAGTAAGTTACATTTTTTTTCAATTTTTCAGGTTTTTTTTGTTTCATGGAATCTGTTTTTATTCCACCTGAAGCCGAATGGATTGGGCAACAAATAACTTTTCACAAAGCTGTTGTGCAATAAATATATTTCTGAGAAATTAAAAAATAAACAAATTAAATCTTTAAATTACCAATTTAATGTTGAGGGTCATACAGTATTTTCCATATTACCATAAAGAGCCGTTTGTCAGCTAGTTAATGATGTCCTAATTTGTGGTTATGAAAATAGTATTGTGAAACTCTTACTAAACAACTCAAGTATCTTGAATTTCCCTCAGGATCAATTAAGTATCTATGGATCAAAAATACCATTTGTCTCAACTGCTGCCTTTGTAAAAATGAATTATAGTCAGTTTATAATGTCTTGTGTCCTGCCTGTCTGTATACTGCTACTGGATGCCTTGAATTTCCCTCGGGATCAATAAAGTATCTATCTATCTATCTATCTATCTATCTATCTATCTATCTATCTATCTATCTATCTATCTATCTATCTATCTATCTATCTATCTATCTATCTATCTATCTATCTATCTATCTATCTATCTATCTATCTATCTATCTATCTATCTATCTATCTATCTAGCTACCTATCTAGCTAGCTAGCTAGCTAGCTAGCCTGAATTGCTGGTTCAATTTTCACACAATGAGTATGTAAGTGCAGGGGGGGAAAAAACGATTCAAAGAAAAAGCACCATGAGGAAATGAGCCCAATTATCTTTGAATGAAGGAGTGTTTGCTTCAATACAACCACTGTGAAAACAATCTCGAAACTGGTAAATTCACAGCTGTGTGTCTCGTTCAATAATCAGAAAGCTCTAAGGCAGTAGGTTTTGTCCTTCTCTGACACACAAGGCTATATCTACAGAACTTGAGGCTGGGTGTACACTACAGCTCTGTAAGAAAATAAAACTGGTCAGATGGAAGTAAGCTCCTAAAAAAGTAGCCTGAAAATTCTGACTAAACTTCAAATTTCTGTTGTTTTTAGTCAAATCTGAATGATTGAACAATGTTGCAGTTGTTCAGAGCAGCAGTGATGAGTAGCTGCAGCAGACTGACCTGCAGCATGAGTGCATGCGGTGAGTGGACGAAGATGGAGGGGTTTTCCCTGGGTGACGACTCCAGGCAGAGCTGGGCGTCCGTTGCCTTGGCGTTGTAAGTGAAGGAGATGGAGCTGGCCAGCTTGCCATCATACAGCACCTGCTTATGGTGCTCTGCCAGGTGGATGTCGCTCTCTGACTTGAACTTGAAGGTGCTCTGCAGAGACGGAGGAAGAAAAGAAGATGTCCAAGGGAGGCCATGTGGAATAAAACTTCTGTATTCGAGAGAGGCGGATGACTTGTCAAGAGAAATGTGTGAGAGCTTGTCTTTGTGTGCGAGTTCAACACCCAAAAAGGAGTCTGCCTAATTGCAGGATGAGCCCTGTGTAAACAACACAGCATTAGCTTAATGAACACAGCGCTAACCCAGGCCGTAATTCAATTAGCCCAGAATAAGAGAGGGGGGGGATCCAAATTTATCGTCTCTCTTTGTAGTCTAAAAACAGAAACCTCACAGCAGAGTACGTATACACACACTTTCCTTCATCAGTTTCTGTATGTTGAGCTACATTTCAATGATCCTGAATGTAAATAAGAGACGAACAATATTAACAAGCTATTAGGCCCTAGTCTGGTTAAAATCAAAAACCTCGATGACAGAGCATTTTGTTTTTGATTGATTGTTTTCTTAGTTCCTTATACAGTAAAGAATACCAAAAGACAAAGATTACCATCAGTGTGTAAAGATGCTTGTAAGGCTTGTCCATACAAGGATGCACCTAAAGATAGAATAAAGTGAGTTTGCTTTGTCTGTGCAGACACTGTAAGAGGATCAGGTTGCACTTTCGGTTTGCATGGGTGTGCGTCTGCCTGTATCTGTCTGTCTGCACAGGTTCATCTGTCCTGCAGCAGTGTGGATTGATTAGAGTTCAGCTAGCTGCTCTGCCACCCTTTGCCGCAGCTCCAGGCAAGGGGCGCTCTCTCCTCTAAGCGGCCTGCTCCCCAGGTGCCTTGCTCAGCCTGACTGCACAGGAAAGCCGCGGGCTGCTCACAGACCTGCAGGCCTGACTCTTTTTCTTTTTTTTTTTTCTCGGTGCCTTTCATCTGAGGTCTGCTGTAGAAAAGGTGCCCTGAGCGGTTTCAACCATGCAGCACTGAAGAAAAGAGGGCAATCCACAATACAGACATTTTAAAGATAACAGTCAATCCACAAGGTAACATTCTTCTCTTCATCCAGGGGCTGATTTACAATTCTACAGCTTTTGCTGCTGTTATTTTAACTTTCGCCCTCTGCCTTTATTGGAATGTGCTTGACACAAAAAGCTTAATTGTATAAACCTTTCATCTGACTGTGAGGCATACTCTCCACTTATATTCACAAATACTTTCTAACTTAAGAGAATTACATGAGGTGATTACCGTTAAGAAACCTAGAATATTGGGGCCAAGTGCAAGGATAATCAATCACCAACACAGATAAATTGCTCTTTGCTTTATTTTGAAGGTTGGTGCAACAAAATACTGAATAGCCTGAATACAAAATTAATACACTTAATAAGATGCACATTTATTGCAGTGTAAGCCCATTTATTGAGGTGTGCGTGTGTTTGTGCGTTTGTGTGTGTGCGTGTATAAGTGGTGTAGCTGTGTTAATGTGAGTTTGTACTTCTGCTGAGATGCTTAGTCGCTAAGGGGTGTAGCTCCTTGTGTGTGAAAGAGCTTTGCTGACTCTTGAACTGTTCAGGGATGTATGGGTTTGCATCCAGGCAGGAGAAAAAAATGCAAAAGTGAGGGAAAGTGAATATTTTGTACAAATGCGAAGCTTTATCCCATATCAACCCTTCACCTCGACTCACCAACAGGCGGAGAGGAAAGAAAGCATCAGCTATTGCCCTTGTGACACCTGCTGGCTAAAGATACGACGCTGCTCTGCAGTGATAACATTATGCACACACACACACACACACACGCGTCTACAAATATCCATTCACCTCCACTTGGGCTCCCTACAGCTCCACACCAGAAATTAACGCTACCCATCAGGTATGTAATAACTTTCCCCAAGCAAAATTAAAAAAAAAAAAAAAACACCCTAAAAGGCAAGTGTCATTCACAGTAACATCATGTTCTGAACAAATATTTTCCAGGAAATGTTATTCACGCTGAGTTAGACCGAAGACACTAGCACACAAACATCCACACATACACCTACAATACAGGTGCCACCATAGAGTCACATAGTCCATTAATTATCCTGTGGCCAAATTGTCGCAGCACCCTGCAATGAGGACATCTGGACTCCTGATGAACCAGCTATACACTCAACAACACACAAGTGACTGGGCATAAACAAAAAACAAAAAGGACACACAAATAAAAAAAAACAAAAAACAGAGCTTTATTTTAATATTCGGTCATTAGGAGAGCATAAAAGGGCTTCAGCAAACACACAAACACACACACACACACACACAGTCATTCAATACACAGCGTGTCAGCCATCATGAGGCGCGCGGAGCGAGAGACAATAAACACTCGCTGTGTTGAGGGCTCGATTAGACGAGTGAGCAGAGTGTGTCTGCTTCATGCTCCTTGTTACTAAACGGTTTGACTGACAGGAGGTGAGAGCACAAGGATACAATCAGCTTCACACATGCACATTATCACAATCTAAGATAGTCCTCTTCAACACCGATCAGGCTAAACCGCGCTCCATTATCCTCTGCATGAAATTTTGGGAATAAGAACCAGTCTTTACTTGCTTTAAGACAAAAAGGCTGTTTAACGCAGAGTCCCTCTGGCGTTCCCCTTTAGGTGAGTGAAAAACCAGCGCACTCATCATTACGATGCCAGCATCGAGGCTTGCGGCTTTGAAACAACTGAGCCATTTAATGGTCTCTTCTGGGCATCTACGACGCCTGTTCTGTGCCATGCAGCGAGGCAATCATCTGACTGATCAGCCCCAGGAAAGTGTGGGCTGAGACCAAGAGAGGAATCAGTAATCGTGGCTGTGAAACATCAAACCACAAGCATGTGATTTAGAGGAGCAACAGAGGCGGGCATAAAACTCACATGTATGACTCATTTACATGTTGTCAAGATTTTGCCACCAGTGTTGCGGCGTTACAAAAGTATGATCTGGATTCTGTATGTAAAATCTCGAAAGGGAGCTGCAAAACACAGCATCTGTTCCCACACATCCGCAGCAACAGATAGGCGTGCAGTCTCGTGGTGCTGAAATCTTGACAGCTTTGGACACCTTTACAAACAAGATGTAAGTGGCCTGAGGCGTGCAACACTGCCAAAACAAGAAGCAGAAGACAGCTGGCAAGGTGTTGCGACATCTCAGCTGTCACTGATAGCCAGGCCAAAAGGCAAAATTGGTAATTTCTAAAGCTATCAGACCTAAACACCCAACATTTTTGAAGCATCATTTGAATATGTATTAATATAACAGGAATGAGAAGTTCTGTGTCTAGACTTTTGGTCTGAAGGCAAATCCACCCTTGTGTACTGAATTTACAAACATCAATCTGAAATTTCCCTGGTGATGTTTTGTTGTTATAATTTACTCTGTTGTACCCCCCAAAATGTCAACCTGCATCATCTATGTTATACAGAAAATTGAGTTTATTTTCAGAGATGCATTCCTCTTACAGTCAATGTGTCTGTGAACTTTAAAACATGGACTATAAAAAAGTTATGTCAGCATTTAAATCAGCATTAAATCCTTAGAAACATTTTTTTTAATTGCTTAAAAGTTCCTCTACAATATACAATTTAGGATAACTGCCATAATTAGAAATGCACTGATATCAACAATGTTTAAGGTGAGATAGGCATAGCCAATCTAAATAAAAAAATCTTCCTTTTATGTTACGGTAAAGAATACTGACCCAAATGAAAAGCTGTACTTTTGACAATAACTTTTTTCATAAAGTTTATCAGTGTGAAGCTGTTTTTATCTATTTCTTCTCCACAGTGAAGAAGAACCTCTATCTGCAATTTTCTAGAAATAGAGATCCTTACTTGTAAAAGTAAATGTTTCTTAGCAACTAGACAGTGCTGAATAGTAGATTTTGATTCCTACATGACTCTGTGAAAACACTTAACCCCACTTATTCCCATCCAGGTGTACTGTACTTGTTCACCAGACGGTACGGCTACAATAGCCAGGGGGAACACCGAGGGATTATGGAGTAGCTCCACTAATAAAGCGGTTATGATGAGTAAAATGAGTCAAATAAGATTTGGGGCACCACATGCTGGAGGGCCAGAAAACAATAATTAGCATGCGAGCACAAAAGTTAACAAGTAAGGTTAGCTAGCCACAAGTAATAGAAAGATAGTTTTAAAGAAAGAAAGAAGAAATGCATCGTCAGGAAAAAAAAGTTACCATAAAGTCAAAATTAGCCAAATGATATGATAGCTGGTCAAAAAAATTCAGCAAACTAAAAGGAACAAGAGTTAAAAAAAAAAAACATTTGGCTGACAGTACCTTAAAGCTAAAGTAGCTGTTAGCTAAACTTGATGGATGCATTGTTAAGTCATATGTAGTCAAATGTCTAAACAGCTAAAAGTAAAATGAATGTTTAAAATAGAATAATGCATCAACAATTCACGAAAGTGGAGAATAGCATTACCCAAGACAATTTCAAATCCTAATATTCATTGACACACAACAAAACCGTAACCTCCAACTACAAGCATACTGGCATCTAAGTAGAGGCTATATATGATATTGACAGTCCAGAATTGATGGATGGCTAGAACCTTTTGAGAACTCACAATGTGAATTGGAAGAGACAGCGAAATGTAACATTGAATAATGCAATCTGCATGTTGGATATTCACAGATATAAAGGACAGGAGTGATAACTGGGTGCTGTCTCACCTTGTATCCTGGGCCAAGTTGGTGAATGGCGAAGATCTGAGCTGGGTTGAGAGCTTCACTGAATACATAAATGGCTCCCAGCTGACCACAAAACACCCTGTTAGCATCTGCTGTCTCTGATGAACCCAGGAAACACTTGTCATAGCTCTGGAAAAAAAATTTTTAGAACACAATAAAAATTCTGTAATCTCTTCAATATTTTTATCTTATATTTTCTTGCATTTACTGTTGAAACCCCAAGGAGTTAGCATGGTTTAACTTTGTGCAAGAAAGAATGGTCCCAGTGTCCTTTACTGTTTAGGGTTTATTTGTCAGAGAGACATCATTTAGTTATAGTTTTCTAATCTAATCTATTTTTAGTTCAATACTATATTAATTCTGACTTTGTTGAACTTCCTGTACACCAGCCACATTTTCCCTCTGAATGATTTGATCTTAACGTTCTAAAACATCTCATTTAATTATTCATTTTTATCTCTGGTCATAAGTTCACCAGTTTTTGCAGTGATAACAACAAAAGATTATTAAAAACAGAAACTCTTTCGACAGCTCCTTGTTTCTTATGCTCTTTACAACTTTCACTATCACCTGCTATTAGTTTCTCGCTGTGCACTCACCTTTCATCTACTTCATCCCTCTGACACCCTTTATCACAATTAGATCTTTGCTCTTCTGCTTCTTCAAAATGATGGAATAAGTTTTATCTTTAGCCTTTGGGAAAAAAACAAACCCTGATAGCATCAACACATTTTGAGACCTGTATAGGTTTTCCTTTTCTTGTATTTTTTTTTTTTTTAGATGTCTTTCGCTGAGCCGTGTAAACTGTCAGACATTTTACCCCAAGGCCAAGGTATTTTTTAGAGAGAATAACACCAGCCTTTGGTAATTGCTGCAATGCCAAGAACCAACCTGGAAGGAAGTGTAATGAAGGCTCTGCTGCCACTGAGAGGTCAGGCTAACTGTCCCCCTGCTTAATGGAAAAGTTTGAAGTTGGAGTTATGGCGAGCTGTGCTGGAAAGCGGCCCAAGGGCAACTCTGCAACAGCTGATGGATGCAGAGGGCGAACCTCAAACGTTTGCCAATATCACAGTAAGGGGGGAGCAAAAGCGGAGCCAGACACTGATGGGTTTCTGAGGCTGGTGCAGGTGGCCTTATTTTGGAGAGGCCCATCATGAAAAAGCAACATGTGATTTCGAGAAGAGAGAAAAAAATAAAATAAAATAAAACGTACTCTGCTCTGTCCTATGTCCTAATTGACTGAAGTGTATTCCTTTCTACAAGAAATTGCTTTTCAAAGGTCAGTACATTTAACAACACAATGTCTCAGTCCCTCCATCTTACGTCATTGGTGTTGACGTGCCAGGCCATGTCCCCATACGAGACGAGCTGACCGTTGACATAGCAACGGATCTCTGAGTTCCTCCAGCGGTTGTAGATGTGGACGATGCTGATCATGTACCACTGGAAAAAGTGAAGAAAGAGACAAATATTTAAATAGCATGAAGAGAAAAAACAGATTCACATTTGGACTCAATGAAAAATCAAAGAATGACAAAATAGATGTTTTTCTCTATTATATTGAAAGATGTATTTCATGTCTTCTAATATTTCTTCATCTTTGCCCTTGCTCATTATTTATGACCTGTCTGTTTTCTTTTGCTGCCTTTGTGAAGCACCTGTAACTTTGCATTTTGAAGTGATCTACGAATTCAGGTCAATGAATACTGTGTGACTAAAGATAACCTTCAATATATCGAACTAAACGCACAACACAACAATCCACAAAAGTGCTCTTTCACATTCATAGTGTTCATGATGAAGATCATCACAGCACAAACAAAATATTATATGAAGCCCAAACTGAGTTCTTTTTTAAGACTGAATTTCTTTAACTCTTTAAACTTGATCATATGGGTAATAATGTAATGTCGTGGTTGTTTATTCCAGTTCACCACAGTCCATATACATGGCAGTCAAATAATTACTGTACTGTAAGGAAGACTTGTTGAAGCCTATATCAAGATGTTTTTTTTTTCTGGCCTTGTCATAAAATGTCTTTGTAAACAAAAAAAAGCGTTGAGGTTTAATGAGCGGGTTGGTCAACACCAAAGATAACCATCACAGATGTTTGCCAAACATGTCTTCCAAATCGTTCCCTTTTCTCACCTTGATAAATGTCTTACTGTGAGTGTGAATGTGTGTTTTGGGGATCACGAGCGTGTGTTGATTGGTCAGATTAATCCCTGTAATAACGCATACAGTTTAACCCGGAGGAGTCGAGTAAATGTGGACAAGCACTATACTGGAAGGAGCGCTGTAGATGGAATTTTTGCTGGTGTATGCATAACTGGTGAGTGGACAATACTACAGGTGCATGCAAGCCCACACACACACACACACACACACACACACACACACACACATATGCACACTGTGGACAAAATGCTGTGAGACATAGTGACTTAAAATTGATCAAATAGAACCACTGGGAACTTTGTTAAGCAGTGCATAGATTCAGCTGGGTCAGCAAAAACTGCAGAAGGCTATCTCATCAAGTGAGTGTGTGTGTGTGTGAGTGTGTGTGTGTGTGTGCAGGACAGATGCAGAATGCTGACAGTGTGATAGAGTGGTGGTGTGCAGGGTTTATACAAGACAGCAGCATGCAGTCTCATGTAACGAGTGGCACAGGATTACAAAACACAACCTCACACAGACTTAATTGAATTTTCAGTTGTAATGTGTGTGTGTGTGTGTGTGTGTGTGTGTATTTCTTACCTTGCGGGGTTGGAAATCGTATTTTACACAGTGCTGAAAGCCTTTTCCTTTTGACTTCAACGACGTCACGATGAGGCAGTTACCAACAAAGTGAGCGGAGTAACCGATACCTTTACTGGTGCGAAAACTGAAAGAACCAAAACAACACAATCATTTCTGTTCCAGTTCAAATCAGAAAGCTGTGGGGAAAAAAACAGTTATGGTGCTTCACTATAAATGGAGCGACAGTTGGGGTCGTCTGTGACAAAAATGACATGTTCATCGTGAATAGCATCTTTTCAATTTAATTTCTTAATCTTTCAAACAGAGGTAAAACTATTTTCCTTGCAGCCAAAATAAAGACTTGGGAGCAAAATTATTATTAATGCAATTAAAGATTTTTTTTTAAATGTATCTATGACTAAAGAAACGTTTGATAAAAACACATCTATGTAAGAACAAGAAAGTAAAAAAAGTGAAAGTTTGGTCATTAAAGGTGAAGCACAAAGCTTTCCTTTTTCACAAATGGTTCAGTTACCTACAGTAGGGAGCGCAAGAAAAAGGGAATGAAAGGGTTAAATGACTCAGGGAACTCCAAATGTCCTCCACTTTGTAACTGAGTGTTTTAAAAGGGCTTTTAAATAAAGCGTGTATATATATCTGACTACCTGAATATAAAGGTATATAATAAACAATACAATAGTTGTGCAAGGTAATTCTACCCGATAATAACATTTGTTAAATCAAAGACACTTTGTTGTTTTTATACACAATGCAATGCTTGTGTTTCTGCAAAGTATGTGTACAAATCAACTTTAAAGGAATCCAGCATTGTTAGTTCATAGATAATAAAAAAACAAAAAAATATCCCGCCAAGCAAAACACTTCACGATGATATATTGCCAAAAACAGGAAGGATTTTACAAGCACTAGGATTTATTTTCTTTGGAGCAGCACCAAAGGTCCGAGATCATAAGTTTGTGGAAAAACATTCGTAATCCCTTTCCTTACATTTCTCCCTATAACATTCCTTTTCCGTCACTCATAACCTCTGCGTAAAACCAATTCTCACTGCTAAGCCTCGTCACAAAATGAGACACATTTCACTTCGAAAATGGGCCAGGAAGGATCACACACACTGCAGAGCCAGAAAGTGGAGATAAATCCCTCTCAAGTGACTCCCTGCTAAATGTTAGGAGAGCATATAGTGTTTTATCGCGGCCTTCATTCAACTGTGAACGCCTGTATCAGACAGGCGGCTGGAGTAGCGGCTGCATCTGGGGGAGGATGATAAGACCTGGGCCAGAGAACAGAAGTGTACACCCCCTTTCCTAGATCCTCACGCACCATGACAACCTGACAATCGGCCACTAAGGAAACAAGATAACATCCTGATGCTTTCCCCGATCAGAACTCATATCTGTGATTGTATCCAGAGATGCAAAGAAACATGTCATGATTAGGCAAAACAGTTGTGCACATAAAGAATCAGAGCGCGAGAAGAGAGAGGAAGCTGCTGGTTAACGTCACCGACTGAGAAGATGGTGGGAAGAAACCAAGCAGAGGAGTAAAGGAGTTCAATTAAATAAAAGGTCAAACCTAATGAGGCTTCATAGTGGCTAACGGCTCGCTCTTATAACGCTAACATGGAGGCCAGCGAGGTCCGGAGCTGCAAAACAAGCAGAGGCATCCACCCGGCAGCACACTCCTAATGGACTGTCTGACATTTGAAATGATGTTCTAATTCATTATCTGTTTATCTATTAACTTCCTGTCTGTGTCTTTAAGTCTGACAAGCTAAATGTTCCACATCTGGTGTCCTCCAAGGACTTCCACATAATAAACACAGCAGAATTTAGTGTTGCTGGAGAAAAAGTCTGCTGACTTTCTTCACCAGAGAGGCAGAGTTATCACAAGTTGCTTGTTAAAAATGTGAAACAGTATACGGTTTAAAGCTTGTCCAGCGCATAACTGATGTTTTCTCACTGACAATTCAATATGTTTGGGTTTTTTGGGAGTTGATAAAACAAATAAAAGTGTGAAGGTCTACCACTCAATATTTAATGGAAATGTTCTTTTTTTCTTTTTCTTTTTTTAAACAAGACCATGTAAGGGAAAGATATAAAACAAAGCATTTGAAGATTCGGCTTCTCCAAAGACTTGTTGTTTTTGCTCCATCCTCAGGCTAAACTTTCCAGCAACTTTTTTTTTAAATGATTAAAATAAAGCACCTTAAAATCTTTCATTCGTCCCGCTCCAATAATCAACAGGCCTTTTGCTAATGAAAACCCCCCTTAAAAATCCTAGAATTCACCAGCAGGCAAAACTTCAAGCACATGGGTATTCAATCACTAACCCTGTACCCTGTTGACAGCTAATGTGTGAGATTTTTAGACCAGAGCAAAAGTCTGCAGTCCACTGAGTGCACTCTGCCACAGCCTGCGTCACGTCTGTTCACCTCGGTTAGTTTCTTCTTCGTTAACCAGAATGCCTTTTGACACGCAGTAAGAGCAGGCCTGAGCCTGCGTTATTCAGCTGTGACTTTTTCCCTAAGCTTGGATCAATAGTAATAGCAGAAGCAAGAGACACAGTTTGTACCGTCAACAAAAAGTCAATCGCACTTCGGAGTTCAAGTTCTTAAAGCTGTGCTCTGTGTAAACGACTGCTTTCAACAGAGGAGCAGGTTCTTCTGCATCTTTTACAACCTTTCTTCTTGTGTATAACAGCTCAAAGTGGAGAGTCGACAAAAACTCTTCCTTTGTGATATTAAAGAAACTTACACGCACAATAAACCTGCTGTTTACCGTACATGTTTTTGGTTTCTTTTACTTTTATGAAACTCCTCTATTATTGTGCCGGCAAAATTATTGAAGACATGTCAACAAAAAAAGATGTAAAAAGAGAAAGACTTCTCCTCAGAGATACATTATGAAAATGCTGAAGTGTTGAAGGTTGGATTTTCTATTCAAGTAATAAAAGAAAAGTACTTCAAGCTGATGCGATGAAGCCCAGGAGGTGACATGGATGTTTTTCTGTTTGTTGAATTTTACTCGCTCTTTCTTTTTTTAAGCCATTATACAAATGACACCCGTGTTTACGTAACTTGCACGTGCATCTTCATTAAAAACACGTGTGGGATTTTGTAATTTACACATACATTTTATTCATATTCCGCACACTCTTTTCATTAACTGCATACACGTTTTAGTAAATACCATGCATTTGTTTAAATAAATTAAACTCATAAAGACTGTTATTACCATGGCAGCCATGTTGCCATGACAACACCCTCAAGGTGGGAAGCCATAAATGTTGTTGTCTGGAGACACGATGGGCAGTTAATGTTAGCATTCGGTAAGTTCAATTAACATTTACGTTCAAGATTCACTGCCAAGATATGAAAGGCCTTTATTATTATTATATCCATGTAACCTCCCCGGGCTCTGCAGACTGCAGTATCAAAATCTCTTATCAAGGATTTGACTTTTTAACACGTTTTAAACTCGATAACTGGTGTGCTTCTTACCAATAGAGATACGGTTTGTCTTTATCCACGTTGATGTTGTTTAGTGGATCCTGCCTGAACCAGGTGTTTATAGTGAATCCGTTCTGGTAAGGCCATTTGGCAATTGGCGGCAAAGCTATGGCCTGAGGGGAAGGAAACACACGTCAGTTACCACCTTTTAAAAATTCATTTCTTTAAAGTTCTTAAGTACAAAAAAAAAGAAGCTAAAGACATTTGTTATGACGGCGCTCGGATGTACAGGTATGTGTTTGTATATTAGTCCTACCGCTGCACTGCGTCCTGGAAAGTTGAAGAAGGTATCAGGACCATGTCTTTGTGGCATCTGGTTCAGCACAGACAGGAGCTTGATAGCGTGCCTTGGCTTGAGGAGAGAGAGGGAGGTAGGAAGGTAGGACGGTAGGAATAAAGGAAGAAAGGGAAGGAGGGAGGGACGTAGAGAAGAAAGTGGCAGTCATTATTATGTGACGGATGCCGGCTATCAGTCACACAGGGGGAGGGCCTCTTAAAAAAAAAAAAAAAAAAAACACGGTGTGACATCACATCTCTACCACAACCTTGTGGATCAATAAGTCCTCAATCACCTCCGCCTTCCCCCGACAACACATCATCAATACCATGGCAACCCTTAATCGATCTGTCTCTGGGGGGGGCTGCCGGTGGGGGAGGAGGAATTAGATAAGACAGGGAAATAGGGGTGAGGTGGATGAGGTGGTGATAGTTATTAGGAGCTGCAGGGATGGATGATGGCGCTGCAGTTGACCACTGACCAGGGGTTGTTGATGGCAGTCGTCCTGGAGCCTGAGTAGAGTGGAGATTGACGAGAGGGGACGAGGGCATATCGACTGCGCTAGCAGGGAACAGCAGCTGCCAAGGAATCCTGCAGCCTGTGGAGCATGCTAACCTTACACTGAGGCCTAATAGTGACGGTTTAGTCTCCCAAAAGTATTCTAAATGTCCACAGATCAGGTAACAAGGGCTAATCAGGAAACCACAGGGAGCAGTTAAAATGAGGAGAGAAAAGTCCATCCCTAAGTGGAATATGTACTAAGCACTCCCGACTCACAAATCCTGAATTAATCTCATCAACAGATACTTCAGGAGAACTTGCCATTTTGGCCCTAAAAGTAAGCATGAGTCAGCAGCAACAGCATGGGTGATGTGGCTCCTCTTTTTTCTTAGAAGCCAATTTTACTGCATTATTTTGGCCAAATGTGGACACACAATGCTTTCTGGTTAGCTATAATATATTTGCTTGGACTCCTTTAATAACTTGTTTCTGTGTTACCTGTTAGGAGAGCCACTCGACAAGCCCCTTTGGGTTTAATTGGCTTCTCCAGCACATTTCTTTCAAAAGACATCCTTTTTTTTGTATTATCTAAATCATACTGTCTGTTTTATCTTTAGTTTTTTATGTTTTATCTATTTTGTTTGTTTTAAGTACATGAAATAAAAAATAAATAAATAAACATTATGTGTGGTAAAGCCTGAAACATTCAGAAGCACATTATGTTGATCTTAAATTAAAGCAAAAAACACATTTTGATCTTCAACTGTTCAAAATAAAGGTCTGTTCATTTTGAATATTTTAAAGGGAGACTTGCATTTTGCATTTTCTGCGATGATATTCGAACCATGCACTGTGCCCTTCGCAGGCTGATTTAACATCAACTAAAATCTTTTTTTCAATCACTTGCCTACACCCACAGACAATAAACACATCCAAAGAAAACGCTTAGAATATTTGGCTCAACAGGAACCATTTCTTGGCTGGCGTTGTCAGGGGAATGTGAGTGAGATAGAGATGAGGTGATATTGTGGTTGAGTGCAACCCCCAGGAGCCTGTTAGAAAAAGTCTTGGAGGTGAGAAGAAGAAAAAGAAGAAGAAGAAAAAAAGGAAGCACTTGAGCAATGCAGCGACTCCAACAGTGGAGCTGCTCGGTGGTTATTAATAGAAGATGATGTAATGCAGAGTATGTGACAATTATATTAAAAAAATGAATCGATGAAAGAGATGCACCTGGAGAAAAACAACACAGCAATCATGGGCTTTTAATTTACCTTCACAGGTAAATGAGGTTGTCACTGTGGTTCCCTCATTCTCACAAAGCTAACTAGTTTAAACCCTAATGAATTAATAAAGCTGCTAACAAGAGAGCAGCACTATAAAGCACCGATTAAATTGCCCTTGTCTTGACATATGCTCACTTGTCAATCTTAACATGGACATGCTAGTCAAGACACACACAACAAAAACACACACACACACACACACACACACACACACACACACACACACACACACACACAATTAAATACTGGCTTACAGTAAACCTCTATTATTCTGGGTTATGAGAACAACCATGCCATTAAGTCACATCCAGACTAACGACACATAAACAAATGCTGCATAATTAATCTGATGCAGCACAAATTCAGCTTCCACAGCTTAAAAAGTATTAATGACAAAATAATCATCATTTAACCATTACATTTGGCTTTAATTAGAGTGTGGCGTACTTCTGAGACACCAAATCAGACCAGGGAAAAATACAAATGTGTTTAGAGAGGAAAGCTTACTTTCAGGCTTTGATCTATTTGTGAATACATTTTAAATTAATCCTTTTCTTTTAATTCAAATTCATATAAAAGTCTCAAACTGAGTGTCTGAACAATCAGACTTAAACGTTTATTTTCCCAAGCATGAGAAAATCACGGTATATATTTATGAGGGCTTTAAAGTATTGATGCTATCTTAATGCTAACCAAATACACACACACACACACACACACACACACCAACAACAACAACATTATTTTTGTGCCCACCAACTTACCCAGATGCCGTTGTCTCCCCTCAGCATGCTGAAAAGTAGCTTCAGCTCCTTGACTGTGATGCTGTAACTGGCCATGACACCCAGCATGTCCACGAGGAGGTCTGAAGAAACACACAAAGCAACAAGGTACAGCAAGCACAGCTGAGCAGTGTGTGTTTGTGTGAGCTCTCATGACTGTGTTTGTGAGTCAGCGGTTGGAAGGTCGTCCAGCGACACTTCACTGATAAGATGTGTTGAGGTAATTCAGTGTGTGCTGTGATGTCTTATCTACGATTCAGCGCAGACAACATCCAAGCAAGAGCAAATTAGACGCAGTCTTGAATTTGGTGAACAGTTCCTGTGCAGAGCATTACGTAGGACCATGAAAACGTTGACCATAGTGTTGGTTTGTTCATCTCATAGGACGTGTAATATGAAACCGAACACGCAGCGTTTAATTTGTGCCGGATCTTGCAGGAACAAGATCCAGCACCTACCAGATTGTGACTGGCACTTACTTGATTGGATCCAGCACCTGTGTCACTTTCCAAATCTCTCATTACATTTGGCGCAATATAATGTTATCTGTTCTGACACTTTTTTATATTTAAATAAGTGGGAATCTCTTTTTTTCTGCTTGTATGCATTTTATAGAAATCAAATAAATAAGAGGGATCAGATGGCGGTCAGGTCACATCAGGACCCCACTGTAGGGACACGTGGAGCCGGAGTTTCATGCACTTCTCGAGAGCTCAGCGATTTTGCCATTGTATAAGGATCAACGGTTGTTTTGTTTCTTTTTCCGAATAAACAGGTCGGAACAGATTTTTTCTCTGCTGTGTCACATTGATAATTGTTTAGAATAGCGTGATGATGAAGTTGTTGCTGCTTGTGCAGAGACACGGGAAGTAGGCAGCAGAACCCCCTAAATCCGGCCCATTTCAAGCCATCGGGTTATTAAAACATTGAAACTTCCTAATGGTTTCTGCAGAGTGATAGCCCGACGACCGAACGCTGAAGTGTCACTGAAGAGGTTTTCAACATAATCACAGAAACCTAAAAGACGTTTGATCATCCTGTCAGACAGAGCAGCAACAAGACTTTATTTTAGATGTTGGCGTTTTAGTTGACTATTATTTTAATAAGTGCAGAACAACCTCTGAAAGGGAGTGAGCTCATACAGATAATAGAGCGTGCCATTACGCACAGAGGTGGAGTGATATGAAACAGAAACTTCAATCGATCATCAGTTCTAATGTAAATCATCTCAAACGTGCAGTAAGTGTGCACTGATGTGCTCGTGTCCGCTCGTCATCCTCACTTCTTTCATTATTGTAAACTGCTGTATAAACTGGTCATTGGAGACGTCACAGTGAACGTTGGCTACTGAGGTTTGCCGTCTGATGAAGTGTAAAACGTTCTGAAATCGATAGGATCTGCTGTTAATACCAAGTATTACTAAAAAGGCCTAAATGTGTATAATCCAGAGTAATCAGATAGTTCATTAAATGTGAATTTGTGCAGCACATAGAATAACATTTCTCAACTGAAAACAGCCAAACATTAAACTCAGAATTTCCAATTTGATTCTACGCACTTCTCTCCGGTTAATTTTAAGCCTTTATTGTGAAAGGTCCACAGGGCCAGAGGCTCTGAGTGTTTTTGTTGATTCCCTGACTTTTATTTGTCTGTCATCCTGCCGCTCAAAAACAGCACTCTCTCTGTGCTCCTGGACCTCGAGGTTTACAAATGAAGCACAGCGAGAAAGTGTTGAGCATAGGCTGTAATTGAAAGCCGAAGCCCGAGTGACGTCACGCATCTGTTACTGCAGGGGGCTCTGGAGGCTCATCAGCAGCAGCAGCTACTGTACTGGAAATGCTGTCTCATTCTAACGTTCAGGCATCCTAACAACAGGCAAAGAGCTGGAGCTGAGGAGGGTTTTAAGCTTCCTGACAAACCGCCACAGTGCACCTGGCTGTCAATCAAGCTGATGCATTATAAAACAGATTCCCCCCCTTTACACATTTCTTTCTAAAGCAAGGTTTTTGAGGGGTGCTGCATAGCCTAGCGGTTATGTCAGCAGCCCCATTTGTAGAGGCTAAAGTCCGGTCAGTGGGTTCGAGTCCGACATCAGCCAACACCATTTCTGGCGCTCTTCAACTTCACTATCAATCAAGACAAAAAAACAACCCCAAAAAATATGGCATGTGGAACAGCAGTATCCTCGCAGTGAGCTACATCAGTTCTTCTCTCATGTTGGTACACGAGGCAACAGCAACAAGTGATTAGCTCAGCCAGAGAGCTGAAAGTGAAAAGACCGCAGCCGACTTCTTTCGAAAAACAAACCAACCAACCGACACTGTTTGAAGACATACAAATGAAACTGAAGAGAAAAAGGAATTTATCAGGTCAGTGACTGTTTCTGCTGTATCTAGTCTCGTTCATCACCGGCTGGCTTTAGCTCCATGTTTAGCATACCGATATCGCTCTTCACTCATTCTTTGCAAGACAGTGAATAAGTACATTTACTCACAATGCTTAAATGTTTCATTGTTTTGTTTCCATCAAAACGAGCTATGCTAGCTTGTTGTTATAACCCCACCACTATCATATTATTAAAGTAAAGGACCTCTTTTCTTTACCGACCTCAACCAACCAAAATGACAAAAGACAGACTTTGAAAATATTTCCCTTGCACATTTGAGCAGAAAATTAAAAAGCACATGGTGTTTAAAGGCATTTGTTCAGTGAAGATGACCTTCCTGCTTCATTGACTTTCACTTCACACAGCCACAAAAGATCAGTGTGGATATGGCGAGGTGGAGCGCCGGCCTCTAAGAGTGAGGCAATCTGCATACAAAGGCTCTTCTTTCCCATTAGGGCCTGCTAGATATGAATAGAGTCTTCCAATAATATTTCATTAGCCAGAGCCCAGCGACAGGGAATACAGCAGCAGGCTAGCTCACCGAGGTGCTTGGTATGAGAGAGAGAGAGAGAAAGAGAGAGAAAAAACTGCAATACACAATGTCCTAGATTCAAAACCCCTAAGCCTCGTTTTTAGCACAATCAATGCATGTAGGTCATTTCAAACTGTTTTTTAGAAAGCGTTGGAATTGTGCTTTCAGAATGGAAGTGTTTGAAAATTGGCATTAAATTGATATAAGCAGCACATCCTCTGCTGTGGTGAGCAGTAATAAGTCAGTGAAGTTATAAAGCACATTATTCTACGGGACAAAAAGGACACGGTGTGAGGGAGGGAAGGAGAGGACGTGCACTCTGAGGCGTCATTAAAGCAAAGTCAAGGTCAATCTGACATTTGTAAGGAGACGGCTGTATATGTTTGCTTTTGCAATGAAGCCCTTGATATAAAATAGCACACGCAAAAAAACACACTGAGGTCCAAACCAGTCGCTCGTTACAGATTATTTGGAATGAGTTTTCTGTTAAATGCCAGAAATAAGATTTGTGGTCACAAGCTTTGGGGATTGTAGTGTTATTTTCTAAATCATAAAATACATCTTGTAGTGCCCCACTAGTGAATTTTGAAGCTTTTTTACGTCTTACAAAAGGCAGCTGCTAACAACTGGCTAATTAGGACTACAATGTCAGACAGTAACAGTAAAGCTACTGCTTGGAAGCTTAGCGCTGGAAACATGAAGTCCTTTATAGCCTAACATTAAAGAATCAACGATTAAAGAATTATGAAAGTCGCCTTTGTGAAGATTATGTTGGTAAACAAAACGGTCAAGTGTCGCAAGCAAACCTTTTTTCCCCACAGAGCTTATTTCCCCCAACAATAGAAAAGAAAACAAAGGCTGGTTCAGAATGGAAGTGTTTGAGCGCGATGCTAACTTCCTGGTTGGCCAACAAAAGCGCATCATGCTTGCGCGATTTCACGATTTGAGCAGTGGTCACCTGATGAATATGGTCAACAAGAGTGAATTCCACATTGGTAGTTTAATCTTCAATAATTCTTCAGCCGCCATGTTGCACCAAAATAAACGTTATTGAAATGATCTTAAAATGTTCCATTAAGGAGGAGAAATAATCACTACTCCACCTGAAGCTTCACTACAGATGAATGTGGCTTCAAAAATCTGCTTCGTTTCAGAGCGGCATGTGGCTCCGTCCTTTCTATGATATTGATATTGTTTTTTCCACCTACACCCACAACCCACGGCTCAATGCAGGAGCGCTTCAATGCAGGAGCGCTCTGTGCTCTTGTAAGAATCACTACTTGCTCGACACTGGATGCTGCTTGTCGAGGAAAACGTGTGAAAAAGCCTAACTGAATAACAAAAAAACCTATCCCAACAATGGTCCCTGTTACTCACTCAACATCATACATGAAGGCGACAACAGAGAAGGTGTTTGAGTGATTCTGTGCGTTAGGAAAAGATCATTTCTGTGTTTCCATTCAATTCTTATCAACATCAACTATTGGAAAATTTGGAATTCAGGAAAAAAAAAATTACATTTATTCTTTGTCTTAATAATTTATCCAAAAAAAAAATAACATACTGA